>NW_022985445.1:992445-1026161 GCF_010093595.1 Mytilinidion resinicola | reverse complement strand
ATGCAGAGGTTGCTGCAGATTAGGCTACAAGTTGTATATAGTTGATATCTATTGGCGTTGTGGAGCAATTAACGTTTGAGGCCGGTTTTCATGATGAAGTGGACGGCTCGCTTGGGTGGACGGCTCGCTTGTGGAATACGTTACTAAGTGTTTATATATATAAGAATAATATATTATATTTGTATAACTTTTTATTAGGTAGTTGTAGAGTTTATTTAAGGTTAGATTATTGAATTTCTAGTGGTGCACGGACTGGGCAGCTCGCCCGCATGGGCAGCTCACCCGCAGGGTACGTTAAGTTAACTTACGTTTGTCAGCTTTGTAATCGACTTTGGTGGCTTCGGAAGAGGATCTTTCGAAATATCCGATAATCCCTGCCGCTGCGGCCCAAGCTTCAATAGCTTCAACAATATCTTGAAAACGTTGGAAATCCACTGCGAATTGCCTTGTAAGCTGAATTGATCTTAACATCCTTTAGGAGCTATAAGGCCACCCTTTCCTGGCATTGAACTCTCTGATTCACCCTTATTGCTGACCTGCGTAATCTGTTGATCCTGCCTGCCGCGCTTCGGGCCCTCTCAACTCCACCGCTAATACCTATAAAAGGCACGCCCGACAGACGCTGCCCGTACCACCAATCTCCTCACCTCACCCACCGTCGACAGTACCGCATCAGCAAGCCCCAGACTACAACCTCACTACCTACCACCAATCAACCGCACAACATGTCTGCTCGAACCGTCTTGGTGATTGGAGGTAGCTGGGCCGGCATCAGCACCAGCCATTACTCCCTCAAGCACATCCTTCCTACACTCCCCAAGGAGGATGGCGTCACCTACAATGTCACGATGGTCACTCCCTCGAAGGACTTCTACTGGCGAGTTGCGGGCCCCCGTGCCTGTATCTCCAGCGAGCTTCTCCCCGAGAGCAAGTACCTGTACCCCCTCGAGAAAGAGTTCGCCAAGTATGGCACCAGCTTCAAATTTGTTCAAGGCACGGCTACGGCACTGGACACCGCCGCTCGCACTGTCACCGTCTCTACTGTTGGCGGCGCGACCGAATCCATTCCATACTACGCTCTGATCCTCGCCGTTGGCACCCATACTCCTGCCCCCTTCCTGTCTCTTCAGACCGACTCTGAGGCTGTGAAGACCGACCTCGACAACTTCCGCAAGACGCTTCCAACTGCAAAGACCATCGTAATTGGAGGTGGTGGACCTGTCGGTGTCGAGGTTGCTGGCGAGATTGCGGAGTTCTTCAACGGCACGCCAGGCTGGTTTGCGCCGGCCAAGCCAGCTCACCCCAAGGCCCAGCTCACCCTCATCTGCGCCGACAAGAAGCTGCTGCCCGTCCTCCGGGAAGCTCTCGCCAAGACGGCGGAGAAGTACCTCAATAGGA
This sequence comes from Mytilinidion resinicola, assembly GCF_010093595.1. Classification (NCBI taxonomy): domain Eukaryota; kingdom Fungi; phylum Ascomycota; class Dothideomycetes; order Mytilinidiales; family Mytilinidiaceae; genus Mytilinidion; species Mytilinidion resinicola. The sequence continues at coordinate 1,024,763 of NW_022985445.1, read as the reverse complement.
TGGGCTGCGACGTGGTCTACGGCACCCGCGTTGAGTCTACAACCCAGACTGCCGACGGCAAGACCACTGTCTCGCTCAGCGGCGGCAAGACCATTGAAGCGGACCTTTACGTCGACGCCACCGGTGCGCGCCCCAACACCGGTTTCCTCCCGAAAACTCTCCTCAACGAAAAGGGCTTCGTCGATAGCGACAAAACTCTGCGCGTGACCGCTGCCGGCGAGCGTGTCTACGTCCTTGGCGACTGTGGCTCCTATACTCGTGGCGGCATTATGGACATGTGGGAAGCACTCCCGATCGTGGTGGCCAACTTGAAGAAGGATCTCAGCGGTGCTGAGGTTCCGGACAAAGAGTACAAGGCCAATCTCGCCGAGACCCAGGTTGTGCCGGTCGGCAAGAGCAAGGGGGTTGGTGCTTTCGGTGGCTGGAAGCTCCCGTCTGTGATGGTGGCCATCGTCAAGGGTAAGGACTATCTTGCCAGCCTGGCGCCCCCAATTGTTAGCGGCAAGCAGTGGGACAAGGCTTTCAAGTGAGCGTGACGGATGCGATGGATGCGCACGGAGTGGTCGGATAGAGTCCCCATGTGGGCATATGTCTTTGGTGGTATGTGGTAATATGCTCAACTATGTCTTGAGCGACAGCGACGCGATGTAAAAGGGGATGTGGGCGGATAGTGGTCACGATACCCGGTGCGGAGCATTTGGAGTTTTCCTCAGAGGTTCGAATGGGCCGTTTTGGCCCCTGCTGTGTGCCTTCGTCCTGAGCCTTTTGGCAATGCTATGGCACGGCGCTGGGTTGTTGGAGCGGACATCCCAATGCACGATGCTTAGTTTAGAACGAATACAGAAACTCCTAAACACGAGATTTTGTCTTTGTAGAAACAGGGTGTTCTGCAGTATAGTTTAACCACATGCACTTATGATTTGACATGGAATAATCGCCGTCTGAGGTAACTCAGCGAGCTAACAGCATGTTCAGAAAAGTTACTCTCCTTACGCCTCGAAAATGTGTAGGTGTGCCAAGACAAAATCTGTATTCCCTCTAGCTCTAGAATCCCACGTCTTTTTGCCTCTCAGAAATGGAAAGCCAGTCTTCGGAATAAGTCAGAACAACAGACGGCCTGGTATCTAATGCAATAGTCTCACAAACAACCTGCCGTCGCAAGTTATGTGAAGTGATAACCTGTGAATGCTGGAATTTTAGCGAGTTGGAGCACACAAACTGTGTGGCCCGGCAGCCGAAGGCCGATCATCACGAACCAACCTCACCATTTCGCACTGCCCGCCCGCCTCTCCATCCTGCAACTCTCAAGGTACGCCTCACCGCCCTTTCCCTTCCTTGCAGCCACTCGATTCATACCCGAGAAGCGCCTCCAGACATCCCGCTAATCCTCTACCACGGCGCAGCTCCTCCAACCCTTCTTTTCTTCATCAACCGCAAATATGGATCAGGCCAAGCTGGCGCGGATGCAGGCGTCGGTGCGAATTGGTGAGTTTAAGCCCAAGATTTCATCATCTCGATGGAGTTCTAGAGCTGTTTCTGAGAGCTTCTAGAGATGAACGATGCTAATACGAGTGACTAGGGTAAGCAGCTCTTCCACTCCGTAGCCTCGAATCTTCGTCGCGAATCCCCTCGAATCCCCGCCTCCGACTCTTTACATACCCTTGCGATCCTGGAAAAATTGCAGTTGCGGTTTTGGGTTCTATACCGGAGCGAAGAGTTTGAGGCAGCAGATAGAGCGAAGAGTACAGATGGCTAACGGAACCGGCGTACAGAGGAAAAGGCACCCCGCGCCGGAAGGTCAAGAAGGTCCACAAGAGCGCTGGCACCGACGACAAGAAGCTGCAGACGAGCTTGAAGAAGCTGAATGTGCAGCCGATTCAGGCGATTGAGGAGGTGAACATGTTCAAAAGCGACGGGAATGTCATCCATTTCTCTGCGCCAAAGGGTTAGTCTGATTCTTCTCCTACATCTGCTCGGGAAAAGTCCGAGACTGGCTGGGCTGTCTGTGGCTTGAAAGGGAATTTTTGGAGAGAGCCGCGGGTTGATGTCTTCATTTTCATCCATGCCGACATACGGTGGCCGCTTTCAGCATCATGGGTTGCTAATTTCTATCAACCACAGTCCATGCCTCCGTCCCCGCAAACACCTTTGCCATCTACGGCCAAGGCGAAGATAAGGAGCTCACGGAGCTCGTCCCCGGCATCCTCAACCAACTGGGGCCGGACTCGCTGGCGTCGCTGCGCAAGCTCGCCGAGAGCTACCAGAGCATGCAGAAGGAGAAGGGCGAGGATGGCGAGAAGGGCGAAGATGAAGATGACGACGACATCCCGGAGCTGGTCGAGGGCGAGAACTTTGAGTCGAAGGGGGAGGTCGAGTAAAGAACGGGATCTAGGGTAGATGCACGCATACCGAACCCCACAAGTTTGCGTATCGGGGCACTCCAGTTACTTACTGCTGGAAAGGGAAAGCGAAACTTGGGAATCACCATACTCTTTCCTTTTGGCCCCTCCACACTCAGTCTGAACCACTGCTTTGCTCTTCTCTGATTGTGATCGGTGGTGTGTACCTAATTTATACTCCCTCTTCCGTTCAGAGGATGGGCGGTTCTATTGAGCTGGCTACTTCTTGGCTTAGGCGTTTGAATGAAAAAAGTGTATATGTTATGCTTACGCATTTGGATTCCACCACCGTTTCTTGCCATTGAAAGGGTTCATATCACTACTGGATGTTGGCTACGCGAAGCCTGACAGCTATTCGGGACAAGAAGCGACTGTGGATGTGAATCTTATTCCTTTGGTGTTATTACATGTACTGTTCGGCTGAGCAACTTCTTCTAGACACATGGGTACTGGTGAATCTCCTCAGCAAGCAGCTTGATGCTCGCAAACAAGTCACTAGTGCAAAACTACACCAGACGAAGCTCTCGACGTCTAGAGCACTGGTTCAAACTTGATCTAGCCTTTTCTATCTGAACCTCGTACCATTTATCTCAATGTTTCACTCACTCGCTCGTAAAAGCCTTTCCGTTGAGTTTGATGTCAGCACCCGGCTCTAGAGTCACTTCTACAAGCGACGAGGTGACACTAAAACGTCGTTCATGAACAGTGGTGGCTGTGACAAGGCCGCGTCGTCTGATCCTTACGTGGACAAAATGTCACAGCCTGCTGTGTCGAAGCCTGAGAATGAAGCAATAGGCATCAGCTTGCAAAATTCGCCATCGTCATTGTTCTTCGAATTGATGCTGTTGAGTTGTCAAGATTGAGATAGTGAACCCTCTATTGCGGTGACGTCGGAGAGTCAACAAAACTCCGTCGTATCCGAGATTAGGTACAGCGCATTTGAGTGAATGTCAAGGGTCCTTCGCATGAATGTGGTTAATGGAATCCGACAGACGGGGTTCGACGTCTTGGCAGCTGACTTCACTGCGCGGCTCAAAGCCACAGCTCCACACCCCAACCGCCAGGTACCCAGCGGCCTCACCCATTCTTCCCTGGAGCAGTGAAAGCCCCTCTCCAGCTAATCATTAACCTACCGCCTGTCTGGTCTTCGCTGCTGGCGGCCTCGCATCGCCTGCTCGTTCCATGCGCTGTAGCGCTGTAGCTGTCAGGCGTCACCCCTCCCGTTCTTCCAACATTCGCCGCACCCTTCACAATCACGACGTCTAGGACTGTGATCGACCTCACTGGACACCATGCCTTCGATTCTCAATGACGACGATAAGCAGACGGTGAAGCGAACTGTACCCAAAGCCTCGAACAAGATCCATGCCGTTGCCGTTGCGAAGCTCTATGTCGCCTATCCGAACCAGCAAAGATGGACCTTCACAGGGCTGCAGGGAGCAGCAGTACTAGCGAACGACTTGGTCGGGAACACTTTTTGGATCAAGATGGTTGATGTCTCGGTAGGTTGACGAGCAATTGTATGCTCTGCATCGCAAGACGTGTATGTGCTGATAGCCCCAGCCTGCCAACCGCGGAGTGATCTGGGACCAAGAAATCTACGACACCTTCTCCTATAACCAGGACCGCACGTTCTTCCACACTTTTGAGCTGGAGGATTGCCTTGCGGGACTGTCATTTGCGGACGAGAAGGAGGCAAAAACGTTCAAGAAGAAGATGGATGATCGGGAGAAGAATGCGCACAAGAACACTAAGTCGAAGCCGTTTGGGTCTGCTATGAATACTGCGGCCTCGAATGGAGGTGGAAGCGGCGGAGGGAAGTCACACGGCCTTCTGGGTGGTCTGTTTGGCCACAGACATTCGTCCGCTTCGCATCATCCTCCAGCACAGTCGATTATACCACCCAGGGAAATGACCGTTACCTCTCCTACTCAGCATACCCACTCGAACGCTGCAAGCAGCCGTAACTCAGCAATCGACACCACGGATCCTACTTTGGTGAAGGAACTACTGGCAATGGGCATCACAGAGGACCAGATTGAGGACAATGCGGACTTCATCAAAATGTACATTGAGCAGCGGAAGGCGCAAGAGAATGTGGAAGAGAGTGCTGCGGAACGACGATCAAGGGCTCCACCGCCTCCACCACCAAGTGCACCGCCCATGAAAGCAACTGCCCTAAGTCCGCAAAACACGGGATCGTCGACATCGAGAAGAGGACCGCCGCCAGCTCCTCCGCCAGCACGAAGGACCAAGACTGACGCTGCAGCATCACCAGCTAGTCCGGCGCCCTCTCCACCTCGCCAGGCCTCTCCTCCCGCGCCACCAGGCCCCAAATTCCGTGCCCCTCCTCCAATTGCAGATGCTGGCAAATTCGCGCACACAAACGCACCGCCGCCACCGTCAAGAGCTCGGGCCGAATCCAATACAGTAACGAACCCAGGGCCTCCACCTCCTCCCAGGCCGCCAAAGACACCGATGGAAGAGGCGCCAGAGCCAGGCCACAGGTTTGGTGTCCCACCGCCATTCACAGGCTCCAGGGCTCCGGTAAACCCACCCCCTCCGCCAAGTCGTGGACCTGTTCCTCCCCCACCACCTGCTCGGGAGACTCCAACAGCACATGTCCCGCCACCACCAGCTCGACAGACTCCACCTGCACACATTCCGCCGCCGCCATTGCCTCCAAAGACATCCTCGGCGCCTCCTCCGTTGCCACCCTCGAACCACGGCGCCCCACAACCGCCTCCGTTACCTCCGTCCTCTACTCGTCATGTACCTCCTCCGCCATCAAATCACGCACCACCTCCACCCTCTCGGGACATCCCTCCGCCTTCGCCCATGCCTGCGAGCTCGATTCCTCCCCCCCCTCCTATGCCTACGAGCTCAATCCCGCCTCCCCCCCCTATGCCGCATTCAGCAGTCCCCCCACCACCACCCATGCCCAACTCCTCCGTGCCTCCCCCGCCACCGATGCCACCTGGCAGCGGTCCGCCACCACCACCTCCCATGCCCGGCGCGCCCGCGGCCCAAGGCCTGCCCAAGAGAGCCCCCGTCGTCGACAACCTGCTTGCCGATATCCGCGGCGGCGCTAAGCTCAAGAGAGTTAGCTCTCAGGAGAAGCGGGATCGAAGTGCGGCACTAGTGCCCGGTAGCGAGCCGGCGGCTACTGGGGGTGCGGCCGGTGGAGCTGCTCCGAATGCGGCAGAGGGAGGGCTGGCTGGAGCACTGGCTAGTGCGCTTGCGGCGAGGAAGGCGAAGGTTAGCCATAGTGGTAAGTTCTACCCCCTTTTATGCTCTTCATTGGTTTGGGGAAGATGCTAATACCCTGCAGATGATGAGGACGAAAAGGATGATTGGTGAGAATTTGGAGAGTGGAGATTCGATCGTTTTTTTTCATTTGCGTTGAGGCGTGATGATGCTTTCAGAGGGGGTGGGAGTGATGAGCACGGGTAGGTATTAATATGGAATCTGAGCACGGTTCGCATTGTTGATACCGCTGATTTGGCGTGATGAGGTATGCCCGGGGTTGGAGTCATGCCATTGATGTGGTCGTCACATGGGGTGAATGGCGCTGTTGGGGATGGTAGAAGGCTTTTTGCCTCTGTTGAGGAGAAATAAGGGGGTGATAGAGCCAGAAGTGGTCTTTGACTCGTATACTTCCGTCCAAATTGATCCTGAATCCAGCTATCTATATCGTGCTCTTGCCTGCTGACATGCCATACGCTTACTTTGTCAGTACGTCTAGTCCCAGATCGGTGTTCTCAAAGATTGCAATCTGCCTCTTGTGTATCATTCACCGTAGACGCACTTATGCATATTTGACACAAGGGAACTACAGTTGAAGAGTTCCTCTGTAGAAGTCACTTCTTGCTGTCTTGGCTTCCCTACAATTCCCTGCACGTGACCTATCATATCTAATCAGATCTCGGTCAAGCTTCCCCGATCTTGTGCAGCCCTAGCGGCCGGCAATGCTATTTCAGGCGTCCGAAACGCACCCTTATTCCCACTTTAATCCCGTTTTGCTAGCCTAGCCCGTACACGTGGAGAGACGAGGACTCAAACGGCATACTGGACCCACACTCGTTTCCCGTGCCTTAGTGATCAGGACCGCAGCCTCGCTTTGCCCAAGCCCTCCCTTCTACGTCACCTACCAACGAGCACACCCTCCACCATGTCTGAGGACGGGCCGGCTGAGTTGGAGGACCTCCTGAAGTCTGGCGTCCACATCTCGCCGGCAACCCTGGATGAAGTTGTATGGGTTCACCTCCCTTGCTCTGCCACTCCCATATACTGACCCAACTGGTGCCAGACGAAGCACATATTCGAAGATGTCCTCTACGATGTCATGTCCAGCATCGCCCTGTCCTGCCACCGCTCCGAGAAGCTCCTCCGCATGTCCTCGGCCGCCACCCAAGTCGAATCCCTCGCCGTCGCCCAGCTCGATTCGCAGCCCTCCGCCAAGAACGCTCACGCACCGCCGCCACCTCCCCCTATCAGCAATGACGCCGCCAGCTGGGACGGGCACAGAGTACATCTCAAGGGCAATCCACTAAAAACAACCCCGGAGATAATCTGCCCGCACTGCAAGCTCCCACGGCTCAAGTATCCCGCGTCAGGTAAGGGGGCGCAGACACCAGACATGACCAAGGAATACTGCAATCTACATCCGTGGGTGCAGCGGCCAGGCCACGACGTGTACGGCAACCTGTTTCCGACGGACATGGCTAAGAGCAAAAAAGAGCGGGAGCTACAGAAGCAGCAGCTGAAGAATGCGGACAAGGAGTCGGTCGGAACGCCAGGATCACAGGACACAGACATGACCGCTGAACCCAAGCTGAACACCGGTGGAAAACCTGCACATTACATCCCCTGGCATACATGTCCCAATTGCAAGCGCAGCTTGCTAATCACGCGGTTCGCACAGCATCTGGAGAAGTGTCTGGGTATCAGTGGACGTCAGAGCTCGAGGAATGCTATGGCGAAGCTGACTGGGCAAAATGGGAATGGTAGTGGGATGGGAAATACTCCGCTGGGAAGCCGCATGGGCACACCGGTGCCGGCTTCACAAGGGAGCGTTGCTGCGGGGAAAGATAAGCGAATCAGCCCGGTGAAGAAGGGTGGCGATGATGACGACGGAGACGACAATGAGACGCCGGAGAAGAAAAAGAAGAAGAAGAGCTCCTATGTCAAGAAGGCTGATCGAGGAGGCAAGGATGGCACGCTGAAGGTTAAGCTGAAGGCGAGTAAGGAATCACAAGAGAAGGAGGCAGCGATAGCCGCGAAGAGGTTGCCAAAGCCTACTGAAGGCGGTTCTGGGGCGTCAAAAGCAGGAGGAGAAGGGAAGAGAGACCGAGATGGCGATGCGGAAGAATCACCGCGGAAGAAGCTCAAGCTCACGCTGAGTAAAGAGGACAGCACTTTGAGCGAGATTGGGTCCAATGCCCCGAGTGGCAGTGGCAACTAGGGTTTGAACTTTCTTTACATCTAGACGATTGCATATCACGGCGTTACCGGCACCAGCGAGGCACTCACCCAGGCGTTACCCGCCTGATGCATAGTCAGGCACGACTTGAAGTTTTATGGCGTTCTTGAGGGGCTTATCAAGGGAGAAGTCCATCCCAAAGTGGGCTACCATCAATATAGCACACAATTTCCAGTCAATTTCCGCAGCCGTCTAACAACAACTAATATGTGACACTGGCCATCACGATATTCTAAGCCCTTAGTGTTTTATCTAGTATACTAGTCCATTACTGGCTTTTGAGGCTTGTATGGTGGCTGTGCACACTTCCTGACTGTTGCCTGAAGCAACGCACATCAGATGTATCCATACTAAAGAGGGATCCGTCATATATTCCTCTTTGCATCTTCATACTAACCACTCCCAAAAAATGGGGCCTAAAGCCCCAGCTCGCCGCCAGAAACACACAGCTACCTCCCCAGCCCTAGCACCACCAGAGCCCACACAACGACGAACCAGATCACGGTCTCGGAAAGAGCAAGATGAGCAAAGCAAGAGCAAAGAACCCACCCCATCTCAATCAGCCTCGACGTCAATTCCAGGTCTCCTATCCGAGCTCCAACCATCTACAACCCCAGCCATCCCCATCACCCTCATCACCCCCCTCTCCACCCTGACAACCACCACAACCGGCCTCCCCACCCCTGCCCAAGCTCTTCTCCTCCAAAAACGCGCCCTTCTGACCTCCCCATCCACCCAACACCGCCTCGCCTCCGCCACCCTCCCCCCCAAGAAGCCAACCCGCCAACGCACCAACCCCGTCTCCCCCAGCGCCCCCCTCCTCGCCGCCATCTCCGCCACCCTCGTATTCGCCCAAGAAGCCGCTGGCACAGCCGTCTGCATCCACCCCAGCGGCATCCTCCTCACATGCGCGCATTGCGTCGCTGAGAACGCAGAAGAACTCGACCTCTCGGCACGCCACTGGCTGCTCTTCTCCAGCGGCCGCGTCGTAGAAGCGCGCTGCATCGCCTTCGACGCCCGCCGCGATCTCGCGATGTTAAGAATCGTCGCCGCCTCTACCCCGAGCCCTGGTTCTCCAAACCTGTTCCCGTACATCGAGTTTGCTTCCGCGGAGCCGCAAACGGGCGCGCAGCTACTCTGCATCGGCCACCCGGGCAGCGAAGACCTCGAAGCCGCTGTGAGCGGCGTGGCGACGGGGTACGACGTGCTGCATGTCAGCCACGGGGCGTGGCGGGGGTATGCGGCGGGGCAGGATGTGGAGGATAATGAGGAGATTGGGGCGCTGATGCATGATTGCTGGACGTATTGGGGCCATTCAGGGGCGCCGTTGGTGGAGACGAAGACGGGGGGATTGGTGGGGTTGCATTCGAGTTGGGACGAGGGGACGGGGATGAGGAGGGGGGTTGGGTATGGGGCTTTGAGGGGCTTTTGGGAGAGAGAAGGAAGAGGGTCGGAGAAGGAGGTGGAGTGTGTGAATTTGACGGAGGAGGATTGATGGGAGGGGTGCGACGCTGCGTTGCAAAAAGGGGGGCTGGAAACGAAGGGGAGAGGAACAAAATATCACGCTTGGAGAGGAGGCAAAATTCATGTCGTCAAAATAGGATCTTTGAGCACAGAACGAATTCCATGGTAGTAATAAGTGCGTTCCAACAGCAATCGTACTTGAGAAGTGAAGTTCGTCTTCACCTAGGTAAAGATGACCCATCTACCTATTCGAAGTCTTCAGTCTGTGATATTGACTGGAAGATCATGCCGGAACTCCTAAAACTCGTTGATATCGTAACCAGCGGCTGGCATGCGGCTGATGTTCGGCTCATCGGCTTCATCCTTCGCTGCAAGGGTGATAATAGCAAAACGACGAACGCCAGGAAATTTGCAAGCTGAATGAGGTACTCCAGAACGATGGAACGGATGACGTTGGTCTTGTCGTAAAATACCACGATCATTGGGTCAACGAATACCAGATTGACCCACACACAGGTCAGAAAAGGCCCGAGTAGCATCAAGGAACTGATAACAGTGAGGAGAACAAGGAGATATGTTTCCGCGGCCGAGGGTCCATGAAGGGGGCCTCTTTCCATGAAATTGACTCCGGTTTTTGTGTCCACAGAGAACTTGGCTCTACAGAAACGGCTAGCTCCTGGAATACGCCTCGAGGGTTTTCGTGCTGCCGATGATCCGCGGGACGTCCTACCCTAGGATAAGATCGTGTAATTCTCGAACCCGCTCCCGCCTTGCCCAAATTTGGTGTAATTCTGTCGGAAGGGGTGGCCTGAGGCTGGTGGATCTTGAGATTATGGTCCTGTACAATCAAACCCTCATGGTCTCGTTCAGTCCGGTCCAAGCTCAAAATGCGGGAGTCGTGCGGGAACAAACGTTGAAGTCGGCTGACTTTGCGCTACTTCATTTCTCAACGAGAGTGGCCCGTTTGGGGTCGGGATAGCACTTGAAAGCTCTGATCCTTCCATGTCGAAGGCACCGCTCTCCAGAGCAGTTTGAGAGTCGAAGGTCGGGAATGGCATGGTCTCAGGGGTCTGAGACGGTTCCACGATTTGTGGAGAACGCGCAGGAGAGGAAGACTGACGGGTCGAGCTCTTCTGGAACGGCAAACTTGATGGCGACAGTACTGCAGCGTCATGTTTACCCTCAGATGGCTATTCAGATATTAGCGACGAAGGCGCATTTGCCGTAGTCCGCGAACTTACTGTGAAATTGTCCACGCTCAGCCCCCGTTTGAGGGCTACCTGACGTGCTTCATGGCGTTTCCTTTCGACTTCCGCTTCTTCCTTTAGTCGCAAGCGCTCCTCTTCCTGCTTGAGGTCGGACAAGGAGGGGACCTCCTCAATTCCAGCGTCACGGTGCTTAGTTTGAGAATTTGCTCTGAATCTTCGTCCCGACTCGTGCGTGCTTCGTGACGAAGCTGTCCGGGTCGACATGCGAGAACCAGCCGGCCTTGCTTTAGGCGACTTCGTTTTCCCGCTGCTGGTATCGTCCATTCCCTGTCCCGTTTGCCGCCGCTCCAGTGCCATTGTGAACTCGTCGTCTAAAGGCACAGCGTCGTCCTCGTCTTCGCTCGGAAATATGTCCCCTCTGGAGCTCAATGAGTCCGTGGTGTGCCCCGAGTGTCCCGAGAGGGCCGTCTGGCTTCTTTTCCGTCTGTGTCCTTTTCTCCCTTCCCCAGAAGCCTCATCCTCGTCACTATCTTCCACCAAAGGCTGTTCTTCATCGGTTCGGCGCAGCGCGCCTGGATGCTCGGTCAAGTCTGCGGCCGATGGCTTGTATCGCAGTCCCCTACCCCCAATATTGAAGGGCAGCCTGCCCAGAAAGCCAAAATAGGAACTACTGGGAATTATGGTAGGATCCGGGCCGCCATCGTGAGGCTGTACTGCGCTTTTCCGGCGTCCACCTGGGAACCGACCATCGCGGTCCCGTCTGGTGCCATAGCTCATGGCGCGCTGGCGCGCAGGTTGTGCAGCGCCATTGCCCCTCGAGCCGGCAAGCAGGCGGTCCAGCTCGTCGTTCCCCCATCCGAGCAGGCCATCGTTCTCGTCTTCTTCCCAGTCGTCATAGAAGTCGAAGCTGAGTTCAGCTCGGCCGCGCGACCGGCCTCGGTGGCGGCGACGGTCGTCGCGGGAGGGGAAACAGGAGGCGGTGCAGGAGTGGAAGGCGTTTCCTATAGAGCCCAGACAGGGCCCGATGTAGTTGTGGGCGAAGGTGAAGAGGTTGGCCTGGGCCGACTCGTTGGCCGACTCGATGCCGTGCACGATGGTGTCGACGCGCCGCGTCCAGCGTGGATCGCCTCGGTGGTACATTGCAGATGCGGGCGGGCAGGCGCCGGCCTGCGAGACATGGACGTTGCGATAGCTCGAGGTGTGGGGTGTGGTGTTGAGCGAGGTGCCAGGCGGTACGTCCGTGAAAGAGCCGCGTGGGCAGCAATGAAACCTCAACCACAAAAAGATGGCTGGGAACGTGGGTAGATACGTGGCTTCAAGTCAACCTCCCAGATGCGGAAAACCCACCAGCAATTTCAAGGCTCAAGAACTCTACGCCTTGCTAAGAATTTTCCAATGCATCGAAGCACCTCAGACGATGGTGAGCGATTGGAACCCATAGCGACATAACGCCGGATGTTCACTGCGTTGCCCGGTACATCCAAGCGTCGACTTCACAAGTTTCCTTTCTCAAAGAGGCCATTCAACAGCAGGCACATCGGGACCATCTCGCAACGGCAGTGGCTTGACGCTTTGTATTGAATTAGGAAGACTCGACGTCATACATATTAGCCCTCGGAGGCACCTTTAAGGGACCCAAAAACTTCAATTTTCCCCACGTCCGCAATCGACGATGCGGTATATTCGCTTTCTCAAACCGCCACGACTGCAAGGCACCATTTTAACCGCTCTAGTCACCATCGCCTCCGACTTGGGCGACTCATTCCTGGCCGAGGATGTCGTCCTGGCCGCCTCCCTCTGTTCAGACGATACTGCTGGCGAGATCGCCCTCCGCAAGGCCCTAAAATGGACGAGTGGCATGCGCTCGCTCCCAGTCGCTTTTGATATTGGCCAGACCGATATTGAATGGCCTGTCCAGCTCCATGTGAGCCTCAGAGGGAGTCCCGAGTCGGACCATTTCGAGATGCACCATAGTCTCAATGCAGACTTGCCCAGTATCGTTTCTGCATGGAGCGGCATCATCGATCCCCCAAGCGGACTTTTCATCGCCGAGAAGAAAGTTGAGAGACGCTTTATGCCGTTGAATAATCGGACCCTAAGTATATGGGAGGAGACTGGCGAGAGTATAGCACGGCATCTATGGTAGCATTCTTTTTGTCTCCTAGTCGTCGCCAGCTTCTAAATTTGCCCAGGGATGCCGGCATCGCGCTCTCAGCCTACCTCGACCGCATAGTATCACTCCAAGCCAATGGCCTAGACATTTTGGAGCGCGTATTGAGCTCTGCTACCTACAAGAAACTCCGTGTCTTAGAGCTTGGCACGGGGTGTGGAATCGTAAGAGATCTCATGCGAAGGTTTTTTTCTGAGGTGCCGCTATACTAATGTGGTTCAGGTCGGTATCGGCCTTGCACAGAGTGTCCCAGACTGTGAAGTTCTCCTCACGGACCTCGCAGAAGCTGAAGAAATTGTCGCGAAAAACATCGATATCATGAACCCAGCCATGTCATCCTCAGTCTCATTTACAACCCTGGATTGGGATGAGCCTCTCCCTCAAGACGTTCAAAGCAAGGTTTTAGACCTGATCGTCTTAGCCGACTGCACATACAACGCGGACAGCAGCCCTTCACTCGTCCGCACGCTTACCGCGCTTGTACAAAGGTCCCCCAAAGCTATCGTATTGGTTGCCATGAAAGTGCGCCATTCCAGCGAAGCTGCGTTCTTCGATTTTATGTTCGATGCCGGCTTCGTGATTGGGTGTCAGACCGCCCTCCAAGTTCCCGGGGACGAGGAGAAGCCTACGGAAACTGTTGATGTGTATGTGTTTCACGGAAAGACTCGACCGCTCGTTGGAGATACCTCTACAGAGGATTAGACGCCATCTAATGTGTCATTTCTGGAAACCTGAAGCTTGGAACTTGATACCCCTTGTGAGGATTTCTAAGGCCATATTTTTCTAGTTTTGGACTATCTATGCGCGTGGGTTTAAACTTAAGGATGCTGCAGAATATCTATAAAGAACTAGATGCAAAACAGGGTTTCTAGTCTGGCTTTCGAACGTCAGTGGAAGATTGTCTGCTCAATTAGGCTAGCTGGGAGGTACACATAATGAAGCAGGGATAGGGGCTTGTCTGCTCGATTTGCAAGGCATCAGATGTAAAAATAGTGACCGTCGGAGTTGGACAACGAAAATAGGATTGCGGCTGGATGTATGAATAGCCCTAGGGGAGCCAGTCCGAAGTCTAGACCTTGGGCGAATTGAAGGTGGCACATACGCCAATTCAAAAGTATTTTAACATGTGAACTCAGCGATATTCCAAAACTACGGAGTCACGATGATATGAGGTAGTCAGTCAGCTCAATCTTCCGTCGTTTTCACTGCACAAATTCCATGGCCCTTCAATTCAGACCAGAAATTGGCATACAACGGAAAGTAATGTAGTTTCAAGTAGTCAGATCGAACGTCAGAGGCCTCAAACATGTTGATAAAGCAAAAGGCACGTGCCTAGCACGACCATGTTATTACTAGATGCCCTCCTGCCAGGACCTAAACGCAACCGACATTATTGGCCAGTTCCGTCGAAACCTAGCCCCCAGCCCGGCCCCTGACATCAACATCAACATAAGCAATCGTCCATCCCATCCGTCCCATCTAGTCTGCCTCCTTGACAGAAACCCCACGATCCACAATGGCCCTCTATGTACCCATTTCCATTGCGTTCCAGCCCACACAGTACAACGCAATCCCATAAAGAAGTGGAGAAGCAAAGCAGATAGCAAACATGAACACCATTGATCTAAGGGAATCACTCAAACTCGAAAATTCATCAGATTCATGCAGCTTCGAAAGGAAAAGGATATAAAGCCAACCCGTGGACCCCGTGGAACCAGTGAACCACCTCCTCGTAGATAGATGCTTTCTGCGGTAGAGCGGGAGTACCTACCCGCTGTCCCGGGAATTGCGGCGCAAGAGTTTCTCGCGCTCGGTGGTAGTTGTCGTGTAGTGATGTGATTGATGCCGGTGTGAAGCGCCTGCCTCCTTCACCCAGCGGGTCGAGCGGGGAATAACCAATAAGGTAGTTTATAGTGTAGTGTCGTTCCAAAGAATTACCAAGACGGCTCTATAGGGCACCCCGACAGGATGATCCGAGGTATCATGAAGAATCTGCTAGCCAAAACCATAGCTTTGGAAAACACAAAATGTCCTAGGGGGGGAATCAATGGTGGTAGAGACTGACGTATTGAGTCTGGAAACGCTGCACTCACAAACCGCCCAACCTCCCAAAAATCAGAAGCAAGTACAGAACTCCAGAACGCCACGAGCCATGTCGCAAATGATGCATGTGCTGATTGATAGACGGGAAAGCTGGTGGTGGTAGATTGCAAACGACCTCATCAGGCAGTAGTGGCAGGACAATGTCAACCGCCTTAAAGCCATCCTTAGGCGCTGCAATAGTAAGGGGTACCACCCAAGGTATCCGGATGCCGGTTGCTGGTCGTCAACCCGCGGCGAAAACATACAGCACGATGTGCGTGTCCTCGTAACGCTTCACAAGCTCATTGTGAGCCATTCCCATTCCTGGGGCCCGCTGACTCCTGCTGCGAGACCCTGTCCCATAGCACCCATCGGCAGACTGCCCATGTTCTGGGAGCCCATACCGGGCGGGATCATTGGCGCCGGCTCCTTCTTCCGCGCCGTCGGCGGTGCCAGTGCCTTTCCACTGGTGTCGTCGGCGTCGCCCATCTCGAATTCCATCATGCCAGACTTGCTTGGCCGACGTGCCCGCTTTGGAGGAGCATTGCCACTGCGGTTTTGGTTAGAACCTGACCCGGCGCTCTGCTGTTTCGGCGGCCCTGGGGCGATTGGGACCACGCCACTCTTGTTGACTCCTGCGGCGCCACCAGACATGCCTAAGGCATTTGGAGCCGAGTTTCCGCCGCTGACAGACCCTGTAGACTTGGGCGACTCTGAATCACCGCCACTAGCTTTTGCAGATGTGGGAGTGGTGACCGGCGTCTGTGCAAGGGAGTTTTTGCGCGATGCCTTCTTGGACGAGCGTGTTGATGCTGTGCCGACGGGGACGGTATTGCCGCTTCCTCTATTACGCTTCTTGATGACATCCGTCTTCAACGATAGTGGCCGCACAACACCATGCAGCTTCAAGAACAAACCGCACGCATTGCACAGGGGATGCCCTTCGGGGTTTCGCCGCCATAACGGGGTAGTCTGGGTGAAGCAATTCGTGCACGTCGTCGGCACCCCGTTCTGGTCACCCTGTTTGGTTCCACCCGGACTGGTAGGCCGCGAAGGTGCCGCGGAACTGAAGCCGGATTCTGGTGGTGAGCTCGGCGATGACTGCGGCCGGCCATGCATTGCTTGCGGGTGCGCGAGGCCGGCAGTGTTAGGAGTGGAACTGGTGCGGGGTATTTTCTGCCGTCTAGGGTCGTTGCCACGATTGCGGATGTCGCTGACTGACGCGGCAGAGCCATGTGTACGGCCAAGGCTGCCTCCCGGGCTCCAATGATCTTGCGGTGAAGGCACCATTTCCGTTGGCCCAATGGTAACCTGCTTGCGTGGGGGCCCCGCCGGGTAGCGAGCCGGGACAGGGTTGAATTGGTTCGACAGACTAGTCTCCCACTGGAAGCCATTGCTAAAGTCTAACGGCCCTTCGTCCATGGGAGAATACTCGGCTTGCATGGGCATGGTACGGTCGGGGAATGCACCACCCTCATCGTCCTCGTTGTCAGAATCAGCTCCGAACGAAAACATGTTATCCTGCCGAGAGCTCTGGAGCGTATCCGACCGCGACGGGAAGTCTTGGTGAAGGACTTGCGACGGGTCAACATGGTTTGGTTGATGGAAGGCGGGAGCCGACGAGAATGGCGTAGGCGGCGCAGCGCTGGTGACAGCACTGAAGATAGACTCGCCGCTTGGGTTGAAGATGTACTGTGGCTGCATCGCGTTGGATAGACCCGAGGGTCGATGCGGTCCGTATTGGCTTGGTAGACCGTGTGGTTGGCGAATGTCCATGCCAGTGCGATCGAAGTACATCTGGCCATCGCCTTCGGCCATTGGCTGCGGCGTCGACACGGTGGATGGGTAGGCGGAGCCAGGAGGGGAGTAGTAGTCGGCGGAATTTAGTGAAGAGCCCATTGAATTAGGGTTGTACATGGCAGAGTATGGGCCACCTTGGGCCATCATAGGCGAGCCAACAGGAGAGAAGGTGAACTGCTGCTGGAACGGGCCAGCGGAGCTAATAATGGGATCGTCTTGCAGTTGGAAGTTGTCGATAGAGTAGGGTACCTGTGGCTGAGAGCCGTGATGCTGGAAGGTGGGGGGATGCATTGGCTGGTCTAGGGTATAGTGATGGAGAGCCGCGTCTGCTTCGGGCTCATTGGGTATCATGATGCTGTTAACGGCGGGAACCTGTGGGGAGTTCTCCGCTGGTCGCTTGCGAGGCTGGTGCTGTTAGATAAGGACTGAGAGGGCAGCAGGGCGCCGAACAAGGCATTTACTTACCCGTCGTTCATCGATACTTGTCTTGCGCACGTGCCGTTGGATGTATTCAAAGTCGTGCTCTCTCGAGATGGTTGGGGGAACAGATGGGGCTGATGCGCGGGCGAGGTGGTGGTTTTGATCGCCCATCTGGCTAGTCTTCCTTATCGGTATGCCCGGTGCAGTAGTATTGGACGAGGCTGTGCGTTCATTCGACGGCGACGGAGATAAACCCGCGGGCGACGCAACCGACGAAGGGAATATAAAATCGTCCAGATTCATCGCGTCGGCCTGAGGCTGCTGCGCCTGGACGTGCGCCTGCTGGTCGACGGATTTCCGCAGCTGCGCAATGCCGCTGGGCGCCGACATGGAGCTCGAGGAGGGTATGAATGAGGAGTTGGATCGCGACAACCTGGAGCACTGCTGTTAACATGGCCCTGGGCTCAAATCGCAAATAGCTGCTGGGTCAGGCGGACGAACCCTCTGCGATCCAGCTCAGCGCGCTTCATGCTCATGGCCATCATTCGCCAGGTCAGATTTTCCATGCGCTCCGCGTTGGGCAACTGGGTTTTGGCCTTGCTATACAGTTTCCATATCTGGGTGGCTAGAGGGTCATTCTTCTGCATCTCCTCCGGGCTGTCTAGATTGACGTCGGTCGCATCGTTGCTCCAGGTCGGGAAGAAGCTGTCTTGGAGCATGCCCTTGCGAGCAGCGGCATCGGAGGGTGAAAAATCCAGCTTGCTGTCCAGCGTGCTGGCCGAGGTGAGAGACTGGACGGCGGACGAGGAGCCCGAGTCGTGGTCGAAGTGGCCTGAAGGGACGCGGAAGTGTCTGGGAGAAGATGATGTAGGGAAGAAGACAGGATCGGCGGGTGCGTCAAAGTGGTTGGTTTGAGCAGCGCGCAGGGCTCCCCCACGCTCCGCATATTGTGCCCCAGACATAGGTGTGGTGTTGCGCAAAGCCGGGGGCGCACGCGACTGTTGGACGGCAGCAGCGAAATGCCGGGGATTCAATTGCTAGAGTTTTGCTTTTGCGCAGCCCACGGGAGAGCAGCGTCCGTTCGGCAGCGTGACGGGCTGCTCTGTGCGGTCGCGGACAGGTCAGCGGCGTGAGGGCGTCGAGCTCGGTCGGGACAATTTCAGACGCTGGGCTAGCAGCGTCCGGCCTGTCGCTGCAGCGGGCCTAGCAGGCAGTTTGCAGACTGGGCGCGGCCTCACGACAGTGGTGCGAACGCCTTGAGCGCTCTCGGGCCTTCTGCGGGCGTCGAGTGGCCTGGTGGTGCGTGCTGGTGCCGCGCGTGGGGGCACTGGGGAGCTGGGGGCCCGAATGAGCAGACAAGTGGCGCCCCGCTGCTCCAGGTTTCTTCAGGCGCAAGCCGAGCGAGTGGGTGCGCAGGGGAGCGAGCCTGCAGAGCGTGGTGGTGAGGTTGGCGATGCGGCGAGGCGGCACTGGGGGGACCGAGAGGGCAGAGGGCAGAGTCACAGAGCGAGCAGAGCGAGAAGCGGAGGACGGCACGGCGAGAATAGCACTCTGGCGAGGTGGCAGGACGCAACACCGCAAGCTCTACGGTCTGGGGCCCGCTGCCCTCCACAAGAATGGATGGACCGCAGGTGGCGGACAAAGACACGCGCCGGCGCTCGCAGTGCCCGCCGCTGGAGCGTGTGGATGGGTGGATGGGACACTCAAGCTTCGCCCGTTGGCGTCATACGAGGGCCGCACAGGCGGGCAGAGTTGCTCCAGCGCGGTGCTGGGCATGCAGCTAGCCGCTCCCTGCACGAAGAGGCCTCTCGACTGCAGGTGTTGCAGCCGTGAGTGCAAACGGCGAGGCTGCCGGCGGACGTCACGATGAATTGCCAGTTACGCGTACCCGGCGACGACGACGGCCTCAAGATGCGCGCGACCAGAGACACAGTCGCCGTCGACCGCGGTCTGCAAACCCAGGCGGGACGCAATTAGCCTGGCATTTGCTACATACCTACTCCCAACCGTTGGTGCCAAGCATCTCGATCCCTTCCTCGATCTGGGGCGCTGCTCCGCTAGACGATCACCTCGCCTTCAGTCTGGTACGACAGCAGCCCATACATCATACAGCATGAAGCCGCCGGGCCTCCATCGCGCCCGTCACGGGTGATCTCGAGACAGGGCAGGTCCACCGCCACGCGCTACACCTCGCCGCCGCTGGATGAGCGTTGGACACCACCATGCAGACCTCACAGCCAGGTGCACTCGAGACGGCCGTACTATGTCGGCAGTCCAGCCGGCCGTCCAGTCACCTTCGTCTGCATACAGCAGACCAAAGCTTCGTCGACGCAGGACGGTTCGGGGCGCGCTCTCTTCAGCACTAGGTGGGGCTCTTCACGACGCTGCAACATTCAGGACTCGCACCAGCTCAAAGCCCGCAGGCAGGAGGCCGTACTGCTCCTGCAGGCTCCACCGTGGGCGAGGCCAGCAAGGAAGACGGCGTCGTCGAGAGCTCCCATGGCCCAAAGCAGCTGTTGTGCCGCAGCCAACCTCAACACCACGGCATTTCC
The DNA here is from genome assembly GCF_010093595.1 of Mytilinidion resinicola. NCBI lineage: Eukaryota > Fungi > Ascomycota > Dothideomycetes > Mytilinidiales > Mytilinidiaceae > Mytilinidion > Mytilinidion resinicola. Next base: position 1,005,186 of record NW_022985445.1, on the reverse strand, counting down.
CACTTCGCGCTTCCGCCCACCAGCGGGCCGATGTTTCCCCTCTTCCTCAAACACCCGAGGCCATTCCGGGACCTCGCGTGCTCCTGTCCACGTTTTGGACCCTCTTTTCAATAGCCTTATTCTGCGCACGTCTGCGTGTCCGACCAGAGCGTCGCGCCATTCGGTTCATTGTTCGTTGACGTGCCGCGGCGATGTCGCCAATCAAACGTCGCGTAAGCCAGCGCTGGAAGCAGAGGCGCAGGCCTGTCGACATCCCGGCGCCCTTCAGCTTCTTGTCTCCGCGGCCTTCCAGATGCTGAGCACTGGATCCAGACCAGCGGGAGGCCGCAGCGCCAATCAAAGCGCGCTCAATTGCTCTGGAAGACGACCACCGCGACGCGTTTCTGGGCCTGGGGCAAAGACGACGATCTGACCCGTGCTCATCGCGAACTACTGGGCGCATCAAAGGGTCCATTGGCCCTGGGACGTGTGCGCTCTTACGAATTGTGCAGTCCGGAAATAATCGCGGATGGCCGGCTTGGCCTCACTCTGTTTCATTGCTATCACTGAGCAGCGAGGAGGGCTCGCCACACGACAGGCTGCCCACATCCAACACCGCGCGCTCCGTACAATATTCAAAGCACCGACGTCTCCACGCATATGCACCCTAAGCCCCGTCCGTGGACCCACCAAGCGGCTGCTGCACCGTCTGCTGTCCAGAAGCAAAGCGTAATGCTCAGACAACAGAGGCTAGGATGCAGGGACCCTGCCAGATCTACTCTAGGATTGGAGATCGCGCCCCTTCAGGCAATTCTAGAAGGCAGTGTCGGACACCCGGCGCATAGCGAGGGTGCTAGCAGGCTCCCTTGAACAAGAAGTGGCAGTCTGCGAAATTGTGTTCTGATTTGAACTCCAGTCTGCACTCTTTCTGTGCATGTGCAGGCTGGGCTGGCACCGCTTGAGTTCCTCCGCTGTTTTATTTAAAACTGTAAATCGCCAGTTTTGAGAGCCCTGATAGCTCTTAGGGCCAGCTCAGGCAGTGTTGAACTGCCACTTTCTATTCGACGGAGCCCGACTAGCACGCCCAGGGCCAGGGTCAGAGGCGGCGGTCCGCTGCAGCTTGCGAGATTTAGCCTGGCGGCTTCAAGCGACAGGGGCATTGCGTCTCTGCATCAGCAAGTATTACTGCGGCCAAGGCCTAGATCTACAGTAGCAAGCTGAAGATGCGAGTGCTCTGATGCTGGGACTGGGACACAGCTCCAGAGCATCAAAAACAGTCCTCCGAGGCCGCGATTCATGGACCGGCCAAGGCGTGAGACGAGCGACGTCGTGTGTCGTCCACCCGCCGGTGTCTCGCGTCTGGAGGCAGATCCCGTGGGGCATTTCACATGCTGATCTCCAACGGCTGCAGCCAATCCCAACGGCCATCCAACAGCCGGTCCCGTGGCAGCGAGCAAGCCAGCTCCTGTAGTCTGGCTGCCGGAGTGTACGCCAACTCTGTCAACATCGCCGCGCTCACGTTGGGATCACCAGTGGAGAGAGACGTGCGGCTTCGTCGCCCGCCCTCGTCATCTCCAGGAAACACGACACTCGGCTCGGGCGCGCACAGGAGGGGTAACTCCACTCTCCATATCCATCGGATGCTTTGGACTCGTGGGGGTCGCCGAGCATGGATGCAGCCGAGTCCCTGCACGTTCAAGCCACCAGCTCGGAAATCTGCAGGTCAGCGCGCCAAGGGTGTGCGGAGCCGACCATGCATCAATCGACTTGCTGAGCCGACAGTTCCCGTTGCCGTGTCCAGCTCCCGTGCTTTCTCTTGGTCGCCGTGCTGTGAGAGACCTCGCCGCGACACTTACAGTACATCTCCGACACCAGGTTTCTTACTTCTTCACGACTGCTGTACCGTCTTCAACGGGCAGATCCCGCTGGTCTCGCTTCGCCACCGTGCTGACCGCGAACATAGGTGGCAAGGTGGAAAAACTCCGAAGCGCGCGTACATACATGTCCCATCCTCCCCAGTCCAGTCCAACCGTCCGTCCAGAGTAGTACCGCCGATGCCGCAGAAATGCGCGCCAGCTGTACCAGGGGGAACTTCGCCGGACAGTGGCAAGGAGCTGCCCGAAGTGCGTTTCCTGGAGATGAGCGCGGGATAGAGCGTGGGGGGCTTGTCTCATTCCTGCCTCGTATCCTGGAAATCCAAATAATTGTCTGCAGGCCAGCGCTCACCGATCAGAGTGTGTCGAACGAGACCTGCACGCATCGGGCGTCGTCCCGCAGAAGCCGGCATGTCGAAGACGCGATGAAAACATCGGGCGTGGGAGGAGTCGTCGAGTTGTCGTCCTCCCGCCCCGCCTCCAACTTCCACTCTTCCACTTTTTCTCAACCCCAACCACATCTCGTGACCACTGGCCAATCAACACGTGACCTATCCCCATCGTATGTCCAGGTTTCAATATGATGTCCTTCAGGCAAGTTGTTAAGGAAAGCTGTTGCTCCAAGAGTCCATGGTAATGGGTAGGTAAGTAGGTAGCGGGTCCTGGTCCGGAGTGGTACGTCCAGGGAGGCGTGACATGCGAATCCGGTTGGATCCAAGATGCAGGTACGGACAGCGGAAGAGCGACACCAAACCGAGTCATACTCGTCGAACATGACGAGATTCTTTCCAGACCATAGACGCAGGCGGCCCTCGCCTTATATATATACACGTTTGAAGTTCCGTGCGCGCGCACCTCACAGACGTTCAGGCTTGCGAATCGATAGCTTATCTTTTTCTTGATAACGGCCAGCTCGCGCTGCTACCAATGATCTGTCCCCCATCGTCACCGCGCAGTCTGCCAACGGTAAAACAGGGGCTACGACGACACCACGGACCCCCGAGCTGCCAGCGTCAGCTTCCTATCGCAGCTCCTAGGCAATCTTATCGGCGTGCTCCCTGTTGTTCGTCAGGATGACCTGCAGTGGCGGATCGACTCCGTCGAACCAGATGTTTGGGGACGCTGCGCATCTGGCAGATAAGGCGTTGACTCCCTGCATTTGGGGTGCATAAATGCCATTGTGCGACTTGCTATCTTCTCCTAAACGAGCGCTGTGCTCGATAGGGCCGAGATAGAGCATGGTGTATCAACTCGAGCTTTTTATCATCCCACTTACTGCCACACTCTATACAGCCCGTAGAAACTTGCCATTCTGATGTACATAAGTGGAGGGGATCCTGCAACGGAGAAGGCACTTTTGGCAGCTAGAAGTGTCGCTGATAGAACTCCCATACCTTCACCGACACTTTCAATCCAGTCCAATCCCATGTTGGGAGCTTCTATCTCATCCCACGCTCCCACACGCGCCATCTCTGTACTGCTAGCACCATAGCCGTCTTCCGCCATCTCTCAAGCTAAGCGTTCTTGGACACTTTCAGAACTTTGTTCTCCCATAATGGAATAATGTCATCTGGGCTCCGAATGACGAATTCATCCCGAGGCCTGTGAACCAACATGCAGCGGTTCGGCCCGTCGCAGGTGCTTCTTCTTCATCGAACCGCATACCGACTCCCATCCCCATGCCATTGCGCGTGTCCATGCCTTCAGACGCCCTGACTCCCCTCCTTCCTGCTCCGCTCCTCCATACTCCCGCTCGTGCCGCCCGCTCCGCTCCCTCCTCCGCGCACGGTTTCTTCGCCCAGGACTTTGCTTGCGGCCATGAACCTATGTGACGAGAATGTCAGCCTTGTGACTTGTGTATAGAAAGCGTCATTGCGTATGGATCTGCTCCGGTGCCTCTTCCAACACCATTCAGATCCCTTACTCAGGCCAGATATATCTTCAAAAGAATGCGACGAGGGAGAATGGTATAACGTACATTCCACCCATATACCCCCCCAGCCCGCGCATACTCTCCGCCTGTACCGCTGTCATCCGCAGCAGGTTCTCGAGGTCCGACACGTTCGCCGTCAGCTGTGCGAGTTGCGCGTGGAGGTGGGAGAGCTGGCGGGGCTTCTGCGAGGGGAGAGTGCTGAGGCGGGAGGTGGAGGGCTGGCCGGCGCGCGGGATGTTGGACATTGTGACGTAGTACCAGTCTTTATCCTTGAAAGTAGTTCACGTGGTGTTGGCAGCCTTCCGTGTCGTTGAGAGCAGAGGTGGGATGTTTGGGGTTTGTTGATGCGCCGCGCATGGAGTAGTGGAGTACATTAGGGGGTTTTCGCGCTCGGAGTTAAACTTCATTTCGTGGACCTCCGCCGTGGTGACAGCGTCCATCCCATCATCGCATTGCCATTGCCATTGAAGCTTCTTAACCCATCCTCGTGGAGTTCTTCTATTTCGCATTTACTTCCTGCGCCAGCGAACATGTCGCAACGGCAAACAATCCGCCGCTTCATCATGACAGGCGCCGTGGCGGCTATTACAGCAACGGGCGCGCTGTATGGCGCTGGATTGAAAACGAAGCAGGAGTGGAAGCAGGCATGTTTCCTTTCACACTCCAACACCATCTCATTAGCCCACTGCTGACCCCTATGGTATATAGGAGAAGCAAAAGGTCCTCGACGCAACGCCGGACGAGAAAATCGCACAGCTGGAAATTGCTCGGGAAAGCCTCGAGGGAAGGAGAAAGGAGATGGAGAGGAAGATTGCGCAGGTCGCGGCCAGGAAGTTGAAGAGAGATCAAGAGCGAGCGAGTCAAAATACGGAAGGGCGATGAGACCACTGGATCTCGGTGGGAATCTGGGTGATACCAGTTGTCGACAAGCGCCGCAAGATGGCCGCCGCTGATAGAAAACCACGCCAGCAAAATCTGACGGAGAGGGATTACGACGCTCCATGGCCTTGAGCTATTTGCCGCGAACGGTTTTAACGGACTCTTGGGTAAGCTCGCGGCTTTTCGACCCTGGGATAGGAACCAGCTCACACGCGGGGAACCAAGCTGTGCCCCCGGCTCCGATACTGCTCATGGAGCTTGCCAGTCCTGTCGATTCGCTGAGATTAAATGCGATAGATCGTAGGGGTGCCCTCACCATGCCACGCTGCACTAGAACTAGATTGATGGGTGTGCAGAGCGTGAGGCAGGTCACGCAGAAAGACAGCAGTCACGAAAGGAATCAAGACGTGGAAGGTCAGGTCAGAGAAAGACCGAAGAGCGCAATCTTCATTAAAGGCTTCGCATATTCATCTCCAATGTTGTATGAGTGCTACCTCATGAACCTTCAAAACTTGCTTGCCCGATTTTTTGACCATTCTTCAACTGTGCACTGTCACCCATTGGTTGAGGTGATGTTTCCTCGTTTCATATGTAGCCTCTACCTTGCATGTTGAGTCTTTCAATACAGTACCAGACGTAGCTTTGGGCACTCCTTGCAACTGGGTGGAGTACCCTACAGGCTTTCTCAACTCCAATCCGATGTGAAGGTCAACGCAGTGAACATTAAATTACCTCTTGACTAACTAAAGACATTTTACCTAGGGCACTCCTCAGAGTGGTGCCGAGAGAGCAAGAGCGAAGCCAGAGCAGTCGTATATCCGTGTGCCCAAACTTATGACCTAGTACTTTAGGTGGATGAGGCCGGGCGGACCACTGTCATCCATGGTTCCACGCCTGCCAAGTTTCCCTTCACAGCAACTCTTGGCAAGGAATCGCAAAAGTGTGAAGAACAGAGAGCATTTTCGCGGGCGCATAAACTTCGGGGTGAAAGAAATCAGGTACCGCCAATGGCAATGCTCATCCACACTTGGAACAGACCTACACCTCACTTTTCAACATTCCCATGTCCTCAGTATGAAATTTTGCAAAGCAAAAGCTTTAAACATAAACCGAAGCTTTGAGAGAGTAGAATTGATCTTTTGATACATACTCGAGCTAGAACTACATGTTCATTCTCTGATCACGCTCCCATGTTGTGATAATTATTTTGACGGCAAGAAGTGCCCACGGAAGTTTGTATCTCATCGATTCCTAGCCCAAATTGGAACGCTGGGAAAATTTCAATACCCCGATCAGTCGTGGAGTCCCTGTTTCATCAAGCCGTGCCATCCAAGCTATCGCTAGCAGGCATGAGCATTGGTCCCTCAACGTCCTTCCTTTTCTCCCTCCCGCACAGCTGCTCGACAATCGTCAAGGCAAACAGCAGCACCGTGCCAGGTCTATCATTCGCAGACGTCAGCTTAGTTCATTTCCACTTCCAATGCTGAAGTGCCTTGACAGAGATAATACGATTCCGGCTACATACCCTCTTGAAGTGATCAACTTGAACCTGTCATCCACAACGCATCTCTCCTGCGAGTACGTCCATCCCTCAGCCTTAATCTCCGCCTCCACGCTCGGATGGCTGGTCACAGTTCCCTTTTCCTCCGATCCGCTGTCAGACTTCTTGACGTTTGCCACTAGTGCTGTCGTGCCGGCGCATATGGCCGCCACCCATTTCTTATGCACACGGAAGGCCGATATTACTTCAAGCACCGGTTCGGAGGCACAAAACGTAGCAGCGCCCGGGCCGCCACCGGGAAGAATCAAGACGTCGTACTCAGGGGACTCGCTGTTGTATTTGAAGGTTCCGAGATCGTGTTCATCGGGGATTATGCGGATGTTCCTCGTGCAGCTGAGTACGGGTGCGATTAGTGTTGTGCTGAAGAAGATAGAGAAGAGCGAATGGCTAGAAGTGTTGAGATAGGACAAGTAGAGATAGTGAACGTACGTCGCAAACTCATTCTTTAGACCAACGCCAACAGACTTCACACTGAATCCTGCACGGACGAGCACTACAGTTCTCTCCCATTAGCGTTCACTCCCACTAAGACTGTGTAAACTCGACTTTAGCATAGCTAGCCAGCTCCACATTGAGCAGTTGGCGGGGTACAAAGAGCTAGGGTGGGGCACGGTACCATCATACGTTGCAACGAATTCAGTCTCTTCAGTGCCGTCGGCGATGAGAATGAGTGCTGCTGGCATGGTGAGTGTATCGAGCTGATCAGGTATTGTGGTGGTCAGACCAATGTTGAGGTGAAGCTCGAGATTGATCGACTGACGTTGATGGAGGGGCTGCCCATGCTGTTGCCACACTTCTAAACCCGGCAACTACCTTCAGACATTGTACTCTCGGGCTGGCAACTCTTGAATGCCGTTCCCAGTACCGATGGCAGCTTCTGCCTTATTTTTGGCCTTACGGATCCGATATTGTATAGCACCCAACGCTCAACAAACCGTTCTCATCAGTTATATACAAATGGAGATGTGACAGCAGTTCTGTACACGACAGATGATATATCTTGCACCCAGCTACAAGGCAAGGAAGCGGTAAGTCAAAGGCCTCATAGCCGTCGCGTTCAAGCCCAACAAAGATAGCAAAGCTCGTATTCGTTTCAGTTCAAAAGTGGAGTCTCCAATTGTCAATGCTACTTGAAAATAACACTACAATGAATCCTCCTAGTGGTCATCCTGATCGCTAAAATGCAACCCATGCATCGCCGTAAGCTACCTCATCTCATTACCATCGTATTACCATCGTATTATCCGCCACGTCCCAATCATTCTCCTTCAATTACAGAGCAAGCCCAAACACAGCCATCATACCCGCAGCAAGAACCGGGGTACCAAAGTCCTTGACCATGCCCATAGCGGTCGCAGCGGCGGCAGCGCCTTTCGAAGTGGAAGAGGTCGCAGAGGCAGCGGTGACAGAGGCGCTCTTAGAAGAGCCACCAGTCGAAGATGGAGCAGCAGTCGAGGAAGCGGCGGCAATAGACGAGGAAGCAGCGGCATCTAGAAGTCCATTAGCAAACCACTCTCTTAGGCTTCTGGAGACGAAGGAGCTCACCCAGGGTCTTGTTGCCGCACGTGATGGCGCGGCAGGCCGTGATGCCGATCAGGTCGTTGGGATTGGCGTTGACGCACTGCTCGACCCAGGTGAGACACATCTGGGCGGGCAAGCTCTGCTGGTAGTTGGTCACGTTGGGCTTCGTGCCGTCGTGGCACTGGCAGGTGTAGGTGAGTAGATTCTGGAGCCATGGGGTCAGCAACAGCCCAATTGCACGCCAATTGCGTCGTACTCGACCCAACTTACCGGATCGCAAAGATTGCCGTTATTCGCGAGGTTGCCGATGCCACCGCAGAGCTCCGGGCAGGTGTTCTGCTCGGCGCGACACCACGTCTCGCGCAGCTGGAGGTCGACGCTGCCGGGGTTGATGTCGCAGCACGCGGAGTAGTTCTGGGCAGCGACCAGGCCAGAGAAGGCCGAGGCGGCGAGGAGGAGAGTGGCGTAGAGCATAGCGATGGTGTGAAGTCGAGTGTTGATGTCTGTGCGGTGCAGGAGCCGGTTAGCATGCACAACGGCGCGGGAGGATGCTGGGATGCGCTCACGGGCAGATTGATGATGGGTGAGGCGGTCAGTAGAGCCCACGATGCACGATGCACGATGCACGATGCAAGCTGCTGGATGCTGGATGCTGGATGCTGGATGCTGGATGCTGGATGCTGGATGCTGGATGCTGGATGCTGGATGCTGGATGCTGGATGCTGGCGACGTTTGGGGGTGGCTGGCGAAGAATGAAGAAGCTGGCGACCGGGGCACGAGATTGTTTAAGTACTCCCGCGCGTCACCCAGCAAGCAGCAAGAGCAAGCTAGGCCGCGGGTGGTGATTGCCAATGTTCCTTATCACCGTGTGCATGGCCACCGGCTTTTCGGCCTGGCTGGGCGCCAGTACTTTCTGTGCGGCACGTCCAGGAGCTTTGCAGATTAGAAGCAATCTCCATGGCCCTGCCCAGGAGTCGGGCACTGGCATCGCCTGCAGGAACGCGCGAAGAGCCGAGCCGCGAGGAGCTGGCCGTAAACGCTGAAGCTATGATTCTGCCTCGACAGTTGCCACACCGGCCTCAAACTCACGAAGCTGGAGAAGCTCAACAGACATGGGGCCGGCCGAGCATCTTCCCGGCTCGTCTTGCCACAGCCGCTGCTAGCACCGTTGTCCCCAACGTCTGCCCGCATCCTTCCTGGCCGACGCGTGGTTGGAGACACGATTCCGCCGCCGTCTCGTCTGATCAAGACTCGTCCAGAACCACCGGCCAGCCATTGGCATCGCCAGCACAGTCTTGAGGAAGCAGGGTCCTCGACTCGCGTTTCATCTCGCAAAGAACAAGATGCTCCGACCACTCGTTCCACGGTGCCTGTTGTGCGCTGGCGCGTCGGCCGGCTGCAGGTGATCGTTCCCATGGCGAGCCGGCGCGAGTTAAGCTTTCTAATGCTTCCAATTGCCCAATCAACTGCCGCGATGCTAACTCCGCATTTGCGCCAACGAATCATCGAATCTCCACTCTGCCGCTAGCCTGAAGGGGGATAGCGGGGAATAGCGCACTTCACCGCATCTCATCCATTTCCTCATCACCTCTCGGCAACTCTACGTTCCAATTCCATGTGCTTGTCGCCTCCTTTCTATCCAGCGTCTGTACTGTGCAGCCTACGTTCTTGCTCGCCGGTTTATTGCTGAGATGCATAGCCTACACAATCATGAAGACAAGTGCGGGAGACTTATGCAGGGCTATTGATGCACAACAAGACTAAAATGGATAGCTTTGTTAGTACAGAACTAGGACAAGCTTACCACTGTCTGGGGTATCTATTCTCCACACCCTCGGACACTCAAGATAAGTCCTCTTTGAGTAGCCTGCCGAGCCCATGGATTCTCCAAAACGGATGAAACTCGTTATCTACAAATGTACCGGAGAACTTCAAACAGCAATGAACAAGCAAATCACTACAGCATATATTTTGGAATAAGCCTGAGTATGTATTCTATTCGTGATGTCGTTAATCAACCCACCGAGACCCTCCTCAGCCACGAACTCCTGAAGCATACCAACGCCTACCGTGAATCAAACTCCAGTCAGTTAGGAGAATAACGTTGAATGCTCCTAAGTCTGAACTGATCATGGATTCCATTCAACCACCCGTCGCCATCGCACGGCCACTAAAGTGGGTCTGCGTCATCTTCATCGGGGAGTGGCATAGCCTCATTCCTAAAGACGTCTAATTCAGCAGCGAAGGGGTTCCCCGCATCGAATAGGTTACCAGCGGGAACTGGAGGATGGACAGGAGGAGGAACCGGAGGAGCAGCCAGGGCATCAGCTTCGCAGACCTCCTGCCAGTAATCGAGCTGCTGTTTGAGCGGCGCCGCCTTCTTGCTCACCCCGAGGACAGGCTCGGCCGTGTTCCAGTCAAAGTATCGCTTGCAGTTGATGCCTATGATGTCTTCATTAGCATCACCGATCAAGTCCCCTTAAGACAGCAAGAAAAGGGTGAATAAGTGCTTACAATACATTGAGTTACATCCTCCATCTTTGTGAATAGCCAGCTGACAGCGCGGGCAACGCTTCGCTCCCATCTTACTGAGCATCCTTAGAGCAGCCTTTTCTTCAGCGGTGATCAGTTCCTTGTGGTTCTTGGCACGGTATGCCTGGCACGAGATACCCTCATGCCAGTCCACCCCGCATAGCGCGCAATGACGATGGCTGCACGCAGAGCAGACAACATTCGGGAAGCCAGGGGCCGTCTGCTCCAAGAGTCCAACAGCACCACATGTGGCGTTCAGGCACTTGAAGGTAGACGCGGTGGCCATGAACATCGTGAACATCTGCTCGTGGTAGTTTTCCAGGGCCTCCACCGGCATGTACTGGTTGATGTAGTCGTAGCTCCAGGGGCCGGCATCGCAATCGGGTTCCAGACAGCCTAGGTTCTCAGCGCCAGTGCTCTCAAGACCAGCAGCCAGTGAGTTGCCGATGCAGCTCTTGCAAACAGCACCACCGGCCTTGTTGGGGAGGCCGTTCAGCCTGTGGCTTAGATGGGCCATGCACTCAAAGGGGAGGGCCGTCGATAACCTGCGGCTCCGCGCATTCTTGACAAACTCGCTAACTTCCTTTTCTTCCACACAGATGCGGCAGGTTGCCGATAGCGGTGGAGGAGGTTTGGGTTCCTTGGGCTGCTTGCGACGTTTGGTAGGCGGGTAACCTGTCGGGTTTCGGCGTTTGCGCTTCCTCGTAGGCTCAGCCACGGTGGGATTGATATCAGGCGCCTCTCCGCCGTCTTGGTTGTCAGCGATACCTGCGGATTGGTCGCCCTCCTGGGTGTTTTGGTCGGCGCGCAACCCAAGACCGGTCCAAGCCTCGTCGTCCCGCAGAGTCTGGCCAAGACATTCACTGCATGTCGCGGTGACCCGACTGCCTGACATACCCCGAGGGAAAGCCTCGCGGACTTTCCGCGACCCGCAGACGGCGCATGTGTGTCGGGGAGCCATGATCGAGGTTTGGTCTGGAGTGGAGGAGAGAAGGAGCGAAAGTTACTATCAGGCTGTATTTGTAGCAGGTGATATGTGTCTCGGCTAGCTGGCCGTGACCAGGGTGTGATTGGTGACTCAGTGAAAGCAGTGAAGATATCAGTGTTGCCTGGCCTCTGCCGCCTAGTTCGACTGCGGCACTGTCACCATCACCACGGGATGATAAAAAGACTTGCCTTAACTCTCGTGTGCTATGCGCTTCGTTGAAAGTTAGTTGCCGGTGCTTATAGTCCGCTTCGCCACCACCAGGCTGTGGTAGAGATACGACTGGGGGTGGAGTCAAGGCTGAGGTTAGAACTGGACAGTAAGGCCACCAGCCTGACCGTCATGAAGCCGCAGCTAAAGATCTTGATGAGAGGTGCAGCTTCGGGATAGTGCCGGACTAGACTTCCAAGATTAGTGCGAGTTGGATCTATAGGCCACGTTGATCGCTGAGGTCGACCTTGCACATGTACGGATATGGAAGAACTATCCCCCAGGTCACGTGCCTGATTTTATTCTACGTAAGACTATATATTGATGACTCTTCTCAGAGCGAACCTTCGTGAAGAGAGGTCCAAGTCTAACTGACTTCTTGAAGCAGATAGTTTCACCTTTTAGGCTTTGGCAGCTGTCACGGGATGAGCACGACGCTTTTACATTATGTCTTATCTCAGTGCCTCAGACGCTTCACAGAGAATTTCGAGGCGGTGCAACCCCACCGGTCCCACTGCATTGCCACAGCCCCACTTCTGCCAACTCCTGAGCCAATAGGACCCGCGCTACCCCTAACCCCCCTGCCACACCCCTGCCCCCCCCCCCCTAGGTGTAAGCAGGTCGGAATCTTCAACGCGTCTTAACTTCACACACAGGTAGCAAGGTTATTTCATTAGGTACAGTCTTAGTTGTCGATGCAAATTAATTATAGTCCATTTTTCAACTACAAAGTATATAATATAGCTGGCTAACCTGTGTATTAGGGGGCGAAGTACAGCGTTAAAGTTTGTGTACGCGTTTTTAAAGCTGGTCGGAACTACTAGAGTATTTGAGGGGGTTCTTGAAATCGACGGGGTATTTGAAATGGCTCGTGCGTAGGAACATCAAAAATGACGGAGAATGCCGCTTGTAAGGGCAATCGTATACAAATTAGCATTCTATCGCATATTTGATGTTCCTCACACCGTATCTCAATTGATTTTGTATATTGTCAAGTCCTAGCATAGTGTTAAGGTTGCAGGAGTGCTAAGAATACATAAGAATGCCTCCCCACGCTGTTTTTTGTACTGCACGTCCATCACGCTGCATTAAATAACACCTTTAATACTAGGGCAATAGTATAGATATATAACTTTTTTAATAAGAATCTATGCTCTAGGAGTAATATACAGTATCTTTCAACTGCTAATTCTGATTTGGGGCTTAACTTCTGTTGGAATTTATGTACATCTTGGTGAGATTAGCGTTTTCTGTTGATGCGCTTGAG
>NW_022985445.1:983508-991416 GCF_010093595.1 Mytilinidion resinicola | reverse complement strand
GCGATGTGGTGCTTGATGTCCACAAGTCTAATCTGTGCAACGAATTTCTCGTGCTTTTGGCGGTCTAGTGCCTTGGTGAAGCTGTTAGCAACCATCGCGGCCGTAAGGGTCTATTGGATTTTAATCTTGTGCCGTTGTACTTACTGGCGCAGCCAGAGATAATAAATGTCAACATGCTTGAGCCGTTGCCAACGCATCGATTTGCTTCTGCCGCGTTGCTTTCCAGTTGATCGGGCTATTGCAATAGAAAAACGGGCAAAGCTGGACTCTATTGCGGATTTATTGTATCGAACAGGCAACAGGCTTTTGAATGGAGGTATTGGCAAGGCAATTAGGTATTAGGGGGCGATATATAGGCTTGAAGCAACACCACAGGTTTTGTTATGGGGCAACTGCACCGGCCCTTATAATTGGCTGGAAAAATAGCGCAAGCGCTAACGCCTGCGGCGTACAGGGGGTGAGGCAGCGCTAGCCGCCTATTGGCCCAGGAGTTCGCAGAAGTTCCCGGGGCCACAATTGTGTGGCGGCGGTAGCCGCTGATTGGCTCAGAAGTTTTCAGGACTTGGCAGAAGTTATTACGTAATATACAATTATAGAGTGTCGAGGAATTTCTCTCCGAGGGTCTGTAAGGTTCCTGAGATAAATCATGTCAACAGTTGGTCGAGGACAATAATCGATACGGTCGTCTACCTCCATGACGCCACCGCTAATTCAATCCTAGCTGTGCGTACGTAGTTTTGAAGGAGAGAAACGAGAATACCCTTTTCGGTGAATGAAGCGTCCTAACTCTCTTATACCACCAACGATGACATGGGTCGCTTTTGTGGTTGGGCTTCCTGGACAGCTTCTCCTAACCACCAATCAGGCCACGTGATCTGAGCATATTCAAGTCGCGTCTGGCTCTCTTACATGTCCTTTACATGACAACTTCGTTCAATCATGTTCTTTCATATGTGTCCGTAGGCCAGAATGTTGTGCTAAGATATTGGCTTTCGTTCACATACATTTACTCCAAAGGCGAGAAGCATAAGACATGAGATAAGAAGATAACGAATGAATTCACCATGCCGCCCGCCATTCAATCAGGTGCATAGAGGTATCAAAACGCGCATAGAAAATTTACTATTACCGCTACAGTTCCCGACCCCGCGACCCAGACAATAGACGAGATGGAATAGAAGTACCAAAAACCATCATCCACAACTCCAAACCTTCTCCCAAGGACTTATCCTAGCTACCAAGCTGGACAAAATCTCCCCGCTGTACACGCAGCCTTCGCCCCCTTCGACGTTCTCGTTGGCTTTGACGTGTAAGTCGTCGAGGAGACGGACGCGGTAACGGAGCATGAAGGCCTAGTGATAATTGTGGTGCAAGTATCGTAGCAGCTGTAGATAACGGTTAGTGATACACATTACTAAGACAGAGTTTGGGTTTGGTTACCCGCCATATCGCATGGTAGCTTCGCCGCAATACATGATAGCATCAACGCAAAGAGTCGACGGTGAGCATCTCGCCTCATCAATGCGGACAGGCATGATCTCGGGCGAAGTCGTGTTTAGGACCGCGGTAAAGTTGTTTGCGGTGGGCATGACCCCTGTGGGTGAAATCACGCTGGATGTGAGTGCGGCGGATGTCATGGCGAGTATGCTCTCGATGATGGTGGAGGTCTCTGAGCATGGCGGCTTCAGGAAAGTCTTCAGCGACCTAGTCGCCGCACCTTCGCAAGCCTCCCAGCAGCTTTGCAGACCGAATCAGCCAATGTCTCAGATAAACGAAAACCCAGTTATGAGTGGCGCACCCTCCATATCTTTGACCACACTCGTTTGTGGCGGTGTAACACAGGTTATGAGAACAGGGCGTGGGAGTAGGGCTTGCCGCAGCCAAGGTAATAAATGCGATCACTAATAGGCGTATAATATATGACATTGCTTCCCAGATGAGAGACACGAATCGGTAAGTTCTAACGAGGTGTATCGTAAAGAACAGGAAGTGTAAAGATCACACTTATACCAAGTGAAGGATCCGGTGTGCACGAAACATATTCAGGTAAAGGCTGACAATGATTGAATATATATCTATTGGCAGTGAGCGGCTGAGCAGAGACCCTCCCCCAATGAAGTCTCATCGAAAACTCACCGTCTGATTCTGAGTAAATTCTAGCCGCACCATGCCAGTATACGTGATATCAAACCAAACAATGATAGCGCTCGTTCTAAGCCACCATCCGACAACATTCAGATTAAGCGAGGCCGGTATTGGTGCACCTTCTACCAACATGGTCCGTGTGTTCGTGGAAAGAAGCGTCTGGAAACAAGTCCTGTTGTTTCAGTGGAAGAATGTCGTTGAAGTCTGTCTGTGAGTGGTAAGAATCTCGGGTGCGCCATGCAAGGACCGTTGGATTAGTACCACGTTACCACTGTTTCATTGACTTGAGGGAATATAAGACTTAGCAAGTAGCACATACCACCAGCTACCGGTATCCTGAGATCTGGATTTGCTACGGTATTACAAAAATACCTGAAGCTCATTCGTCATACAAGGGTATTTTACATCGAACTTGATGTGGTTCCAATATTTGGTGACCGACGGAGAGCTGAACCAGGGAGGAAATAATCAATAGCGGTATTGATCAAGGCATGCATACGAATGAGCCATCGAAATATTGACGAGTCTTATCAATGATTACAGTCTCGAATACAGCTCGAGAAGAAATTGTTCTAGTCTTGCGCAACCAGGAGAGTCTGTTCGTGCCTGATCGTGGGTTCTAGTATGGAAGGACCTCGAGATCGCGGTCTATGGTAGCACCGGGCCTCTCACTAGGCTTCGACAGCAGATTAACCAACGATCGGCAATGTTTGCAGCTAGAAAGGTTCCACCACTCGTCGAGCCGTTGCCCAGCAATGGTCTCAATTGATCCCAGACATGGGGAAATAGCTATAACATAACGTGCTTCGAGTCATATGCTAGATCGCCTTATCAATGTTAGGTATTGCTAGTCCTCAGTTTGGTACTACACTATCGCAGAGCTGCACGATCGAAAGCGGCACAGTAAAGGTCGCAATGGAGGTTCGCTACCCCTTTGGGAGCATACTCAGACAGCATTGGTATAAGAAAGGGCCCGGGAGGAGCGTTGTGTAGATCCGACTTGGATGTAATGGCGGGAGTGAACGATTTAGAGCCGTACATACGCCTTAACAGGCTTTGGGCATAAGACAACGGGGATTCAGCGATAGATTGAGCGTAGTGAGCTTTTATGAGTGCATATCTCATTGGGTCTCGTCTGGAACAGTCTCAGACGGCAAAGTCGAATAGTATCAGTGTGCGTTCGCAAGGTAACACCGAGTGCTGACGTTGGCTTGACGAGCCAAATAGAGAAATGCCAAGCTGGAAGGAGCACATTATGCGAGAAAGTGCTGGAAAGATAAAAAGACCCGTACTCTACGCTGTCTCTATGACCCGGCTTTTTCCGAATGATGAAGACGCAAAGCACTAACGGGAAACCGGTGGTTTGATAGTGCGAGATTGACAGCTTCTCAAATCGTGCAAGAATAGCATACGGCGTGCGGAGAGCTTTCTCTGAGACGTAACATAGAATTGATACCACACTGTCCCATTGCGAACGCTACTAAATACATCGTCTAGCGATATGGTAGTGATAGTGTTGATAGTCATGGGCACGCGGGAGACCATGTCTTTGGGCCCCGGATGTTGTTTGAGATTGAGAGCTTCTGAAATCGGATGAGGATCGATATAATTCGACAAGATTATCTCTCTACCAAGCCTCGCTCGTGTAATCTTTCTTAGGCCCCTGCACATGATAAGTTATACCAAAGCTTTGCAAGTTTGAGCCTGCAAACCTGAACTCGTAGCTCGATTCATACATGTCTTTCTCACAAAGATGGGATCCTTGGGCAAGCCATCCTTTGCCCATAGATTTAGCCTCTGCAGAGAGCATCTGGAACTCCATCTCGTTGAAGAAATAGTCCACGGTCCTGCTATCTTCTTTTACAAGCCAGGCACTGATCCTATCCGACTTCTCGTTGTACCGGTAGACATATCTTCGATTAGCTTGAAGAATGAGTCCGGTATCCCTTTTGAGCGTGTCTTCCTCGATGTAAAGGTATTCAGATGCAAAGTCCGGATCGGTCGACAACCTTGGATGAAAGTTGACCGTTCCTTTGAATGTTCCAGATGGGCATCCTGTAAAACGGCTATCGAGCTTACGACGGAGGATCCAAGCACCTTGCATCGCCCGAAAGACAGCTGCAGCGACAAATTTGCCCTTTGCAACGGAGTCATCCACCACGTGTCGAAGTCCACGGATGATAATGTCGCTCTCTTGTCGATCAGTTCCTGCAGGTGTATATCTTACCGCTGTGCAAGGTCCCTGTCGTTCACCCCAGCCGTCATCGTCTCGCTGGATCCCGAGTTCGCGCGCACAGGCTTCCATCAAGCCGACATAGTCGTTCATCCAGAATTGAGGAACATCGTCCAGATGTTGAGACATCGCATCTCTCAAATCTCGCATCTTCAAAAGCTCTTCCTGGGACTCTTTGGCAGTGGCCGAAGGGTCGACATGATCGGATTCCTCGCCGGTTTGGGACCACCTTGCATGGATGAGACGTGCCTGCATTTCCATGACACCCCAGAAAGGTCCTTCATAGAATCCAATGAACGCGATGTTGGGCTCATTATCGTTGAGGATGGAATAGCGTTGTAGCAGAAGAGGTAGCCGATGTGAGTGCAGAGACCGCTCCATTGCGACGTGTACTTCCGAAGGTAACCAGTCGATCGAGGTATGCGGAGTGAATCCAGTGGCGCACATGACCCCGTTTACGTTACTGATCATCGTTTCCTATGACTCTGTCAGTTCAAGGAGCATCACACGGCTACATGAAGCGGCTTGCCGATCTGCGCAAGAGCTACGCTTTGGAATGATGAGGGGCAGACATGGTAGGCGGAGTCGAATAATGCGAACCGGCTGGCCAGGAATATCCCAAGGCGGATCACTTATCGCTTTCACAAAGCTGCTCGGGGTGGCAGAATCGGTTTCAGTTCTCGAGCTTGTACCCATGTGGCTGACTCTGCCACGAACAGGAATGATGGCCTCCGGTCTTACAAACTCAGCGTAGTTATCTACGATGCCGGTATAGGAAGGATATTCCTATTGTTGTTGATTGTACACGAGCTCGGGATACCCAAGGTCTCTTTGGTCCCCGCCAAGCATGAACCGAATAAATTGGTGGGACTTCAAAGCTCTTTCCGGAGGCATACGACCATGCATGTGAGTAATTGGGCCCTCTAGTCGACGTGTAAGATTGTACATGCAGGCGTCGAGAGGCAGAAATGTGGGGGCGATATTATAGTCCTGCTTGTCGGGACTGTACGGATCCAGGGGAAGATACCTGGGCAAACAATAGAACGGACGAGAGAGGACATGGTAGACCTTTCGATTTCCCCGCTCAGTGTTTTCCATAGGCCCGTATTTGGCGTTCGATATCTGAAAAGCGGCCTTTGCTGCTGCCTCCGATCCGCTGATACCACCTCCTACGACCATGATGTTGCCCCCTTTTCCCAGTCCTTCTGACAAAAGGCCAGATAGTTCACGAACTCCGAGCTGTATAGGGTCTTCGGTGGGAAAGAATGTAAGTTGTCGGTGCCTTCAGAAGAGTCGATTTTCAAGGGTCGAGGCGAGGAGAAGAAGCCACTCCCAATGACCAGGAAGTCATGGAAGGAACAATGTGTCTCGGAGGATTTACTTGCACCTAGGGGCTGCAAATTATCGTTGCTTTCATATTCAATCTTCCATTTTTTGGCTCCTCCTTGTAATACCTTTTCTACCCTCGTCATCCTGCAATTTAGGTGGATCATTTCCTCGCGTATGTATCTACGCCTGTATGTTTCTAGATATCTACCGACCTGCCAGGCCTTGGGGAACATTCGTATATGCCGGGTTTCGCGATCAACCTCATCATCCAGGTCCATCGAGTACCAGGACAAATCAGAGAAGGCTACCGTGAACCTGCTGAGGTTTGTTGGCATCTCCGGGTCCACCTCCCCTCTAGCATCTCCCTTTTGTACAGCCCACATTCCTCCGACGCGGGCTTGCTGTTCCAAGATCTTTGTCTCAAAAATGGAAGGTTGTGTGTGAAGGAACGTCTTCACAGCTACCAGCACAACAGGACCAGCGTCGATGATGACTACCGACTTCATCTCGACCGAGGTTCGTCTAAGGAGCTTCGAGAAGAGGAGTCGACTGGACAGTGCTGGATTTGGGGTGCTTCGTTTAGTGGGTATGAACGAGCTGAGGTTGGTCGAGTTCCCGGGAGACCTGAGAGTTTTTAAACGCGAGGTCACATACGAATTAGCATATGAAATGGATTGACATATTATGATTTCCCTTATCCTGTTGCGGCTCCGACTGAGTGTAGGTAGTCCGTGATGTTTTCCGACGTTGGTGCTGATGGATGCTGAATGAGGCGAGCCATAAATGTCGCCAAGCCTTCCTCATGTGACTCGTGTGAAGCTTCAACTGATCAACAAAAGACAACTCGTTCTCGGGAAGCCCACGATACATCTTATATGTACTAGAATAGATTTCCTTAAAGGCGTGGCTGCTATATACATGTTCTACAGGGTAATGATCGAGACCGTTCCACGACTCAGGCTTTGGTCACACGTCTTGAGGCGTCAACAGTCCAAGCTCAAGAACAGCCATCCAGAGTAGGTCTTGAGCATCGAGATTTCCTGAGCCTGAAACATCAGGACTGCTGAGTATCCCGCTGTCAATCCTGCAGCGGTATCCATATGGTGTCCTCAGATTTGAAATCCGGACACCAAGCCACCTTGTGATACCTTGGGTTGGTGAAATTAATATCAGGCGGTGGCACTCAGATAAAATAGTCATGCATGTAGCAGAGGACCAGATTACGAGAGGATTCCAGAATTGATGAGAGAGCCGCGCATCGTATCAAACTGGGTCTTTCCAGCCTGGAAAAGTGACCCATTAGTTATACAGCTCGTAGGTAACGAAGAGCATTCCAAGTCTAGGTACTTACCGAGATTAAATAGCGAATATGTCCCTTGGCTCCCGTTAGTTTCTAAAAATATCAGAGAGAAGCTCGCGGTGGGCTTACGATATCTGTAACATTCTTGTGTCGTTCAAACTCCACTCTCGCAAATTGGCGCAGTTCCTTCTTCGTTGTCTCATCGGGGATCGCTACGAACAGTTAGTGTTACGAATACTGGATATTTTGATTAGAATGATGAGTTCCTACCCGTCGTTGCGCGAACAATGCCACGCCACAGAGCTAACGCACGCTGTCTTTGAATAAACTAGCTCGAAATCAGTGGCAGGGAGACACACACAGTAGGAGTGCTTACATGATCAAGGTCAACCGCGGGTCCTTTTAATCGTTTTGGCCGTTTGGTGGCCGCAGACGCATAAGTTCGAATCATCTCAATGGCAATCATGCAGCTCGTCTTATCAAGCCATTTTCAATATAGTCGGAGCATGGCTATGTTTAAAGGCGTTCGCAATGGAAGCTTGTGACGGGACGACCCCTGCCGAGTTGAAGAAGAACGGAAATAACGTCACGTGTAAACCTTGATTCCAGAACGCGCCCACCTGTTATCTCAGGAACCTCAGCCGCCCCTTGAGGAATTTGAGGCGTGCACAACTTTACCCCCTACACCGCCCTCACCCCCCTGCCACCTACCCCCCTGCACACCCTAAATTCCTCTGCGGAGCGTCTGAGGACATTTGGGCACGGGCTTGGTGTAAGCTGGTTTTTTTTCAACAGGTCAACTTTCTTCAGTGGACGAGAATAGGGTATTCTTAACCAGCCACGCTCTTGGTTGTCGATGCAATAGAATATTCAGGTACTCTTATACTTAATTTATATATTT
>NW_022985445.1:967673-983223 GCF_010093595.1 Mytilinidion resinicola | reverse complement strand
GGCCTGCCCGTCACGTGAACCGCCTTTTTGGCAGAATTCTCTGCACAACATGCACAACGCCCAACACCAACCACACGCACTCAGGCAGGGTAATATCCTCGTAGAGGGTCTGAGGCACCTGAGATAACCCACCTGCGCGTCTCCTCGACTTCTGCTGCATATCTCGTCTGCAAAACACCCGGCCAACAACGCAAGAAGCGCCAGCTCCCGTCAAGTCGTTATCAGGTTGTGACAGTTCTAAGCTACTACAGAGTCTATTTGCATACCGAAGCTTGGAGCATGAAGCGACGCATCGAGGATAGCGCAGACCAGAATCATAATGCCGAGGGTGAGCCTGACTCCTAACAAGATAGCTCCGTTTTCCTTGTAGATGGAGTTTTCAATTTACCCTTCTGACACGAAGAAGTTTCCAGGTTGGAAAGCCTTTCTGAAAGAGTGCCCACTGGCGAAGAACGATCCCAAATCCAACCACGAAAGAAACGTGCGATATTGCAAGCGCGCCCAGAAGAAACGCAGATGGCGCAAGGAATCGACCATATGGATCTAGTGCGCAGCACCAACGCGTTGTCTACATCAGATTTCCAGTCTCGTTTTCTGCCCCAAGAATCACGTCTCCTCAGCTTTACCCCCCACGCCGGGGTAGGACTAGACAAACCAGCAAACAATCTCACAATATCATTCAAAGCGTCGTCGGAGATGAGCGACGCAGACCTTGAAGGTTGCTTTTCACTGGTTGAAGAGACGTCTTCAGAAGCCTATAGGAAGTCCGTCGTCCGTTGGAGGCCCAAGGCGAAGAAAGAAGAGATGCGAGATCCAGATATGCGATATCTCATCGTCCGCGTGGCAGATCCGCGCCACGATGCTTCTTTCTCAGCCCACTCGAATCTTCCTGTCAATGGCTTTCTTTCCTTTATGATCACTCACGATGATGACTACGAATATGCCGTTCTCTATATATACGAAATCCACTTGTCGGAAAGCCTCCGGGGCTGCAGAGTTGGAGCTCACCTGATGCACATTGCAGAAACAATCGCGCAAGGAATTGGCCTCGCGGAGGTCATGCTCACAGTTTTCACGAGCAACGTCGCCGCTGCCAAGTTCTATCAAAAGCTAGGTTTCTCGAAGGACGGGACAAGTCCAGAACCAAGAGTTCTAAGGAACGGTCTAGAAAAGCCGCCGGACTATTTGATTATGTCCAAGGACGTCAAACCCTTCACGCAACCTTCGACAAACGGAACTATCTCCGTCTGATCGGCTATCAATCCGATCAAGCATAGCAACACTGCTCCATGTCACCTAGGATACCCAGTCGAAGATTACCAGCTGCATTGTTCAGGATCTGGCGAACGTATGCTGGTCGATTGAAACGTCGGGTAGCATCACCTGTGCCTGCGATCTAT
Source organism: Mytilinidion resinicola (assembly GCF_010093595.1). Lineage (NCBI taxonomy): Eukaryota > Fungi > Ascomycota > Dothideomycetes > Mytilinidiales > Mytilinidiaceae > Mytilinidion > Mytilinidion resinicola. The sequence continues at coordinate 981,823 of NW_022985445.1, read as the reverse complement.
AGCTTTGCAGCAAGCCTGCGTTCGACGTCTTTCGGTCCCACGAATGATAGTCGCCAAAGCCTTGCCGTTGGTATTGTCTTTGGCATGAAAGGGAAGGCCTCTAGACAAAACAAAGGAAGTTAAATTGATACCCATTCTAACCAATAAGACTAAACACTACGATTGTGCGATTCTTTGAGCCATGCTCATTACTAAGCATACGTGAAAGAAAATGCAGAAAGTCGAACAAACAAGTTGTTACTTGATCTTTGAACTCACATATTTAGTTAACGTGTGTCTCTTCCACACACCTATCTTTCCGAAGATACGACCACACCACTCACTTCAACCTTCGACAGCTACACGTTTCACGACAATTCTCCAATCGTTCTCACCCACCACGCTGATAATGTATACCAACCACTTAGTCTTTACCGCCTTAGCTGCGTTGTTCAGCATCAGCACGGCGGATCCAACATGTGCAGCTGGACAGGCTGGACCTCCTCAAAAGTCCCAAGCCCCAGGTCCGCCTGGTGGAGTGTATATGTGCACTGGCTCCAATTGGTCGGGACAGTGCCAGTATGTTCAATCCATTCCAGGGCAGTGCCACCCTCTAGAGCCTCCATTCTACCGATCGACCTCCTCTATTGGCCCAAATCCCACGACACATTGCTGGTTCTGGGACAATGATAAGTGCACAGCGGGTGACGCAGCAAATCCTAACCCGTACATCAACCTAGTCTATCCAGGTAACCCTGATTTACTAGGTCAGGGCTGGAAAGATAGGGCGCAGAGCTTCATTTGCGACATCTATTAGAGACATTTTGGATTCTTCATCAATATTTCTCTTCTTCTAACTTCAATAATACCACTGTGTTCCCATAATGATGTCAATGTTCTTCTCATAATCTCATCGCCCACAATTGTGAATGTGTTTTTGAACATTTATCGTGTACTTCGATCATCTCTACACTTGCGTAGGCCGTCCCAAACCTACGTGAAGTTCTCTCGATCGCATGTTGAACCATGTGGCAGTTCGAAGGCTATACGCGACGTGCGTCTGATCCTCGATATAGATAAATCCAAATACGGTCAGAATACTGGGCTCAGAGCCGCACTACCAAAGGTCAGTAACGTTCCCTTCCACTGATTGTAATGTATACTCACCCGGAAGTCCTTCCCGTCTCCTCTTCGCAAGGCTTAGAGTAACAGCCCCCACTCCTGCTGAATCTGGTTGAGCAGCCTAAACCCTGCATACTGAGCCGCCTGACGGGGTCCTGCAATCGCCGCTGTTTGCAAGATGGCGAATAGTCCTCCCGCTGGTCCAAGGACCGCATAAGAGCGGATTGCAGAAGCAACCACCACTGTGTGTGTCAGCATTGAACATAGCCTCACATAAAGATAGGTGACATCTGGAAGGATATTTTGAAGTCTTACTTGCTCGAGTGCGGCTCATTCCCAATGTGAGGACCCAGAAGGGTCCCATCATCGCGCCTGGGTATAGTATCAGGACGGCTCTGGCGATGTAAACCGTAGTGCGGATTGGGTGTTCGACGACATATCTTGCGACCGGAGTAGTGGTGGCGCGGTAGGCTTTCACTACTCGCTTCTTCACTGCTTTGTACGCGCGGCGGACGACAGATAGCATGTTGGTGAGAGTGATGGTGGTGAGCTATCTGCGGCGGTGAGTCCGAAAAGCCGCTGGCTCTGCTGTTGTGTTGTTGTGTCTACGTGAGGAATGAGCTTCATGAAAACAACACTCCTTGTCGAGCTAGTCCGCCTCTATCCGCTCAGTTATACCACCATCTTGTCGCATTCACCGCTCGCTAGCGGGCTATCGGACAAACAACTCCTCTGACTGGAGCCGCTTAGCACGTCAACAGCATCACGCCTATCGAGCCTCACTCGCCAATTCACCACAACTACCTCATTCATCGAATTCTCTAAAGATGGGTGACTTCTTCGGTCAGGTGTGGGCCTCGCTTGACGGCTTTGGACAAAAAATGGGCAAGCATGTCGAACCCGCGCTCGGAAATGCTTGGAAGGCAGCCGATGGCCTTGGACAGGAAGTCGGCAAGCACGTCGGCCCTGCTATTGAAGAGGCCTGGAAGAACGCCGGTGGCTTCGGACAGGAAATGGGCAAAAGAGTCGGATCTGCGATTGGAGAGGCCTGGAAGGCAGCTGATGAATTCGGTCAAGAAGTTGGACAGTAAGTTGGAGAAAAGATAGGCCAGCTTTTGCAAGCCGACTTGGGAGCTGCCTCTGGAGAAGTAGTCGGCTGGATTCGGGAGCATCCACACCAGACAGGATTCCATGTCGTAAGCGGAGTCGCATTGCTCGTACCAGCATAGTGACTACGCCAGTGCTAAGCACCTTGGGATGGAGTGCTATGGGTCCCCGAGCAGGTATATATCCACAATCGCCGAAAAACTTTGCTTTGTAGCAGTGCATTTCACTGACTGTCCTCATTCAGCTTCTATAGCAGCTGCATTGCAAACAGCCTCTACTCCTGCCCGAGGCGTGTTTGCCACATTGCAGAGTGCCGCCATGGGGGGATATGGCGCTTCAGTTGTTGCTGGTGCGACTAGATTAGTCGTTGGTGTGGCCACATTCATCAGAGCGGCCACGCCGAAGCCTCGCCAAGAGCGCGAAAAAGACACGCAGCGGGAGGATAGTGGTCGAGACGACGATGAAGATACGTTCTATCGGGCAGCTAAAAGGTAGTCAAATGGCTGCTACTAGAGTCCGACTGAGCAGTTTCAATCCGAGCGCATCAGCAAGACCTCCCTCCAATCTACATCAGCTTCCTCGTTAGGTTCAACATTGGTGTCCTGGTTCGAAATCCTCCGCACCTGTGTAAGCATCCTGAATCCGACCCACAACTCTCAAGATCACGGCACACCGGAATTCCTCTCAGCTACCGCGACATCGATCAGTCCTGCCGGTATTACAGAGGAGCCTTTCAAAAGTTTTTGCCCGCCAAGATCAACCCCTGCAGCGCCAAGGGTATAAGCGAGACTATTAGGGCTCTCTGTTTAAGGACTACTCCTTTTTAGGATGTTCAAATTTTATAAAACTTGGCAGACTCTCTTTTACAACATATAAGAGTATCCGCAAGCTATTTAAGAGACAATTTGTGGATGATTGGATCGCACGATATTTTGATGCTCCTGTCGGTTGCAGGGGTAAGCTCACTAGCGCGGCAAGAACTTTTGAAAGGCTCCTCCGTACGTAGCCGATAAATATATCCGACTGAGGTGAATGATAATAGAACATGGACATCCACTACATATGCACTGTAGACATGAGTGAACCACAAATGTCCCTGCCATGAATTGCAAGATGCGCGAGTATAAAGAGAACAAGGAGACAATGGGAAGATGATAAGGTCGTTATGTACCGGACATCGAGGTACCTGAGTCCGGGGAAGCACGGATCGGCCCGAGATCTGTGGCACTAGGCGACTAGGTGCATATCCCCTCAGTAAATTTCCCAACTCCGGTGCGATCTGCTGAATTCTCTGAAGCCAGTGTCGGGATAGGAGCCGGCTTGCATGATTGCGTAGGGTTTTCGGAAGGTAGCATGCAAGCCCAATTCAGCACAATGAAGCTCCAAAATTCTTTCATATACTCCCTCTTCGTCCTGTTAGCAATTTCAATCCTCAAAATTTCTGCTCAGTTAAATTCAAACTCACCGCCCTCTCCGCCTTCGACGGCGCATCGCGCCTGGAGTGCTGGGCTCTCGACTCGATTCCCAAGATAGGTCGAGGTGCAGCAAACTATGACATAGGCAATTTCTCAAACGCATTCATTGGCATTCTTCCACCCCGAACCTACGCAAACTCGACAATAAGCCATGCGACGGTCGTGCAGTACGTCCTCCTCCATTTACCTCCCCCAAATGCATTCGCCTCTCCACCATGTAATCCAAGTCTCACCTACACCAGGTTCTCCATCTTCCTCTCCGGCCTCGCACACATCCGTATCCCCAACTCCACACTTCCAGCTTCTGAATCCGAGGCATGGATCCGGGTGGGAAATATAGGTTTTTGCTTGCAGCAGACACACCTAACAGAGCGCCGAGAGCGGGCCATATTACCGAGTTTCCGGGGCAGGATGAGACGGTGATTCTGCAATTTCCGACGGAGGGGAACAGGATTCCACCGCATGAGTTACTGCATGCGGGACCGTGTAGGTTGGATGAGCTTGTGGGGTTGTGAGTCGGTTGACGGCTTCGTGGTGCGGAAATGAAACTTCGGGATAGAAGCATTTCGGTATAACGTTCTATGACAGTTCAGCGAATACAAAAATGGAACTTGTTGACAAGAAACCGCTGAGATATAGATGTAGGGGTCGAATGGTCAAACTTTTTGTCCTATCCACATATTTACAGCCTGAGGTTCTCTATACGAAACGCTAAATAGACATCGACACCGAAACTCCAGAGGATAGCGCGCATTGCACGACGTGGGAAGCCCCTCTATGATGGCTAGGGCGAGATCAGGATCAACACACGCTGGTGTCCCTCTTACGGCAGCCTGCCGACTGTGTTGGGTCCATCCAAGGCGTCTCCATTGGTGGCAGAGCCATTTGAGTATCCCTTAGGTTCATTGACCTTACCCAACCAGCCGAAGGTATCGTCGATCTTGCCTTGTTGGATGCCCTTGAGGGTAGTAAGCAGCTTGACGCAGACAGGGCCTAGTTCGTCAGACCCGTCGCGATACACGAACTTGTCTCCCTTCGACTCCATAGTGATGGACTTGATTGGCACAAGAGCAGCAGCGGTACCGGCAGCCAAAACCTCAGAAAAGGAGGGCAGTTCGGCGTATGGAATCTTAGCGTGTCAGCTTATCTGACTAGACTGCTCACAAATCGCTCGATAGACAGGACAATGCTTACCGACCGAGCTTCAACCTTCCAGCCGAGAGACTTCGCAATCTCGCAGATGCTGTCTGCTGTGACACTCTTGATGACGTTCTTACTGTCCGGTACGACCAGTGTGTAAGATTCACCGTCTTTCTTCACACCGATGAATCCAGACGTGGAGAACTCATCGATCTCACTCCTAGTCTTGCTGTCTAAATGGAGTGTGATTCCGTAGCCGTCATGATGCGCCTTCTCGCTCCACTTCAGAACTGGAGCATAGTTGCCTCCAACTTTGGCTGACCCAGTTCCTTCAGGAGCGGCACGGTCGAATGACTCTAGGATGAGCGCATCGACGGGTTTTGTGCCGTGGTATACGCCAGTAGGCAGGACATACACGCAGAAAGTATACTCCTCAGGCGGGTTCAGCCCTAGCTGAGCGCTTGATCCGAATAGCAGAGGCCGAATATACATGGCAGCGCCGGTCTCATGCGGCGGCACGAAAGCCGCGTTCAACCCAACAGCCAGATGGATGCTTTTTAGAAAGTGATCGCTCGGGACACCTGGGATGGATATGTAGGAGGCCGAGTGTTGCATGCGCTCTGCGTTTTGGACGGCTCGGAAGATGTTGATTTCGTTGGTGGGAGAGCGAAACGCTTTCATGCCTTCGTAGCATTGCTGGCCGTAGTTGAGACCCGGCGCCATGCCGTGGATGCGGAGGAAAGGGTCCTGGATGAACTCGGGCTCAGTCCATTTGCCAGACTTGACGCTGTAGTGGGACTCGACATGGCCATTGACTGAGGTAATTGGTCAGCCTGAGGTGTTCAGAGGCTACCGCTCCAATGTTATTGTCTCCGTCTTTCCATCTCGAATGTCGCTCATCCTATTCCGTGACTGAAGGATTGAGGGTCGACATGGTCGCCTTTTGGAGGTCGCGTGTTCGGGGCTGTACGAAGTATGGAATGGCAAGGACGTCTGCTCACCTTCTCGAACTTTGAAGCCCACATTGTTCCAGTCTACAAGGAATTGAGTGGTCAGTACAATTCTTAAGGTACGGGACGGCGGGGCAATGCGAGTCGGGAGGGTTGTTGCGTACCAATTGTGTCCACGGGCGGGGGCGGAAACGAGGCTGCCATGGTGCTTCTCGAGGAGCGGTGTGAGTGCAAGCGGAAGGGATGCGTGGTGATATATGTAGTGCTCCGCGACAAGTGCTCAGTAATTTTGGGTTGTAAAAAGCACAGCGACATCGGCGGCGGCCAAAGCTAGCCCTTGCATGAATGCCGGGGCACGGGGTGCCCTAGCGCGAATCGTCAGGCCAGATTCCGTGTTGGAGCCGCTGCATGGCGAGACTATGCTGCGACACGAGGGTGAGCTCTTTGTCTTCGGTCCGTGGACCACAACTCGGCAATAACCTTCTCTATAACCTCCGCCGTGCCATTTCCACACTGCGTTGGAAGCTTTCCTCCATCTCTGGCAGATAAACCCCACGATTCCACCAGTCCTTGAAATGGGCGCAAGTCGTCGTTTCACGCTCCTCCTGGTGCTCGCGGCAGCCATCCTGTCCATCCTGTTTCTGACTTCGCTTCGGGACTCGAACGGGAGCGGAAGTCCTGCTACAGTTGTCCCGGCACATTTAGAGCCAGCAGACAGCTCCATACTCAGTGGTCATGCGATCGCACCTAAGCTGGGCAATGCCACCGCAAAGTACGTCGAGAGCAGCAAACTTCTCTCGAAAACGCCCCACACCCTCCGCGTGATCAGATTGCGATGCTAATGTGTTTGGCTTCCAGGGCAGAACTGGGTCGCGCCGCTTGGAAAGTGCTGCACACCACCTTTGCGCGGTTCCCCGTCAAGCCGACAAAAGACGAGAGCGAAGCGCTGCGGCAATACGTCCATCTCTTCCAGAGACTATACCCATGGTAGTCTTCCTCCCCAGCGGGCAATACCTTAGCTTATGAGACGACTGCAGTGGAGAATGCGCCGAGCACTTTGGCAAAGTCCTTGCCAAATACCCACCCCAGGTGTCGTCACGGTCCGCCGCTGCGACATGGGGCTGCTACGTGCACAACATCGTGAACAAGCGACTACACAAGCCCGAGTATGATTGCGAGCAGATAGGGGACGCGTACGACTGTGGATGCGCGGACGACGAGAAGCAGGACTCTGCAGAGAAGCCGGTATCGAGCGAGCAGAAGAAGCAAGCACCGGTACATCAATAACGACGCTATCTCAAGCAAAACTTGGTGGAGGGTGGTCGCGCCCGCGCATCGACTGGGCAATCCGTATCTACCGATTCCCAGGAATATACGGCTCCAGAGGGCAAGGCGGCGGATGATTTGATTGATCAGCGGTCCGCAGTGTCCCGATGACCCGCGGCAGGTTATAGGTCATGCCAGGTCTCCCAGATACGGCTCTGAGATGCAGCGATGGGTGATGAATGATGTGGGGAGGATTGCGGCAGAGGCACCGCCGCACACCAACTGAGACACTGCTATAGCTGCGAATGAGACAACCGCACGCCTGGCCAACAAGCCGCAGCAGAACTAGGGGGGGGGACAGGCTTCCTGTTAATAGGGCGATACCTCGAGATATGTGGCCATGAACTTGCGACACCAGCAGCCCCAGGGGTAGTGCTCCGTCTGCGCGAGGCGGCTAATATACAGCTCTCTACTCCGTACCTCAGCTCGATGCGGTATCCCCAAAGCGCATCTTGCTGGCCTTCCCCTTAGCGATGACCTCCAACTGCTCAAGACTGCTGGAGCTGCTGAGTGGCTCTGCCACGGACCGGGGCTGCACACCCTCGGCGCGCCCACAAGCTCGCGCGGTCTCTCGTGACCTATAATTAACCCTGATATGCTGGCGACGCGATCTCGCATGCAGCAAGGGCGCGTTGCCTTGGCCAGGGGGAGTTGGCGCGCGTGTGGCTTGCTGGCGCAAAATAGACTGGCGCCCATGGCCAGCGTGAAACAACACCAACACGTCCCCAAACCACAGCTCCCCCTCGTCCCCGCCGCAATCGATAGAAGACCAGACACGGGGCATCCATCCCTTCGCTGGCCTCACCGCTGCCTCATTGCTTCCTCACCACCCGCACACCGCTCTTTATTTGCATTCGCCCACTCCCGCAAGCATAATCATGGTCTCGTTCTCCTGTGAGGTATGCCGCTCCCCACGGGCCATCCGTTCTCCGCGCTCCATTGGCCCCTCGCCTCCTGGAATGCCATGAAGCTGACCAGCCCTCGCTTTGGATAGAACTGTGGAGACGTCCTCACCAAGAAGAAGCTGGACCCGCACCGCAACCAATGTCGTGGCGCCTCCTTTACCTGTATCGACTGCATGGTGCACTTCTACGGCACCGAATACCGCGCCCACACTGTAAGTCTCGCGCTGAAGTCTCTTCACCTCGTGGTTGTGAAAACAACAACAACAACAATCTCGACAACGACGGTCCTGCATTGCCGCCAAATCCGCATTCGCTGAGTGGCCAGGGCTAATCCGCTGCCCAATAAACAGAGCTGCATCAGCGAAGCGCAGAAATATCAGGGCGCACTGTACAAGGAGAAGAAGGCAAAGCTGCAGCAACAACAGAAGGCCTCGCAGGCGCTCGTGCCGCGACAGGCATACGTCGAAGATGCCGTTGACCCAGACAGCGGCGCCGTTGCCATCGTCGACGCCCCTCCTCACGCCCCAAGCCCTCCGCCAGCCGCCTACTATGGCGAGCAGGGGGCTCTACCTTCGGTCAATGTCTTCGAGTTCCTCGTCGATTCAGACACACCCAACGCTTCGAAGGTCGCCTTGCCGCCGCCAGAAGAATCCCGTATGATTGAGAACAACAAGCATCAGGGGGATGAGCACCACAGGTCTAGCTCAGACTTGGTCCGCGTGAATGCGCTTGACTTCCAGATGGATGACGAGGACCGAGACTACCACTACGTCGAAAATGGCTTTGCGTACGGCACAGAGCCTGTGCCTCCTACATTTGGGCGCTACGATTCGTACGCCAATGCTCCTCAGCATGAACCGGTATTCCACGACTCGGCATACTACACCCCTGCGCCCAAGCCCAAGCCAGAACGCGACCACAAACAGGCCCGCGAGAGAGAGACGACGACTGTGTCCAAGCAGTCCGACAAGAAGCGCAAGAGGTCGGATGTCGGGCAACTCGATATGTCCCTCGTCCGAGCGCAGGCTGAGCGAGATGTGACCATGGCGGGTACGCCTCCTATTCTTCACTCGGGCCTCACAGGAGGCCTCAACAGGCTGCTGGCTCGTGCGGATTTCCCTCCCAGTCCCGATTATTCCGGTGCCGAAGCTTCCCCATTGAGCCCTATGAAACGGGCAAAACAGGGTACATCCAAAGCCCTTGCACGCGCCCAGCGCCAGTACGAGGAAGACGAGAAACGTGAGCGGGAAGCAAAGCTTGAGCGACAGAGGGAGAGAGGCCGAGATCGCGAACCCAAGCCTCGCAAGACGTCCAACGGCACTGTTAAAGAGATCAATGGGACCAGGGCTCTTGTTCGTAGCAAGCGCGAAAAGTCTGGTCGTGAAGAGCGCCGTCGCCGTCGTCGCTCGTCGTCGTCGCCTTCTCCTGAACGCAAATCGAAGCCGATGAAAGCGATTGAGTATTCCCGTGCCGACTCCGAGTCGCCTGCGCCTGAAGTCAACGGCAACGGAGCGGTGGTACTACACAGCAACGGCAACGCTTTCCCCAAGGATTTGGGTGCCCGCGCAGAGCTCTTCATGTCATTCATCAACAAAGGACCCGAGTCCGAGCGTGGGTGTAGCGTAAACAAGGTACTGAAACGTTATCACCGCGAGCGTTACGATCGCTGGGATCGGGAGCTAAGCAAGCCTGACGAGGAGAAGGAGCTCTGGAAGAGTCTCCGGTTGAAGCGGAACGACAGAGGGGAAATCGTGCTCTTCGTCTAGCGATACCATCATGATTTTCTATCTCATTCGGGGCGGAGTCTGATACCACGTTGATGGTGATCACATGAGATGGAAGGGTGGACGGATCTTCGAACTTGGATGATACCCCGATTCCTTTGGCGAGCTGCTTGGTTTGGTGAACGTTGCGGATTAGAGCTCATCTCAGCCTCTACATTATACGGCCGCATACTCGTGTTCCTTTTTTCTTTTTCGCGTTTCATCAGGTCGTCGCAATCTTTTCTTCTCTTTTAACATCTACGTAATGCTCTGGGCTGGGCCCGGTCCTGTCCTTGGGTTTCATGTGTATATTTTCTTGTTAGCCTATTTCTCAAATGAACTATTCAGGGCCTTAGCCGTCCGTCACCTAAGATTCTGCTTAGAGAAGCGAAGGTATAACCCATGTTCATGTTCTTATCAAAGGTTGACATCACGAATATCTAGTTTCCTAGCCTTCCGCATGATGCATTCCACGGGCGTAGATAGTCGTGACCGGTGGGTTCTCGTCGACCGGTGTACGCAGCTCTTTATTCACAGTTGTTCTTTCGGCTATCGTGCTGGGTCTTAAGCACTGTTGCATTGGTCCAATAGAGTGGAGGAATATGCGAGGGTGCAGCTGCAGATGGTCAATATCGACAACCGGGCGCCTCCACAGACCCACCAGTTCACCGGAAAGTTTCAGGCTAGAACGAGGAAGTGCTATTGGTCGACTTTTGGGTACGTACTGCACGACCCTCAATGGTCTAAGCCACCACCCAACGACACTCGTTAAGGCCAACGGCTGATCCTTGACAGAATGGATGCCCGACCCCACGAAAGTGTTGGACTATCATGGATCTTTGCGTGCAAGTGGTGGACATTCGCTGACATTGTAGAGCGCGCCGCGGTAAGGCTGAAGGTCGAGAGGCGCACTTCGCTGGAGCCTGTGGGAAGGCTCGATGACTCTTCCCAGATGACACAGACAGAAACAGAATATGGACTATTCAGAGGTGGGCTGGAACTGGCGAAACAAGAAAACTATTACGTTATGTTTTCGCGCAAAGTCCATGTTCGACTTGATGGCTGATAATGCCTCACGGATCGGGCCTAACCCAGTAAGTATGTACTTGGTAGGTAAGGCTGAGACCCCATAGTGCGGAGTCTCCACTCACTGTTCGACAGTTCTTCTCTGCGGGCCGCACCACCACGGCATGCATCTCGGTGGCGGGTCAGCGTGCTTTATTTCCAGTCTTTTGGGTGGCGCACGTCAGGCTCCCCTGCAAACGGGTCAGCTTGCACCCGTCGTTCGTTCTATCTTTTCAGCCTTGTGTCCCGCTAGCTGCCTGCGCCCGATCGCCGCGATGGCTTGCATCCGGTCACCTTTTGGAGCTCACGACGTTATTTGCTCGCCGGTGATGCTGCAGGGCTATGACGCCCGCTCGTTTCCACCTGACTGGCCCTGCGGTGTATAATCTCTCCGCGCAGCGCTCTCTTTCGTTTTGATAGTGATGGATGTTAGGGACTTCGACTTACAGCTTCAACTATGGCAGAAATTACGTCTATAATATCCCATGTCACGTGGGGTTGTCGGCTCTCGCTGGCTCTCTACAGGTTCGGGGCTCTATCTTCAGTAACGAGAGACATGAACCGCATCGCGAGGAATGTGAGCCTATTCTCCTTAACGCTGAAGCATATTGGAGCAACATTTAAAGAGGATGATTCCATGCCTTCTTTAGCGGTTAGTTGGTCTTTCATTCCTCTTTAGATGATTCTCGTATGCTCATACCAGCTCTAGGCGTCTAAAACCATTGAAGAAATTCTCGATCAATGCCAGAACATCTTTAGGGAAATCGAGGCTTTAGTGCCTGTGGATCAACTTCATGAGAAGCATGAAGAAAGTTCAGCATCTTTGGGATTGATTCGAGCATGGAAATGGTCTCTTACCTCCAAGACGCGGATAGATTATCTCGTCGGTTATCTTAAGTCTCTCAAGTTGACACTCTCGGTCATGCTTCAGTCGTTGTATACGGCCAAAATAATCCGATGGACCAGGTGCCTATACATTCTATCCATATCAACACTATTGCAGCTTATGAATATTTCTATAGGACCCATCCAGCAATCTCGCCTGCTAGGATGGCCGAATCTATCCAAAATGAGAAACTCCAAATGGAAATACTCATTATAGAGCAGCAACTCTCCTTATTTTCCGCATCAAAGCTTTACGATGAGCTACGACGAAGCGAGGAGTTTTCAAGTCCACGTCTTCTAGAGAACAATGACACCTCCAACAGCATCATCGTCATTGAGGAACAAACGAAGCTTTCCGCGATGACACCCACTAGTCTCGTCCAGTATCAGGAGTCATCTCTGGCTCAGCTTCCACACAAGGACCCCGAAGAGTTGCCGCAAGTGCTTCTTGTTTCCACTGGACACATTGATCACTTGATTGCCAAATGGACACGGCTCCAGGAAATCTTGGAGGAAATGGACCGCATGCAACGCGAGGCTGAAGAGCAAACAAGGCAGCAACAATACGACCAAAGACAAAATCAGCAACCAACAGTCGAGTCTGATGACACTGATGACCAGCTCGGGGCATTGCCTGGCGTCAAGCGCACTGGACGACGAGTCCCAGCACCTATCCCTCAACGGCCAAGCAGCATCCAGCCGCTTTTCCCGGACTCACCAACACTCCCGATACCAGTTCCGGATATCAGATTTGGCTCGACAGCACCTATATCTCCGCCTTCATCGCAATATGGCGTTTCTCCTAGATCATCAGGGATCTTAGCAACGTCGCCCAGTCTGCATAGTCAATCTCCACAATCCCCTCGTACAAGTATATCGAGTCTCCCCGTTCGTGCGGCTGCGGCAGTGACGGCGAAAGACGAAGACGAAAGTGCAGACTTGCAAATTCCGTGGCGAATATGTGTAAAGAGACTGTACTGGGAATATATCGACGGTAAGGTTGTACGATCTAACACGGAGCTTCCAGCATCGACGCCTTTCACTGATCGAAATTCCTGGACGGAGATTCTGGCTTCCTGGGTTTGTAAGGAAGCCTTAAAAGAAGGAGGATACGACTACACACAGATAAAGAAGGAGCGGAATGAAGGAGGACGCACAAAACTCGAGACCGCCTTTTCAATTCCTCGTCCACTCACCTTTGTAAGCCACCCCCTATCCTATAAAACTAAAGCAATGCTGATAGATGTTTCAAGGCTGAAGTCGAATATCTCGTCGAGCGAACAGTAGAAATGTATCGCCAACGCCAACGGCCCCGTTCACCCAAACGTCGCTCGTCTTCCTCTTCGAATACTCAGCACTACCCCGTCCAACCGCGGATTCCCAGCGCTGCAGACCGTACACCTCGTCCTTTTCCACCACCAATCCAGACACACCCACCCCCACTGGACCGCGCAACTACGTTCCCCGGGCCGAATCCGAACTACAACCCCTTCTCATACAGTCCTGCTTCACTGAACGTGCAGCATCAATCATACCCAGCCCCTTACGCACCACACTACAACCAAGCACCGCCAACGCCCCGTTCCGCGCACCAGGGAACGTCCTTCAGCAATGATTCTCCGCGGTCGAGTACGCATAATCATGTATCATCGTACTCGACGTCTCATCTTGACGTCTCCACTACCTCCGATAGTGATGTGCCGGCTAAGCCAAAAAGTCGGCGAAGCTCGAGCGGCAGCAGGCGAAGGCCAAGTTCTAGTGGAAGGAGGAGCGTCGGGAGCAGTGCGGTGGGGACCTTAGCGAAGGTGGGAGGGCTGGCAGTGCTGTTGGATGGGATCGTGTAGCGGGGGCACTTTTGGATTAGACATTCATAGCGGGAGCAAGCGGAATTTGTAAGGTTTAATAATAAACAAAAGGATAACAGTACTAGCTTTGATTACTTTACGCATGGTGCTAAGCATGATGGTTAAAGGTAACCAGTAAAGTAAGTGTATAATCAGGAGCTATCTATCTCTAATACCAAGGCACAGAGTAGAGTAGATAGTAGAAACTTGCGAGTTAAAGTTCACTTTACAGGGCGCTAACCACAGCCAGTAATTATGCTAGTTGGCACAAGGGAGCATAAGAGGAGGTGTATAATCTATAGATGCAGACAATAGCCTATTAAGAAGGAGCACCTTAGTTATCACCCCCCCTTTCTTTGCGTATCACCCCCCTTTTCTCTGCGTGTCACCCCCCCTATATTAGGCCTAGCTCCGGCCCGTATAAATATTGTTCCACCAATCAAACTCACCCGCTTGCCTCCGTGTCGACTGCGTAAAATGGAGAGTATGCATCACAAAACGGAAAGGCTGTATTATAGGCTGCATCATCTAGGCCAATAGGAGTCTATTCGCTCTATCTACTCTAGCTACTCTACTCTAGCTACTCTAC
>NW_022985445.1:943386-967298 GCF_010093595.1 Mytilinidion resinicola | reverse complement strand
TTATGAGCTCGCCGGAGATGCGACGTTCCTCCACGTGATCCTGGCCCTCCACCACGCCGTCGTGCTCGCTGCGCCGGAGCTTGTTGATCAACAATTTCGAATTGAGATGGATCACGTCGAGTTGCATCAGCAGGTGCACGAGCACGGCCACGGCCACGGCCACGGGCACGGGTTGATTGACGAGGTGCAGCAGGGCCCGTTGGCCTGCCTTTACGACGCTGTACAATTGCCGGAGCCTCGATGAGGAGGAGAGGATCGATAGGAAGGTTTACCTCGTTTGGAACGGGACGATTGAACCACCAGTGCTGATGAACATCCTCCAGGACAACAGTATACGTAGATGTCGCTGTAGCGTACAGTTTTCGGTGTATTTCGTGACAGCAAGGCATGCCGTATGTCCCCCTGAATGTTCCATTGCAAATAGGATTGAAATCGTCCTTCTTGGCCTTCTTGACTTGGGCAGCGAGTAGCCTCAGGCCCTGCTCAGTAACCTGCCGAAGAACCCCAGCAAACTCAGGAATCCTAACCTCATGCTGAGGAGCTCTACGCTGCCGGCCAAGCTGATTCTTTCTCTCAACACCTTGGCGGTGAATGTATTGAGATAGCAGGGTGACTACGTCGTAGAGGTCGCCTGTCGAGATCTGAAGATAGGACTTAATACTGCCGTTTGAGCCCTCTAGCCGCGAGGTTGTAGTGTTGCCAAAGTGCGGCAGAAGGCCCGTATGGTACGTCGCAATCTGCTGTTGAAAAGGCCACCACTCTTCGGTGAGGTAGTCGACCAGGGCTTCCTTGTGTGCATAATCCGATTGAATCTTGTTCCAAGCGGCTACAAACTCAGCCTCTGTAGGTTTTGATAGGCAGAAGTTAAGCTCGTTGATAAACCTCTTCCGATCTCTCTGAATAACATCAATCTCAGCTACTGTTAGCACTTAAGAGGCACGTGCTGGGTCCTCTAGATCTATTGTATCCGCTAATGCTTGCTCCTTATCCTTCCAAACAGTGACAGCCTTGCTGGCGATGTTCTTCTGCACGTGCCACTTGCACAGGATCTAAGGAACAAGAGGAAAGAACTTAGCCAGTGCATTCTTGAGTGCGAGCTCTTTATCCGTGATGAAAACGCCTGGTGAAACGCCTAGGCGCTGGCACACTAGGTAAAGCTCCCGCACGGCAAAGATGTAGTCCTCTTCTTCCTCCCCTGGGAGAAAACAATAGCCTAGCTCGTAGTTCCTGCCCTGGTTGTTGACGCCGTTGATATAGAGGAGCGGCATCTTGAACTTATTTGTCTTGTAGGTGCAATCAAGAAGAACAACATCAGGATTCTTCTGGAACATCCGAACACTCTCCGGGTGCATGAAGTATAGGTACTTGACTCGGTTTACTTCATCTAGCTCGTATTTGTAGTGGTAATGAGCGTCCGGGTCGTCGTTGCCGTGTTCCTCAAGCACCTTAAGTATGGCCTGAGTTGGAGTAAGCCCCTTAAGCTTTATTCTCTTCCACTCCCATCTCTTGTTGTATAGGTCCTGCATCGTCACATCCTTGCCCTCAGCTAGGAGGTTGTTGAAGATAGCACCTACGGGCGTGCCTCCGTTGAGCTGATTGTATATAGTTCGGATGGTATCCTTATCGAGATCTCGGTGCGCAATAGGAGTTCCATCCTCAGGATTGTACGGCTCGTGATTGTGAGCATAGACCTCAACCTCAAAGAACCAATCACCTTGCAGTAAATCTCTTGAGAGGGCCCCTTTAAATAGGCAATTGGTCTTCTTTGTACGGGTGCGGCGCTTCCTATTAGCTGGCTCATACTCTCCTGCGCACTCGCATCGAACCAGCACCTTGCGCACCTGGGGGGGCATGCGCTTGTCCATTTTTTTGTTGTATTTAACTATGGCGTATCCTTCTTGCTTGGCCCAAGTGTTGATTGACTTCATGCCATCCTCTACGGAGGCGTGGCGGCCCCAAGGGGGCGGCCGGAGGGGCATAGTGTTGAGGTGATGATGTAGAGGAAGTGGTGTTGATGCATCGAGAGTAAGTGCGCAGGTAATGTAAATTCGAATTGAGCACGAGCGGGCAAGCGGGTGAGTTTGATTGGTGGAACAATATTTATACGGGCCGGAGCTAGGCCTAATATAGGGGGGGTGACACGCAGAGAAAAGGGGGGTGATACGCAAAGAAAGGGGGGGTGATAACTAAGGTGCTCCATTAAGAAGGGGAGGGATATTGGCACACCCCCTAATCACTCCGCGCACACCCCCTTTTTCACTCCACGCACGTACCCCCCCCCCTTCTTGGCGCCTCACCACCTTCTAATTGGCTCGGAGCAACGCGGAGCTTCCTCTGGGCATTCACCTTTACGTCTCTCTGCACGTGATGCTATACGCGAGGCCGTACGTGAGCTCGTACGTGAGCTTGTACGTGAGCTTGTACGTGAGCTCGTACGTGAGCTCGTACATGAGCTCACATGTAAGCTTGTACGTGAGCTCGTAAATAAGCTTGTACGTGAGCTCGTACGTAAGGCTATACATAAGGCCATACGAATCGGCATAGCTATACAGCCTCTCCGTTCTACGGTGCATTCTTTCCAATTCGTGCAGCCGTATATACAGCCGTACGTGAGCTCATATGTAAGGCCACACGAATCGGAAAGAATGCACTGTAAAATAGAGAGGCTGTATAGCTATGCCGATTTGTATAGCCTCACATATGAGCTCACGTACGGCTAAGTGAATAAGAAAGGCTACACGTGCAAATGCACGTGAGAATAGAGCTCCGGACGAAGCTCCGAGCCGCTCCAGCCAATCAGAAGATCAAACAAGAAGGGGGGTGTGCGCGGAGTGATTAGGGGGTGTGCCAATATCCCTCCCCATTAAGAATGAGATAGAAGAGGATAAAAGGAATTAATATATGGATGGGCTACTACTACCTAGTAGCAATATAGCACAGGGCTTCTAATAGATTATTCCAACCTAAATAATAACGACCCTATAATTTAAAATATTATTAATAATAGCCACCTCTATATAAGTAGACTAAAGAGACCAGCATTATCTAGCCTATCTGAGACCCCTAAATTAGCTAGATTAAAACTAAGAGTCCTAGTAAAGTAAATTCTATATAGTATATTAATAAGTCTAAGTTGGTGTATGCGTAGGTATATATAGTAGTAGTTCCTTATTTTAGACTTTAAAAATTATTAACTTTATAAAAAAGGGAAATAGGATTAGATATACTATACTATAGGAGGTAGCTGAGGCTTATATTAGCTATATAAGCTATTAGTAAGAGCCTCTATAAAGTAAGAAAATAGCGTAGCTTAACTTGGCAAGCGTGTAAAGGTTGTATAGGAAGGATCAACAGATAGAGCGGTAGCAGGATAGAAGTTGAATTAATTGAATTAGATTACCTTCCATCTCATGGAGGTTGGGCCTCTATATACTCGAATATATAACTACTAGAAGTTTCTCTATACTTGTTAAAAGCATAGTTTGTAATGCTTACACTAGCATATTCTAGATACTTCCATGTATTACAAATACAGTTTGATTTATAAGAGAATCTTCCACAAGATTCCGTCTAGTTCCATCTAATTCTAGATGGTTCTAGAAGCTTAGAGATATAGCGCTTACTATATTCTAACAAAGCGGACTAGGGTAGTAGTAAGCAGTAGCCTAGCTATATTAAGTCTTAAGATATAGTAATATTTTATTCTGTACAAACTAGATAAATACCAGAACTGCTAATTGAAAAATTAAAGCATTATACTATAGTAGTACAGCCTAGAAGAAATACACTTAGACAGGAAATATTATAGACATATAAGGTTTATAATAGCATAAGCGTTATATCCTTACGCATAACGCTCCCAACACCATTAAACTGTATGCGTTTGAGCGTGATATAAGAAATGTTAGATAACGTTACAGAAGCGTTAGAGAACGTTTTATAAGCACTTTATAATGCTATACGTATGTATATATATAAGTCCGCTGCTGTTAATATAGAATAGAACTTAAGCAATACAATTCCTTTCTATCTATCTATCTATCTCTCTATCTATACATCAACTCTATACTATTAACAAAAAACATACATCAGTTTAAGAAAACTAGCTTAATTAGATATAGCAAAACTGTAATGCTGTATAAGGTATTACTGCTTATAGAGCCACTATATATCCCCTATAGCTGCGCATAATAGTAAAGAACACATAGGGTTATACACTATAGAAGATAAGGTTATCTATGTATCTATGTATCTATGTATCTATATATTTTTATAAAAGCTAAAGGCATAAAATAGTTAACTGTATTAGATATAAGAAGAAATTATTAAACATCTAAATTATAAATACATGCTGCCTATATACTTTATCATTAAGAGAGTAAGAAAGTTATAAAGGTATATAAGGCACGTGAAATAGTAATAATTAATAAATTTAGGTGAATATATATTGATTACATAAGCATAAAGTGCGCTGTAGGTGTATAGGAGGATGCTAGGGCGGACGTGTATATACCTTGAATATTCTTTATTAGAATGTAGTCTTTGTTATAATAAAGAGCTAACGTCTCCTTATTATAATAAATCCTCTCTATTAGAACAAAGAAATACAGAGTTCTATGTCTAAACAAAGGATTAAAGGATATATATATAGAATCTATCTATTTAGGTACATAGATAAATACATAAATAGATAGATAATAGAACAAAGAAATATATTGCTTATTCTTGTTCCAATAGTAGCCATTCTGTCCTCTTAATCTCCTCTGCTCACATGCCTATATGCTGCTGTGGCTCGGGTCGGGCCCTGGCTCACCTTCTGCTCACCCACTGCAGTGTAGTCTTGTGTGTACCTACTAGAAACAGTGAAATTTTAATAAGGGGCCTTAAATCTGTCCTGGGGCACGAATAAAGGCCCCTATACCATTTCATTGGCCTTTAATACTCTAGCTTCTTTCCAAGCAGGATTCTCTGCCCTTCTCCTTATTAGCATGGAGTGTGCTAATCTATTAAAAATGACCTGCCTCCTCTTACTTACCTTTGTTAGAGGTATAGAGTCGATGTATAGATCGAGAGATAGATAGATAGAAAGGAATTGTATTGCTTAAGTTCTATTTTACATCGACAGCAGCGGACTTGTATATATACATGCGTATAGCATTGTGAAGTGCTTATGAAATGTCCTCTAATGCTTCTGTAACGTTTATCTAACGTTTCTTGTATTACGCCCAAACGCGTATAGTTTGATGATGTTGGGAGCATTATGACTAAGCATATGACGCTTATGCTATTATAAACGTTACAACCTTCCTATTCTTTCTATTCTTTCAGTTTTTTCTTTTATTTCCTATGGGGGACTACTAATTGTGCACCCCCTATTTCCTGGACGTACACCCCTTTTTCACTGCATGTACACCCCCCTTTCATCTAATCTTTTAATTGGCTAGCGCGGTGCGGAACTTTGTCCGGAGCTCTGTTCTCACGTGCGTCCGCACATGTATCCGTTCCAACTCACTTATGCGTATATAAGGCTGTACGTGATGCTCTGTATAAGGCTGTATATAGGGCTATACAAGAGGCTATATATAATGCGTACGTAATGGCATATATACACATGTACGCGCAGCTATATAGTAGCCATACGCGCAGCTGTATATATAGCCGTAACTGTAGGTATGCAGTCTTTCTCTTTTCTTGCATTGCTACTTGCCGTGTCTACGTGCCAAGGAGAACGCCGAAACTATCGAAATCTCCCCTTATTGAGGCTCCTTTCCATTAAGCCTGGCCCACCTGTATCGCCATCTGCGTTCGCATAAGAGCACGAGAGGAAGCTCCGAAGAGTTGGCGCGACCGATCTAGCCAATTGGAAGATTAGATTAGAGGGGCGTTGTACGTGTGGTGAGAAGGGGGTGTACAATTAGTAGTCCACTCAAAATATAAGGTTCTCATGTACTAAACAAGTGTGCTTGAGTATAATTCTAAGTTCTCAGAAACCTGCCGGGTTATTGTAGGTCTGTTATAACCGGCTCACTCTGTATTCCTTTCTCGCAGCTGAAGAAAGCCTAAGCAGATTGTTGGCTTCACGGGAAAACGGCCTCGGAGAACGATATCGCAAAACGTCCATATTCTTGTCGGACTCGGAGGAATTTACTGTTGATACATTTGCTCGCGCGGGCAAATTCAAAGCCTAAAATACCGAGCGCTAACCCAAAAGATTCGGCAAAGGGCCATCCCGGCCCGATACCTCCTTTGACCGACAATAGCATTTGAAGATAGGCTGGACTTTATTTCATATAAGATGGATCTATTGACTACAATATTTGTTGCTCTACAGCTACTTAAGGCTTTTTACTTCCGGTTCACGCCCTCCTTTACACCGACCACTTCTCTCGCTCCTATTATAGTAGCCATTTGGTCATCGTTACTTGAGACCAAGCCGAGCTAATTTTCGAATCACGATGACGTTCCTACCACGAGGAAACGACGCCCTTAACATTAATCCGCCGGCCGGAGTCGACGAAGCTCTGTCGCGGCATGGATCGGACTGGCTTTGGGTTGTTACGGCCATCTATATAGTCTGTTTTGTAAGTAAAGCGCTTAATTCTCACGGGTGATATTTATGATAGCCTCCATTGTTACGCTCACGCACTAACTTTCTTCTTGTTTGTAGCTCGGTCTCTTAGTCCTCTGTTTCACCTCCCGCGAGAGTGATAGAGTCTTCCATTACCTCTACACCATGGCCCTCCTGGTCGGCGCTGTTACCTATTTCGCGCAGGCTTCCGATCTGGGCTGGAGCGCCGTTGAGCAGGTCAATCACCTCGACCACGGCTTGTATCGCCAGATATTCTTCGCAAAGTACATAAACTGGGTCGTCGCCTTTCCCTCGTTCGCCCTGGGGCTCGGCCTGTTATCGGGTATCTCGTGGGTCACCGTTGTCCTCAACATATTCATCTCCTGGTTCTGGGTCCTCAGCTACCTTGCTGCTGCTTACACTACCACCAACTACAAATGGGGTTTCTTTGCCTTCGGCACTTTCTCGTGGATCATCCTCGCTATGAGTACGCTCAACGAGTGTCGCGAAGCGGCGGAACTCGTTGGTATCGGTCGCGACTACATCATGCTAGCCGGGTATTTGAACCTGCTATGGCTGCTGTACCCCGTTGCGTTCGCCCTAACCGATGGTGGCAATATCATCGGCGTTACTGGCAGCTTTGTCTTCTTTGGCATCCTCGACGTGCTAACGCTGCCGGTCCTGAGCTTTGCCTTTGCGATCCTGGGGCGCAAATGGGACTTTGGCAAACTGAGCCTCGCCTTCAGTGATTACCGCGGCGGCCGGCATGGTGCTTTTTCTGCAGACAAGGAGGCGGTCCCAGTCCACGATACCTCGGATTCTTAAAACATCTGAATAGGGGCTAAGCTGTCGAGGCCTGCGGTCCTGTTAGTGTAAGCAGGCTTTCACGTCCCTATATTGTCGTGGTCAATCTTGTGTCAGGGGAACTCATGCTTCTGGAGGAGCAACGTCATAGTCAAGTAGCGTCAGGAGTTTACTCCTTTAATCAATTTAGTCTTGATTCCAATGATGTTGATTGAAATTACGTACCATGGTTTTGGAAACAGGAAGTTTGCTTCCTTTTAAATACGGGGCAATGGCTAGTAATCTAATGGTAACAGGCACACCTGTACCGTTGGAGGCCACAGGAACCAAACTGTTAGCATAGAAATGTTGAGGACATGTCGAGTCAACAACTTACTAGCAGCTCTACAAAGAGCAACGTTTGTCAATGTTCTGGTCTGGCAGTTCACAAGTTGGATCGACCGATAGCGCTTCATTATTGCCGTGACATGACGTAGTTTGGTCTCAAGAAGTACATCATTATCTTCCGTTACATCAATGGAGTGAGTTCCCGAAATAAAAATGGGTATCACCAGTGCTCATAGGCAAGGGTAGAGCCGCTAGCTTCTGTAGAATGGAGCAAGGTACTCCACAGCTCGAGATCGTCGTCCGGGAGCCATCCGAAGAAGTCTTCGTCCTATGAGATATGGGTCAGCGTGTTGCGCATACAAAACAAGCAGCAATGACAAGAATACAAAGCGCGAGGGAGAGAAGTTAGATCAGGCTTAAATTAAAATGCAAGAGTGATACACATGCATAATACTTTCGTTTCATGCATGAATGAAACCAAAAACGGCTCAAGAGTGGCTGTTGGATGGCCGGAGGCACATACTGTTTGAGTAAGAGTGGCCGGGCGGTTTAAATCTGCCTGATCTAGTGCTCGGTCGTCAGGTGGTGCAATCAGGCCGGCTGTTTCGTCTTTCATTTCGTCGATCCCATGCTGGTTGACTTTTTTTTTTTTGGTCTACGGCGAGATGGGCATAGTGGCACAATTCTCTCGCGAATGAGAGCTTCAGTTCAAACTCGGTCGCGAATTCGACGCTGGAAAAATATCCAACCGCGATATCTGAACATCCGTCAGTCGTTTCTACTCGCAGGTGAGAGGACGTACATAAGCATGGAAGCGATCTGCTGCGCGACAGCGCTCATAATTCCTTGCATTGTATGGGGCGGGCCCGAACGCAGGATGCTTCCCAATACGTACCCAAAATCGCCAGATCTGATTGAATTGTGGTCATACTCCTACTCGAATCCCGCAAAATGTGAATGAATAGGTTAATGAAGCTGTACGTTGGAGTATACAGGGCGATCCTGATATTCTATTAGCAGGCTGTGACCACTCGTGACTCTGGATGGGCTGAAATGAAGGCATGGAAGGCATTAACAATACTTACATTGCGGAGCATGTGGCGTCCACACGTATGTGTCTGGTCGCAAGGATAGCGGATCGTGAGGCCTGAGCTACGGCATTCCATGACGCGTCGATCTGAGCCGAAGCAGCCATATCTCGTTTCGCATATGTACATATGCTCGACCAGGGGTAGGCTAAGGGCGTATTGATATCCATTATAAGACAGAAGTAATGGTACTGGAGCGATTGCGCTTGCCGCATGGTGATATCCTTTGGCAGCTCGGAAACTTCTAATGGAGCATCAAGGCAGAACTCGTCCTGCATGGAGAATTTCAGATCGTGAAGCTCCTTATTCAAGGCGCGAACAGTCTCGATCAGTTGACCAGGAGCTTGCCGCAGGGCGTGCGCGCTTGAGAGGCGTTTCTTGGCAGCAGAAGAGAGCCGCGTCAGTTCGATTAGTATGTGGCAGTAACTCGCAACATCAGGCCGTCCATTCAAGGCTCTTTGTGGGACCTGACAGCTGATCTCGTCGTCATCCATAGCCTGACGAATAGTCAGCTTTACCCGTCAACCGCGCATTGATAGAATACACACCGACGGGCGACCCGAGCGAGAGCAGATTTGTTTCTCCAGGCAACAAATAGACCAGAACATCCGGTTTCTATGCTCGACTTCACGCGGCGAAAGATTCCACGAACGAGCAGGCTGTCTGTGTAATCCTTTTGAACAGGCCAGCCGCATTGCATTTGAACACAGCATGTACTGCAGCGAGATCTTACCCAAACCCTCGCTGTAATATGCCTGCGGAATATGTCAGAGCCACAGTGCCGCAACTTAGCTGAATGATGTTCTTACCATCAGAATGAGAGCTTGCACTGCAACCATAGAAGCACGCACGAACAGAATCTCTGAGTAGATGGAAAGCGCATTTTCGAAGAAGGGCCATGACACCTGCGAAACTTGGCGAAAACCTGCCGTCTTCGAAAGCACGATTCGACAACCATAGGCCCAGATGACGTTTCGCAACGCGTAATAGGCCATGTCGTCAGGCATCGTGCCGTTGAAATGTGCGCGAAGCCGGGATTCAAACCAAGGACGCTCTACAATGCCAGTGGTCTCATCGGGTGACGCCCCAAAGTATGCTTGAAGAGAGGGAGATCAGCGGTTGCCGAGGATCAATGCACAACGTTCCTTGAGAGCGTACCTTTGGTGTACTGCCACGCAACCTCAGGCGAGGGCTCTGGTGCGCGGGTGGTCGCGAGCGGGCCACTCAGCTTCAGCATTCGGGCTACGTCTGCAACAAGCCGTGATGCTACGCTGCGGTATTCGGTGGAATTTACCTTCGAGGTAACCCAGTCCACACCGAGTCGTGAGCAAAACGACACGAGACTTCGCGGACCTATTTCTAGTCAGACCTAGCATGGCTTCAGAGAATGGAGGGATTATTTGCCGTAGTACTCGAGATCAGGCTGGTTGAATCGTGTCAGCATGCGATTGTAGGTTCCAGGCTCAAACCTACCGTCTCCGTAACGTAGACACTGCTGTCCTCCTGTTCTGTGTCTTGCGGACCAGCTACATTTGGGGATGGATTGCTGTCTTCTAGAGGCGCGACTGCTTGATGGCCTGATTGGTGATGGATGAAGACTGTGGGTTGTGGTATGCTGGGCCTGAGATCCTGTGGCGCGTCAGCTTTAAGGTATAGACTGGTGCTTGACGACCTGTTATCGTAGCCTTTGGGCTCTAAGACAGCGTATCATATCAAGGGCAAAGATCATTTCAATATCTACCACTCATGAACTCACAGCTAGATTTGCATGGGTCCCTCGATGGTTCCCTTGGCTATCGATTAGGGACGAGCTTGATGTGCAATCCGAGAGGTCAAGAGGCGTCAATGGACGGCTGCATTCGTCATTGGCTACACGCCCGCCCGTATGCCGAACTTTCGAGCCTTCGGCTGCAGTCCCCAGCAAGGCTTCGAGGTGCTGAAGACGACGAGACAAGTCTCCCGAATCATGGCCCTGGCTGTCGTGGATCCGTGGGCGACGCCGGGCCGTAACTACGCATTCCTCGCCGCGATCGAGGCAGTTGGCACATGGGATGCTCCCATTACCTATGGACCTGATGAGCTTGATTGGAGCACACGGCTTTTCAGCGTGCAGCCATACATCGAATCTTTTTCGCCCTGCAGTAATTGCATGCTGCTGTTCGACGATTTTTGCCTGGTATCCTGCTAGAGCTGTGGTGAGGCGTCTCGTCCATGGCGCCGATGCTGGAGGAGGGGGACCAAAGGAGCGACCTGAGGGGGAAGTGTATAAATGCTGAAGAACGACGACCCGCTAGGCGGTTCACACAGCTGTTGACTGCCCGGCCAGAGCCGAGGATTATGCTGACTATCATTTTGGCGAAACTATCTGACCTGTGGACCCCTACACTCGGCAACGCGCGCGGAACCTTGTATTGGTGGCCTTAGAATACCTTTGTAGAAAACCCGCCTCGCACGCCACGACTACGACCATATAAAATAAAAGCACTACTTAGGCTCTATTCGCCTATCCGCCGTTTTTCGAAATTCTGCGTTCGCTCTGTAATTTCGAGTAAGTTATCCCGGCCGAGAACGAGGGCTCTAAAATTATAAATATTATATGACGGATAGTGGCTAAATAGAGTTTTCTTGGCATAATTTCTACTCTCTACGGCTTGGATACTTTAGTGGCTCAATCTATAACGTCAAGTCTAAAGGCCTGAACCTCATAGCCAGTCCGCTACGTAACACTTGACTTTATTGTTGCCCGTCTAGACATCTAGGTATCAATGTCGCAGCCGTATGAAGTGTAGTTCCCAACGAACCCCGTGCTTCGATCAATCGAATATACAATTCGAAGACAGTCACCACACCACCCATGGAAGAAAGAGGATGCAATCGCTGATTGGCTGCAAGGGAATAGAGCTGATATGGCCCGGTAGGGCCGAAGGAAATCAAAGTCTATCGTGCTATCCTGTCCGTGCTCTAGAAGATGGGTCTATAAGAATTCGAGTGGAAACAAAGGGAGAAGAACCCCCCGAGGGCCGCAATCGTCTCGGATCCCCCAAGGTTGACAACCAGTCCATACAAAGTCAGCACTACTACGCACAACAATCTACGCTCTTGTCCAGAATGGCTCAATTAGGGTATCCTATGCAGCGCCGCAACATCGCCAGGGTTTCCTCCTATCATGACCCTTAGGGGTCGATGGAATAAGGTGCCATCGTCATGTCGAAACAGC
Organism: Mytilinidion resinicola; assembly: GCF_010093595.1. Classification (NCBI taxonomy): domain Eukaryota; kingdom Fungi; phylum Ascomycota; class Dothideomycetes; order Mytilinidiales; family Mytilinidiaceae; genus Mytilinidion; species Mytilinidion resinicola. The sequence continues at coordinate 955,294 of NW_022985445.1, read as the reverse complement.
CGCGTGAATCCCTCCATGGGGATGGCCGCGAGATGCGCTTTGTTGAGCATGCTGTTGCGCGACCACCTCTCGTGCATAAAACTCAACCAGCATCGTGCCATAGGCCTCCATTTCTTCTAAAGGAACGGCAAGCCGAAAATCGTTCAGGAGAAGGAACTGCAGTTCGAGATGGTTCAGCTCAATTAATGGCAAACCTCCAACCTAAAAGGCGTAAGCATAAGTGAAGAGATATTGGTAGAAACTGAGTTGCTTGCCTTTGCGTATCGGGAATTTGTGTAGAAGACGTCTGAGAAGAATTTGCTAGCGCACGTCACGCCAGCAATTACCAACCGATGAATATTGAAGCTGTCAACCACAAAGAAGTGTGATAGATTGTAAGGGTCAGACTCCAGTGCGGGCTCGATGTGGTGGGGAGGAGATGGTGGATGAGCTTCTTGAGGCCCGGGTTCGGCAGGTTTTCCCAGAGATCCTGATGGTGGAGGCGTGGCTGCTTGGGCTAATTGTGAGCTGGCATGTGGAGAAGAGTGCCCTGTCAAGTGGGCGGAAGATATGGAGCTGTGTCGGCTACCATCACCGGCCTGTACACGCTCCAAGGACTGTTGGTTGGCTTGTCGTAGACTTTGCATGGGTCCGGAGTTGACTCTTTCTGTCATCCTGTCAAAGTACACTAAGAGGCTTAAGAAGACTTCGTAAGTCGTCGGACAATATTTATGTATCCGACTTAGATAGCTCAAGATCGAGATGCTTGGCACATTCTTCCCATGGAAAGCTAACACGCTCGTGGTCTGCGGGCTGAGGCCAGTCGTCCCTTCAGGAGGCGGGATCTGTCGATGCAAATGTTCATGTTGCCTGTCGTTTGTCGTTGTTATCTTTGTTAATAAACCGGCTACCATCTCAATGATATCTGTAACCGGCATTTCACTGATTTCATACTGCGGACCAACATCATTCGGGTCTCGCCGCTGTCGCCGTGATAACGACCTTGTCTGTGAAAAGGGGCTCGATTCGTCGGTTGCGAAGCTTTGGATGTGTGACAGGCTTTTCACTTTTATCCGCCGCGGAGAAGCGGAGATGGATTCACTGGGTGATCGGAGAGGATTCACTGGGGAGTGCTGGGTGGAGGAGGGCGTTGTAGAAGGTACCGGCCGAGGATTGGCGAACGTATTCGCGTTCTGAGTAAAGGTAGGTGTTTGTTGCTGCGAGTGAGGCCTGAAACGCGGGCTGGGCGGCGGCTGCTGTGACTGCTGAGTGCTGGCACTCTGTGGTGCTACGTCTCCGGGACCTCGATGCTGCTGTGAGTGAGAAGCGGGAGTCTCTGGGCCAGATATGCCTCCTATGGGCTCTGCCATGGGGGTGTCTGCGGTCACCCCCGCCGGCGGGTTTGCAGTGGCTTGCGGCGACGGACGCAACGGTGCTTTCGGATGGTGGATTGAGACTGCGGGGGATTCCTGCGGCTGGTGATGCGCGTTGGCACCAAACATGGTATTGTGGAAGTGGAGTCCTCCAACCTCGCTGAGCACGACGGATCCCATTCCAGCCGCGGTGTCCAGCGCAGATTGGGGAGTATGGTCAGCGTGTGCACGACGCGGCGGCTACGCAGCTCGCGCAAGTTGAGAGTGGACTCGACGAGGCCACTGAGCGGGCGATGGCAAGTCGAGGGGAGACTTGGAGGTTGAGCAAACTGCTATCGCGCTCGCATCAAAGCAGCGGAGACGGCGACGCGACAGGGCGGGCGCGACGCGGGTCGGCGGCGGGGGTGGAATGGAGGGCAAGGCCGGTGGAATCGAGTCGGCGCCTGGACGGAGGCGGTGGTGGCGAGGAGAGGGAGGAGGCTGTTGGTGATGCTATACTGATAAGAGCCGCCACGGCGGAACTGCGCACTGCAACTTGGAACGAAAGCAAGAGGGGCGTCTCCCGTCCGCTGCTGGACAGCACTCCTTGACCGATGCTGCCGTAGCCAAAGCGAATTGGACGGCAAGGCCGGGCTGCACGTGAAAAGCGCGATCTTCTGTCCGGCGATGTGGAGTGCGGTGTTGAGACGGGCGTGGGTGCGGTCCAAGTCGACTTCGGGTTGGAGGGGCTCGCGTCATAAGAATCGCTCCTGATAGCAGCCGAGCACCAGCCACGACCCTCTTATTATTGTCTCCATGCGACCTCAGTCCCTGCCCGCTGCTTCGTCCTGTGCAAAAAGCGAGTGCTTCTACAATGCGTCAGACCGCCTGTTCTGAGCCCACTTGAAGCCCATTCTGAGCCCATACTTCGCGTTGACGACGAAGAAGCAAAACGCACCCCACGCGGAGTCCTTTGTTACTAGGCAATATGGGGCGTCCCGGAGCATGGCCAGCGAGGCTGAGCAGCTGTCGGCCTACGAGCCCACCAATTGCCTCGTTTAAAGATGTAATAAAGCGCTACACGATAGCAGACACCACGGTATGGAGCATGGCAGTGGCTTGGCACAGACGAAGGTAGCTCGAGTCACTGTTGACTAGTACAGTCTCTCGTTCTATCTTGCTGTGTACTCTTCTGCCACTCTTTCTAGTGCCTTTTTACCCTACTAGAAGTATTAGAATCATCCCATAAGTAGAAACACCGCCTCTGAGGTGTCCCAGCGAGTCTATAGGTTGCTTGAAATAACGAGTGTCTTTTTCTCTCGATATGGAAGCGTGTCAAAGCACCTTGTCGTTGACAAACAAGGTGTACACAAAGCTGTGCTGAGGCACCGTTTGCATTTGGAGTCTTCTTAATTTACTATACCGACTCCAGGACGCCATTGTGGCAGCCGAGCAACGCATCCCATGCCACCCAGCTACATCAGTTCATTCCGGGCCCCTCGTACTGCTGATCCGGCAGGTACAGGTGGCGGTTCGCACCCTTCGCCGTCAGAACTACCATCCGAATCACACCTCCCGAGCTGCCGTCCCATTTGATAGCTTCTTGCAGGGCACCCTTGACGAAGTTCACGCCTTCAGCCTCTGTCATATTGTCCTTCCAGTTGGCGTCGCAGTATCCGTAGATGTACGTCGAACCTGAGCCCCCAATGGCGTAGGGCTGCTTGTGTAGGGAGCCGCCTAACGGTATCGAGTACACTTGGCCTCCATGCCGACCGTCGTAGCCCGCAATGATCATGCCCGCCCTGTAGTATTATCAACACCTGCTGCCCCGCAGAACACATGTTCGGGGTCCACCTACGTCAACTGGTCCTTGTTGTCGTAGCACAGCTCTTGGAACATTGCTGCGGCTGTCTGTGTTGTTGGGGGCTCGTCGTTTGTGATGCCGTACATGCCCAAATGATAGTGAACAATGTCTGCGACGGCCTGAGTGTCGGCTGCGGAGCCTGATCGACAGCACCATATCGTGTCGTGGACTTGGGTGAGCTTGTCTGTGACTCGATTTGCGATGTATGCGCCGGTGGTCGTTCTGCTATCCGCCCCTAATATGACTCCATCTCTGAAGTTGATGGCCATGCTATCCGAGTGTCAATGTGCTGAGCGAAAGCAAACGGCGGATGCGGTCGAAAGTTGGCCTTACATGGACGTTCCTAGACTACAGCACTGGTCAACAATTATCCCCGCTGAGGAGATGTGATGTCTTACTTCACCTCTCCTGTCTTCAGGTGGTTCATATCGACATGGATGCCATCTACACATTATGAGCTCCAGGCGTTCCCAAGTAGCACCAACGCTCACCTTCTCCGAGCATGCCAGTAGGCTGCATGGCGACGAAACTCCTAGGTGATATAGCTGTATTGGCAGTTTGCCGAGTAGTATGTCGCGGAGGAGGAGGAGCAGTAGGATGGAAGTCGTCGTCACTGGAAAGGTTGGAGTCTGCAGGCAACGCAGCATGCGCGTCTGCGTGAGGTCGACAAGGCCGTGGGTCCAAGCTCCGCATGCACGTGACCAAGTACCATGGAACCCCAGCCTCGTCTCCAGTCCGTCTCTTGTGCCGCACAGCGGCTGCGTGGTGAAATGCAGTCGAGCACTGACTGGCAGTTTTCTTGACACCAACCCCTGAAGACTCTGTGCGTGGGCGAGTGTCTGCAAAGCTATCATCTTCCTACTCGAAATAGAGCTAGCACCTCCGCTTTTGGTCGATGCAGGTGTATCTCTACTCGTCCACCGCTTCCTCTCGTTCACCGACAGCACTCTCAATAGAGTGCACAGAACCCCACAGCTGCGATGTCGTCCACTATAGATACCCTTCTGTCGTATTTGCGCGTCCCTGTTCTGGCGTCCTCTGGATTAGCGGCGGTACTCAGTGGCCTCCTTTACTTCAAGCAAAAGTAATGACTTCCACGCCTGTACTTCATATATTCCTTTCTAACACCCACCAGCGAGATAATCTACCCTCGAAACATCCCCGCTGGCTCGCGGACCGATGTACCAAAGCCCCCACAGTTTGGAATATCTGATTTCGAAGAATTGATGATTCCAACCCCCGACGGAGAATCACTGAGCGCATTCCTCATTCGACCATCCAACAAACAGCTTGCTATACACACAACCATCTTGATGTTTCATGGAAATGCAGGAAACATTGGATATCGACTGCCTATCGCTAAGGTGTTAGAAGAAGACATGGGATGTAACGTCCTGATGCTGCAATACAGGGGCTATGGCCTCTCTACAGGCACTCCAAACGAAAAGGGCCTCATGATAGACGCACAAACAGGCATAGACTATATCAGGAAGCGAGCCGAGCTAAGCGGGACAAAGATTGTGTTGTATGGGCAAAGCTTGGGAGGTGCCGTTAGCATTGGGCTCGCTGCGAAGAACCAAAAGCAAGGTGACATTGCTGGAATGATTCTTGAAAACACATTTCTCTCGATCCGGAAACTCATTCCAAGGTATTGTTTTCGATCACTTGAAATACGTTTGTGCAAAACTCACATGTACAGTGCCTTTCCTCCAGCCCGGTACCTAGCGCCTCTATGCCATCAGATATGGCCTAGCGAAGAGACTCTGCCACAAATAAGCAGCATTCCTATATTGTTCCTGAGTGGCCTCAAGGACGAGATTGTACCGTAAGTCCTTCCTACAGAACTGTCAGCTGCTCCACAAGGCCTCCCATTTCGGTGCATGAATAGGAACGCTTGAAAAGTGCGTAGGCAGGCTTGTACACCGACAATAGGGCCGCAAGTCAACCTCGCGGGCTTTATCCAGCGTCAACGCCAATATGATGGACACGTCCACTGTCCCCCAACCAGCACGCAAATGGAATCACGTCAAACGACAAGAAAGGCACCATTCTGACTTCTCTACTTAGGCCTTCGCATATGGCGCAGCTATATAAGTCATGCCGGGCAAGCACAAAGATCTGGCGAGATCTCCCAAACGGCACTCATAATGACACGGTTGCTGAGCCTGGTTATTTCGAGTACATCGACGAGTTTCTTAAACAACACGTCCTTCGAACTGAACCCATTCGACGAGCCAAGTATTGAGAATGACATACCACGATTCGAGAGATAGCAAGTATAGTCGAACTTTGTCCAGGAACAAAATCAAATGCAATCCTGGTACCAATACCTGCTAGCATAAGCAGATGGTAAGACGAGAGGGCGGTTGAACATTCGCAGAACGCTATTACATGATACCCAGCTGCGTGGAGTTAAGCCCAGCGGCATCATTGCTGGTTAGTAGCAGGGTAGGCAATCCGTTCCCGACGTCTATGCGATTGGATTTCCAGTAAGGCAGGCATTTACGATACAGCGCCCTCGCATAGTACTACACATATAACACAACTACCAGGTGCTCCGACTCCTTTTGGAGCCCTGCCACAACTCAACTGCTCACTAGTACGCCCAACGCCCGAGAATTCAGTTTTGATGATGATATGGTATTAGATTGGATATTGCCCGCCTGGGCATTATGTGCTATCAGGTGCAAGTTCCATCGCTTCTGTTCATGTACATACAAGGTTTATTGACGCTGTACAATTTAGAGGCGAACCTGCAGCGGACCGGCAACGCATACCACTGTTTACTGACCAACTGATGGACGCGGAGATAGTCGCCGATCTCCCGCTTTTAGCGGCGGCCCGCGAATCATGAGTGTTCCTCGGAGTCGCCTCGTCGGAGAAAGGTACCAAAGCTAATTGTCATTCTTGGACCCTCACAGCGTCATCAGTCTCCTTCCGGAGCTCCTAGTTTGACGCTTGCCCAACTACGTTTCAGCCGCTCACTATTATGGTAATGGGTCTCCTAGAACAAACTGTCATGCCCGCGTCAACGATCAATTGAACTCATAGTTGGTCTCTGATTATTGTGTAAAGCGTTGCCGTTCTCCGCCGGCCGGCTTATATCAACTCGTTCCCCCAGATTCCATGATCGATCATCTGTGTTAGGTCGACTATCGCAATGGCAAAAATGCAGTCACTTGCTATTCTCACTCTCTTTGGACTTGCAGCTGCTAAGCAGTGCACGAACATTACCATTCCGGTGGACATATCTGCCAAGAATTTCATGTACAGTGTTCCAGTTTTTACTAGCAACCAGGATGCTGCCACGTTTACTCAGAATTACACCAACGCTAAGTATGGAGGAAAGTACCCAATGGCGGCACTCCTGGGCTATCAAACTGTCGAAGGCTCGTACAATATCAGCGCCAAGTTCTGCACACCAGATGTAATGAACGGATCTCAGCCCGTCATCCAGGTGCTCACCCATGGAATTGGTTTTGACAAAACGTAAGTTGTGTAGTCAATGGTGGCATCCCATATGCTGATCAGGTATGCCTAGTTATTGGGATCTCGCCTTCAACAATTTCAACTATAGCTATGTCGACGTTCTAGTAGACTCGTACGGCTTCTGCACCCTGAGTTATGATCGATTTGGCATTGGCAACAGTTCACACGGCGATCCTTACACTTTGATCCAGTAAGTGTCCATCAATAACCAAAAGCCTACGAATAGGGCTACACATGCCTCAGAACCCACTGTGCTGACTTTTCAGGGCACCTGCGGAAGTATCTGCTCTCCATCAGATCAACGCAGGGCTTCGCAACGGAACTGTGCACGGAATTCCTCACGCCTTCGACAGAATCGTCAACGTCGGTCATTCCTTTGGTTCCCAACAATCGTACATGCTGGCAACGATGTATCCAGACAGCACAGATGCTATCATCCTGACCGGCTTCTCATTCAACGGCTCAGCCCTCGCTGCCACTCTGAGTTCCTGGAACTCCAAGATTGCCCGCGAGAACCAACCTTTGCGGTTCGGAAACACGACGTTCGAAGAGGTTGAAGCTGTGTTTGATAGCATAGGCATCAACCTCGAGAAGTTTAGCGCTGCAGCTAGTAATCTCAGCATATCCTCTAGCGAGGCTAGGGACATCTTGCGAACGACTGAGCTTTGGGACTTTATCGCCGGATACAACGAAACCGGAGCCGCGGCTCCTCAAGATTTGCCTACAGGGTACATCACATGGGCAGACGTATGGGCCAATCAATACGCCGTTAGTTTGCCGCTGTACGCTATGCAACCTTTCAGTGGACTTATGCTTTGCAGTTCCTCTATCCTTCCAACATTGATCCCGAGATCTTGTACTATTCAGAGCAACAGAAGCAACACTATACGGTATGCAGTCACTAGTTTAGCCTGCAGCCATATCCTGATCACAAAACTCTAGGTCGGAGAGATACTCAGTCTCGGAGGAACACCTGAAGTCTCGTCATTCAGTGGACCCGTCCAGATCGTCACTGGCAACCAAGATGCGATCTACTGTAGCGGTGACTGCATGGCCACAGGCCTGCCCAATGTTTCCTCGATTCCAGCCGCTGCGGGGAAATACTTCCCGAATGCGAAGCCATTTAGCGCTTACCTGCAACCAAACACTGGGCATGCTATCAATCTGCATTACAACGCCACTGCGGCGTACAAAGAGATTAGCGAGTTCTTGGTAGCGAATGGGTTTAAGCCTTCGTGAGTCCTAACATGGGGTTGAAATGCTATAAACGACAGTCTGCCTTCCCTGGGGCATACTGAGATAGTACCGTATGAGCTGAGTGTGCCAAGCCCGAACCCGTGGAGCGTGGAGCGGCTGATCCAATTAGAAGCCGAGTCTTAAGAATTTTCTCGCAGGGGGTTTCGCAATGTTATTAGCATTCGCAAACTTATACTAGAATGAATGGTAGACTTGTTGACGTGGAGCGAAGATGGTAAAAGGGCGGCCTGAAAGGGTGCTTCCTATTAAATTTAGGAGTGGGTTGGTCACTGATGTAGGAATCATGAACAGGCTTTAATTTCTCATCGCTTTGTTCGTATTAGAAGAAGAAAATTTACAAGTGGCTTTACGACTTAATGCTTTACAAGGGATATATCCATAACACATTATATAGCATAGAATAATCACATATATAACCTGTTATATGGCCTTTTAAAAAAGTCGCTTATATGTTTATACTTTACTGCATGCTACTTACTTTATAGCTGTTATACATATACTAGAGCATTTCTTAAGGACGAGCTTAATTACCACCCCCCCTTTCTCTCCGCATTACCCCCCTTTTCTCTTCCTACCATCCCCCCTATATTTAGCCTAGCTTCGGCTGGTAATAATTTTGTTCTACTAATTATATTCACTCGCTTATATAAATTGGAAAGGCTATAAATCGGAAAGAATTTATATATATGCAATAATACTCTATTTACTCTATTTACTCTAGCTAGTAAAGAAGCGGAAAGCTCCTAGATATAAAGGTATATAAGGCACGTGGTGAAATAGTAAGGTTTAAATAGCTGTTGTATTACTAATTAGTATATTAACTGGTTAAGATTATCGAGTTTACGGAGCAAGGTAGCGGTTTTAATATACCTTAGTCGTTCTTTATTAGAACGTAGTCTTTGTTATAATAAAGAGTTAACGTCTCTTTATTAAGATAAAGCCTCTTTATATATAATAAGTCCTTTATTAGAATAAAGAGTTCTTTATTAGAATAAAGGAATAAAGGATCTATAAATAGATTTGTATCTATATATATATATAGATAATAGAATAAAAAAATATATCGCTTATTCTTATTCTAATAGTAGATAGCCAACTCTTTATTGCTAATGAAAAGGAACACTGTATACACTATTATACTAAGGTCTTACACCCGAAGATCCTCTTGCTGCACCGGTTCCTTTACTATAAACAGCCTCCTTCTTAGGAGTAGACAGAGGGCTATCTTTAAGGGCTGGCTAACTGTCGGGGACTAAGGAAATAGAGCCCTGTATCGCCGTTAGGCCTGCTTATCCGGTAGAAAGGTCCGGTACTGTATTAGTAAATTAAGACCGTTATTTAACACTACTATTGCTTATAACCTAATTAGTAGAACAAAGTTATTATAAGCAGAAGCTAGGCTAAATATATAGGGGGGTTAGTAGGAAAAGAAAAGGGGGATAACACGGAGATAAAGGGGGGGTGGTAATTAAGCTCGTTCTTTTTTAACGCTCTCTAAAAAGTAAATAAACTTCTAAAAAGTAATGCTTCTCCAGGGGCTACTAGTTATATGTCCCTTTCGCCATCTTTATATATCCCTTCTTAGCTATATATACATCTCCTCTTATTACTACTCTAAAGATATCTACCTATTATTAGTAAACTCTACCTCTAATATATGCTTATAACTAGCAGACTTCTACTACTAGAAAAAGCTATTAGATATAATATATTATTAGGCGTAGTATAATTTAGTTTAGTTATAATTCTATAATTCTTTTAATTAAAAGTTAGTATAGCATCTATAAGTCCTGTATAGAGATAGCGAAAGCCTATATCTATATATTATATAAAAAGATTAAAAGAAGGTATAATATAGAATATATAAGGGATACTATTATATATTATATATAGGCTGTCTAATTATATAGGTTATATTAGGTAATAAAGGTAATTATTAAAGGTATAATAGCATAAGCGTTATATCCTTATATATAATGTTCCCAATACTATTAAACTATACACGTTTAGGTGTACTATAAGAAACATTAGATAAATATTATAGATATTAGAATATAATAAGCGCTATATTTCTAAGCTTCTAGAACCAGCTAAAACTAGATAGAATTTTATAGAAAGATTCTCTTATAAATTAACTATATTTGTAATATATAGAAGTATCTAGAATATACTAGTATAAGTATTATAAACTATGCTTTTAATAAGTATAAAGAAACTTCTAGTATGTATATATTTAAGTATATAGAGGCCCAACCTCTACAAAATAGAAAGAAATTTAATTTAGTTAATTCTACTTCTGTTTTGCTACCGCTCTATCTGTTAATCCTTTCTATACAACCTTTATAATAGAAGCGTTAGAGGACGTTTTATAAGCACTTTATAATGCTATATATATATATATAAGTCCGCTGCTGTTAATATAGAATAGAACTTAATTAATATAATTTCTTTTTATCTATCTATCTCTCTATCTATACATCGACTCTATACCTTTAATACTAATATATACTTTCTTAATTTATATAACTAAGTATAATATATTTCTTTAGTATTTAGATTTAATAATAGATTAAGTAACTAATATAGGTGGTAAGCAAGCTGCGCAGGTAAGCGAGCTGCGCACCCTACTAATATCTTCTATCTTTATAGCTATATATTTTAACAACGCTTAAAAATACTAGTAGTAGAGTAGCTGTCTAAGCTTAGGCAGTATCTATATAAAGGCTGGTAAGAACTTAAGCCTAGTAATATAGTTAATAGAGTTGCGCACTAGGCTATTAATCTAATACCTATACACGCGCGTTAATAGTAAGAAGCAGCCTATATTAAACAGCTATAGGAGGTATAATAAATATAGCAGTATATAAAGAGTATAGATATTATTCTTTTTATAGATTGCCTAGAATTCTAGCAAATTCTAGCTATTATAGCTTTCTAGAATTAGCAGCCGGCGCGTACTTATAGTTTTCCCCTTTATATACTTATTAAAGTGCTGTAGCTATATAATACTAAGCTTATTTGCTATCTAGCTATTCTTACTTACTAAAATAGCCTAATTGCTAGGTATTTCTCTATCCTTATACTAGGCAGAGAGGTAGTACTTTACTATAAAGATAATAAATAGCGGGATTACCTACCTAGTAGTATTAACTCCCTAGATTGCTATAGCCTACTTATAATTGCCTGGCTATATTACCTTTAGCCGGCTGCGCCTCTCTAAGCCTATAATAATAAGCTAAGATAATATCCTGCTAAAAAGAAAACTAGCCTTATTAAAGTTCTAGGTATTTATATCTAAAACGCTATATATAGCTTTAGTGCACGCTACTAGGTTAAACTAGGCCCTAATAGTTATAGAATCTTTATATAGGGCCCTCTACTAGTTATATAGTTAATTAAATTGTGTTATAAGGCTAGGTATCCGGTTAACAAAGTTCCTTAGCTACTTCTAGCCAACCTTGCCAGCACTGCGCTTAGCAAGCAGTAAATCTGCTATATCGCGTACAGCGCCTAGTGTAGGCGAAAACCCACGCGTATCTAGGTCCAGTATATATCTAATAATTGCCTCCTCTTTAAGCATAGTAAGTTTCTTCGAGTTAGGCTTGCAATTGCGTCATGCACGCGTTCTAGCGCGTCGGGAACGTAGTGTGGATTCAGGGATATTATAGGACGAGCTTAATTACCACCCCCCTATTCTCTCCGCATCACCCCCCTTTTCTCTTCCTGCCACCCCCCCTACATCTAGCCTAGCGCCGGCCCGTATTAATATTGTTCCACCAATCATATTCACTCGCTTATTAGATACGTAAAACGGCAAGGCTATACAAATCGGAAAGGATGTATACACGAATTGCATAGGATGTATATATATACAACAACAACAGTCTATTCACTCCATCTACTCTAGCTAGTCTAGAAGCGGAAAGCGCCTAGATAGCCGCCTCTTAATTGCTGATTGAAAGGAACG
>NW_022985445.1:940848-942866 GCF_010093595.1 Mytilinidion resinicola | reverse complement strand
TGTTTGACGAGGTGCAGCAGAGCCCGTTGGCCGGCCTTTACGACGCTGTACAATTGCTGGAGCCTCGATGAGAAGGAGAGGATCTACAGGAAGGTCCACCTCGTTTGGAACAGGACGATTGAACCACCAGTGTTGATGAACATCCTCTAGCACAACTTTATACTCAGCTGTCGATGTAGCGTGCAGTTTTCTGTGTATTTCGTGACAGCATGGCATGCCGTACGTCCCTCTGAATGTTCTGTTGCATATCAGGTTAAAATCGTCATCCTTAGCCTTCTTGATCTGCTTGGCGATCAATCGGAGGCCCTGCTCAGTAACTTTTCCAATAACCTCACTAAATTCGGGCAGCTTTACCTCGTGCTGAGGAGCTCTACGTTGTCGGCCAAGCTGGTCCTTTAGCTCTACACCTTGGCGGTGAATGTATTAAGATAGTAGTGTAACTACATTATATAAGTTACCTATCGAGATCTGAAGATATAATTTAATGCTGCCGTTTAAACCTTCGAGCTGTAAGGTTATAGTGTTGCCGAAGTGCGGCAGAAGGCTAGTATAATACGTAGCAATCTCCTTTCTATATAGCTACCACTCTTTAGTAAGGTAATTAATTAGGAGTTGTTTATGCGCATAATCTGATTTTATCTTATTCTAAGCGGCCACAAACTCATCCTCTATAGGTTTTGCTAGGCAGAAGTTAAGCTTATTAATAAATTTCTTTTAATCTTTCTATATAGCCTTAATCTTAGCTATTATTAGATCTTAAGAGGCACGTGCTGCATCCTATAGATCTATAGCATTAGTTGCTGCTTACTTATCGTCCTTCTAGATAGCTATAGCCTTGCTAGCAATATTCTTCTGCACGTGCCATTTGCACAGGAGTTAAGGAATAGTAGGAAAGAACTCAGCCAGCGTATTCTTAAGTGCTAGCTCTTTATCTATAATAAAAACGCCTGGCAAAACTCCTAGGCGCTGGTATATAAGATAAAGCTTACGTATTGCAAAGATATAGTCCCCCTCTTCTTCTCCTAGAAGGAAACAATAGCCTAGCTTATAGTTCCTGCCCTGGTTAGTAACGCCGTTAATATAAAAAAGCAGCATCTTAAACTTATTTATCTTATAGGTGCAGTTAAAAAGAATAACATTAGGATTCCTCTGGAACATCTGAACACTCTTAGGATGCATAAAGTATAGATACTTAACACGGTTTGCTTTATCTAGCTCGTATTTATAGTGGTAATAAGCGTCCGGGTTATCGCCGCCGTATTCCTTAAGCACCTTAAGTATGGCCTAAGTTAGAGTAAGCCCCTAAAGCTTTATTTTCTTCCACTTCTATCTCTTATTATATAGGTCCTGCATTGTTATATTCTTGCCCTTAGTAAGTAGGTTGTTAAAGATAGCACTAACAGGCGTGCCTCTATTAAGCTGATTGTATATAGTTTAAATTATATCCTTATCTAGATCTCGGTGTACGGCTGGAGTCCCCTTATTAGCATTAAACAGCTCGTGATTATAAACAGAAACCTCAACTTTAAAGAACTAATCACCTAGCTGTAGATCTCTCGTAAAAGCTCCTTTTATAAGGCAATTGGACTTCTTTATACAGGTATTCTTCTTCCTATTAGCCGGCTTGTATATACCCGCACAATCGCAATAAATAAGCACCTTCCGCACCTGAGGTAGAGTGCGCTTGTCCATTTTATTGTTGTATTTAACAATCGCGTATCCTTCCTTCTTTGCCCAATTGTTAACGGACTTCATGCCCTTATCTACGGATGCATAGCGGCCCCAGGGGGGCGGCCGGAGCGGTATAGCGGTGAGGGTGGTAATGTAGAGGACGTGGTGTTAATGCATTACAAGTGCGCAGTTAATGTAAATTCCTTATTAAGCACAAATAGTAAGTAAATATAATTAGTGGAACAATATTAATACGGGCCGGCGCTAGGCTAGATATAGGGGGGGTGGCAGGAAGAGAAAAGGGGGGTGATGCGGAGAGAATAGGGGGGTGGTAATTAAGCTCGTCC
>NW_022985445.1:589105-938578 GCF_010093595.1 Mytilinidion resinicola | reverse complement strand
AGCTAGCTATTCCTTTTGGGCCTTTTGAGGATGTAGAGGATCCTGCTGTTGTTGAGCGCCGGCGCGGCCGGCCTACTATTGCGAGGAGAGGCCATCATACGTACAACAATACGCAGCGAGAGCTATTAAGATTTGAGATTGCTACGGGCACGGGTGCGGCAGCTAGACCTACAGGTATACCTACAGGACGCACGCCGACAGTTCCACCGCCAGGACCGCCTATTTTCGTAGCCCCCCGTCCAGCTCCTGTCGCTCAGAGTGCTCCTTAGTCGGCCGCTACACCAGCTATTACGGAATTCGACGATTTGCTCACTAATCCGCCCGAGTTTGAGCATGCAGTAATACCTAGGCCCCCCCCTACTGCCGCACCTACGCCCGCACCTACTACTGCATCTACTGCTGCACCTAAGAAGCGTGGCCGGCCGCCTGGTGCAAAGGATAAGGCACCTAGGAAGAAGGCAGCACCACGGAAAGGGGCTGCGCAGCGTCATGATAGCGCTCATCCTGAGCCTCAGCCAGCTCCTCAGCCTCAGCTAGCTCCTCAGCCTCAGGCAGCGCCAGCGCTGCTTCCTTATGAGGAGCTCCAATGTCAGATGGCATTGTACGAGCAGTATATGGAGGGGTTGATGGATCAGGATAGCCAGGAAGGCGCGGCGGCGATGTAGGGGGGCCAGGTTTGATGCAGAGAGGCCGTAATAAGGTGAGGATTTGACTGTTTTGGCATGCTTATAGGTATGTAGGCACGTAGGTAGCAATACAACGGCCTATATACACTGTAGGAAACGGGAAGTATGCATAGTAAAACGGGTATGCTGCACAGCCTTGCCATAAGTAGCCTCACGTACGGCCTCACGTACGGCCTCACGTGAGGCCTTACGTGTAGCTGGCCTATATATATAGCCTCACGGAAACGGTAAGAATGCACAATGAAATAGTGAGGCTGTACAGCCTTCCCATTTCATATAGATGCGCGTGAGAATTAAGCGCCGGAGCTTCCTCCGAGCCCTCCGGACCAATCAGAAGATCAGACGTAAGAAGGGTGTATACGGAGTAGAAAAGGGGTGTACACCGAGTAAATATAGGGTGTATATTTAGCAGCGCCCAAATTCTATTCCTATTTTCTATAAAAAAAAGATTTCCTTTACTAATAATATACCGCTTATACTTCTCTTAATACTCTAGGATATAAGAAAGAATCTTTTCTCGATAGACCTAGTTATTAATAGAGCCCCAGTTCTTTTTAAAGAATACTAAGGGCCTCTTTACTCTTAAAGAGATAGCACCCTAGACTATCTATTCTAAATAGCCTCGAAATCTAGGGGCTATATAGTGCGGATAAAAGCGTTTTCCTAGTCCTTTTATTACCTAAAGATTACCCTAATCTATATAGAAAAATGCCTTATTAGTCTAGTATACTTAGTTCTATTTACTTTATATCTATTCTAGGTGCTTATAGGCCTATTTTAGTCGAGCGTTCTTATATACTTAGGTAAGCCAGGGCTTTTTCTAGGCCTTCCTCCGGAAGTAGCCCTTCTTATAAAAGGCTTCTATAAGTGCCTTATTATTTACTATAGGAATTCCAAGCTTATTAGCAATCCGCCTTAAAGGCTTTCTCTGCTAGAGCTCGTTTAGTATTATATAGAGGATTAATCGATATTAAGTTAGTATATCTAAATAGGGCCGTTGTTAAGAATAATAGTAAGGCTTTATTAGAGTAATAGGACTATAAATAATATAAGCAACTGTAGATTTTAATATACTAAGCTATTAAGAAATCCTGCGCACTAAAAGGCCGGCTTTATAAAGCGCGTAGATGCGTAGGCGCTTATTATAATTAAGGTGGCGTAGGAGGGTAGAAAATATTATCTTGCTAATATTTAAAAGTATAGCTGTATTAAAAATTATATATAAGTTAGTAAGGGCTTTTAAAGCTTTAGTATATAGTAATGCCCCCCTTATCGTGCACGGAGGTGTTTAACCTAAGTAGAGGGGGTAACTGTATAAGGCTTACAGGGGCAGAGAAGTAAATTGCTATCTAAATATATTAAAACTTATTACTAGTTCCTTTTAGGCTAGCTTTATAAAGACTTCTTTACCTTATAGAGCTATAGCTCTCTTCTTAGCTATTAATTCTTCCTATTTCTTTACCTTATACTTTTTTATCTTTTAAAGCGCTTCCTCTATAGTAAGCTGCTAAGCTTTCCTAAAGTACTTCTTTATACAGCTTTTTCTACTCTTTTTCTACTTTTCTATAAAATTATTATTAAGAATTTAAAGTGCAGATCTATTAGTAAGAGCAGTTAGAGAGAGATTTTATAGAAGTAAAATAGTAGAATAAAGCTAGAGAGGAACCTGTTTAAGAAGCGCCGCAATAAGCATATTAATCTTATTTAATTAATCCTTAGTTACTTATATATTAACTTATACGCTATTCTAATTAGTTATACTAATAAAGAAGGCGTTTTTAGCCTAAATTTATGCAGTACTAATACGGAATTAAAAGGTAATAGGCCTGCCTTTCTCTATACGCTAGTAATATTAATTTTTATTATTACTTATTATATTACGCGTTAATAAAGGAGAAGAAATTGCTTATTTAAAATGCGCTCTACCCTAAAAATACTACGCTTATAAATCTACTTTTTATATACCTTTATAACCGGTGAAAAAATACTAATATTAAGTAGCTAGAAAATATAGGTAGAGTAGAATAGTAGGCAGAAAGTAATAACCTTTATATTTTTATAATACTATATAAATTTAAGAGATATATATAAGTTATAGCTATCTAGAATTAAGAGCCGGTACTTGCTAATAGGCTTTATATAGCTGTTAAAATGCTTAAGCTAATATATAGCAATTTTGCAATCTGTCTAGCCGGCTAGGCTAACTTAAATAATAGTGCGGGAATTAATTAATATATTAATCTATAATTACTATATTTACTTACCTTAGAAAATAATATATAGTAGAACTATATAGCCGCTTATACTAATAGCTATAATAGTTAATACTTAATTGCAATCTTTAGGTTAAATTAACTAAGCTTTCTTTTCTTAAATAGTAAGAAAAACTTTACAGCTATCTCCTACACCTTTTATAAAGCATTTTTTATCTATATTATATTAACCCTCTATAAGAATTCTATATTTCTTAATAGTTTTATTATAGAGAGAAAACCACTTTTCCAGCTCTTAATAATCTGCAGTATTCTATTTTAATTAATTAAGGCAGCGAGCAAGCTTAGGCTTAATATTTAGATATTATTAGAGGAAGTTCTTATACTAGTTATAGCCAAGCATATTAAAATCGCCTTTCTTTTAAAGTATATTGGCAGCCAGGCCCTCTAAGTATGTAATTAAGATTGGCCAGCCCCAGGCTGCTATTTAAAGTATGCATTTAACAAGCGCATCTTCTTCCTGTATAGATAGACGTTGTTGTAATTGCTAAGAGGCTTAAGCTGATTGTCTGCCGGCGTTGCGCGCTTTCAAGGTTGAATATGGCACGTTGAAGAGCTTATGGGCTTGGAATAGCGATGGGACCGTCCCCTGGCGAAATGCATTAAGGGCAAGCTGTAGCCGCTCTTCTGCAGAAAGCTGCGCATCGTTTGACGTAGGTGGGGCCATATTTGGTGTACAACTTGTTGAGCTATTGAGGTAGACGTTCGGAGTTGGTGGAGCGAAGAGTAATCAAAAAGGGGGTGGCTCGACCGAGGGGCTAGCCCGACCGGGTGGCCAAGACGTTATTGATGAAGCGCATCGTGTACAAGGCTTTTATGTAGAATCGATAGATGAGATAGCAAGGAAGAGATCTCCTTCGTTGTATGGCAAACGATTTTTACTTGGTGGAGCTATTGTAGTTACGAGGTGTCGCGTCGCAAAATGTTGAAGGGTACGCAGCTCGCTTGCCTGCGCAGCTCGCTTGCCACCTACGTTAGTGCTAAAATAGTAGAGCTTTATAGTATCTAGATAAGCATCTTAAGTTATATTTTATTATTTCACTGCCTGCCTGCTAGAAGTTAAGAATATATAGCTAATTAATAGTGTGTTTCTATCTAAAAGCTATATAATAGAGGCCGCTAATATGAAAACCTTTTCACACCCCAAAGTAATATATAAAGAGTATGACGAGCTTATTCTAATAAAAGGGGTAGAATAAAATTCTTTAAACTTAAATCGTCTATAGCCTCTACCTACTGCATAAAATGTCAAAGCTAATCATTAAAGAAGGCTCCGTCAAAGCAGCAAAGTGTATTCGTGCTTACGTTCACTCTAGCCAGCTTTAGTCTTGAGTCATTCAGGGCAGGGTCAACCAGGATTCTGAATTCCTACAGCTAGCCGCACTAAGAAGCTCCCGACGAGTTCTCTAGGGCCGGCCCGTTAGAGTGCTTTGCCCCTTGTTGTGCCGCATCTCAAATAAACAAGTTGTCCAGTTCCCATAAATACATGTCAAGCCTGGACATTCTACATTTAGCAGCCAAGTGAGCATGACATCCACGGTACATGCATTGATCACCCCTTAACCGAGAAGTCGATTACTTTTGGCGCCATATGACATCCGCCGTGCCATCTACGCCCATCTGATCTCCAACTAAGTCCATGTGTTCCTTCGAGAGGGTAAACTCCACCTATCTGTGTGCGTTGCACCACAACAGGAGGTCAATGATGGCTCTGAACGTGATAGCACACCTTCCGGTGATTGGTCAGATTCGACATGGGCGCGCCGCCTTCGGTCCTCGTGGGGTCCTCACTGGAAATGCGAGGAGACAGCGTCGTCGTGGGTAGACGTCGATGGTACGGTTGCATGTGGCGCGATCCAAGATGTTCTTCTTGTTTGCAAGGGAATGTAAGTGGCCCACGCACTACCCTTTTAAGTGGCGCTTGCTTATCTCTCTCGCGGCTTTTATAGGTATGTCGATGTCGTTGAGCTGATGGCTGCTGAGATGGCTGTCTTCAACATCACAGACCCTAAAACTCTTGACTGCTCGCTCTAGAGTACATGCGTCTCTTCTTCTAGAAGATCGCCCACTTCAGGCTTCCTGGCCTCCGTCTTCCCAGGTATCAAAGAGCTAGAAATTACCATAAGGCTTCCTCGCAGACTACGAGGCACTCGACGATCAAGCGGCTAACGTCGTGCCCACTAAAGCATCAACAGCGGGCGGCAAATCGCAGTTGGTTGCGTGGTTGCAGCTTTGCCCAGCCGTCGCTCAACTAAAGTCAATTCGAAAACTACGAATATGGCTAGACCACACGGATACATCATCCTGGTCAGTCGTCAATGAGCCTGCTGTTCTAGGCCTGTTTGCTACTATTCCGGGTCTGGACATCTCTATTAACCCCCCTAAGCTCCATCCCCGCTTGGAAAACCCGGATCGCCATTTCATGGATAGTCCCGCGCCAGCGTTCAAGATACATCGAAGATTACGGCAGAGATACCATTGCGTGGAAGCTCCGGACGTTTATGGGTGACTTCGAAAAATGATTTCCCCCCTCATGCTTGAAGTCTGCGAGCTGGTGGATTTCCTCGGCAATGAGATTACTCCCATGGCGGAGATCGAGAAGGAGCGAGCGATGTGGAAGGACGGTGTCGATGTGGAAAAGGTCATAGCTGACCTCAATGATTCTCACGCGCAGTAGGCTAGTGTTGAGGATCAGGAGAGAATTTTAAAGGGTTTCTCTTGTTAATCGACATGACCTTGAGTAGCAATAACTTTCCGTTCGCGGCTCAGAGCACAACAGACTGGGTGTAACGCAAGGTTGTGGGGGTGCTGGATGGTTGAACTCGCCAATTGGAAACGAGCTACTTGACGGATTTGACAAGACGCAGACAATTTTAAGAAGTGACGGTCTGAAGCAACAGCTGGGCGGCCATAAGGGTATCGATACCAGCCATTGGAGGGAAACCTGGGAATACGAGCTCATGGACGGACATGAGTGGACTGTTACCGTCGGCATGGATTTAGGCGTCTTTTTAGACCCGGGGAAAATGATACCTAAGATTATGAAGGCTATGGTAGATCCGAGACATCCCGATTTCTTCAAGTGGATGATTGCGCAATGGCGTAGTCTAGTATGGGTCCTTCTTTTGAACTCTCGTCCAGGGTGAGTGGCTTCTCCGCGCATGTTATATAGACATGTATTTTCTCTAGGTCCATCGCTTCAGTACCTCGGAAGTACTTTGGAGTATCAAAAGACTCCATACCTATAAAGCTCCCAAGATTTCTGCTTTTATTGTTAAAATGTTTCATCAGCTATTTATGGTACTTGTGTCAAAGAACGGTAGAGAGATGTCTATATCTTTATCAGGCACCGGTCGTGAGTCATCTCAAGTCAGGCATGCCTCTTCGTGGCGCAGGCTGTGCTCCTTCGTGGCGTGATGAGAGCTGAACTCCAGCTGTAGCTCGTCTGATTCCTTAGCAATGAAGCCAACCTATCGGTCATTTGGCGGGTTTAGAAGCCACCCGACTCGTCTGTCGATATGCAACCAGATGCTCGCTTTTCCTTTCCATTTTGACCGTTAATAGTTTACTGATATCAACCCTCAGGACCCGTGTGAACACCATGACTATGCAATTTTGTAAATCTGACACCTAACGCCTCGCTATGCAGCAAATCAGACCGTGTTTTGGTCCATCATTTGCCCTCCGGGGCATCGGGTAGGCGTTCAATAACATATTTGCCCTTAGCAACGGACATAATCTGGAGGGCCAGGTCAGCTTTAGCACCTATGAATGGTGTTGTGTTCAACGAGCCACATACAGGTACACCGGGGACCTTCCTTATTCTCCGCTTCAAATCTCTGTCATTGGTGGCCACAATGTAGATTCGATGCTTGACGACCCGATCATGAATGCAGTCGTCGGCATAAATGCCTTTGTGGTCGCATGCTAGCCGCTCACTACACGATGTATCAGCGCGTTGAACCTTGACGATTCTAAGAAGCTCCCTCTCACAATTTCTCATCCCTCGCAATCCTCAAGGCTATGCGGTATTTCGGCCCTAACCTCTCGAGCTCGCCCATGCTGGCGTGCCCATCAGTAAACATGACTTCCTCGGCAGGGATGAGGGCGACACGTACACGCAATCCGTAATGATGGGTGTTGCTTTAGCATAGAGACAGTTCATGATGCTCGGTAGCATTTCTAGCTTGGCGCGGACAGTGTGGGAGAGGAAGTTGGTGTCGACTAGGACATTGTACTGCGGCCGAATGTTAGAACGAAATGCGATGTCGAAGCAAGACTATAAGGTCCCATACCGGCGGGACTAGGGCGGTGTTGGCCTGGAAGAAGAGGGCGGAGGACTGCTGGGGGACTTCGCGAATGAGTTCGTCTGCCTTCTTCTTGACTTCGACGGCACCAGCGAGCTGATTCTTCTTCCTGCGTTGGTGTGAGCGGTGGAGGGACAGGCAGGCGGGAGGTGAGGCTGTTACAGGCGGGCATCGCGCTGGCCAATAACGCGCTTGACGGCCACAAACTTCCGCGTCTTCTTTGCGACGCCCTGGGCGAGTCAGCGGGGCCCTTGAGGGCGCGGATGGAGGGCCATACCATGTTGTGCTGCGGCGGGGTGTGTCGATGAAGTCTGGCTTGGCAATCGAGGACGTTTTTTGCGCCGTCCCAAAAAAGACACGGGCCGGAGTTGATCCGTGCTAGTGCGTCTAGCGCCATGGAAACGAGGCAAGGACGCCAAAACAAGACGACAGCCGCAGATGACATGGAGGCGCAGACAGCCTTCTCATTCACCAATTCACCTTTCACCCACCCCGCTGTGCTACTGCTCGCCATTCGCACCCTCGCTCGCTCTCGAGTCGCCGCGCTACATATCGTCACTCCACTATCATAACCTCCGCCGAACCCAGCATCTCGCTCGTTGCGCCGCCTGGCCCGGCACGCTAGAACAACACGACGCAGAGCGATCGACTCCCCCTGCATCCCCCATCGATCCTACAGCCGCTGGGACGCCGCGCTCAGTCTTCACTACCTCCACCAGGCCACCACTGTATTCTGTCATTCGTTTCATCCGGCCGCAAGCTGGACCGCCCCTCGCTTCAGACCACGCCTTCAGCCCCCATCTCCTGAGACACTGGCACCGCAGCCTCTCCCGTTACCCCTTCACCTCTGCAACACCTCTCTCGCTCCTCGATCGATCGCATTGACTGCATCCACACCCTATTTATCGCCATGAGGCTCTCCAAAGGGCCGGCCCTCGGGCCTTTGACCGCTCTCTTCTCAATCCTCGTTCTCCTCATCGCCACGGCCGCTCAAGCCGCAGACACTGGTCTTCCAGACCTCAGCACAGTGGCGGCCCCCAGTGGAAAGGGCGCATCGTCGACGCAGGCATCTAGCGCTGCAACAACTTCGGCTTCAGCGGCCGCGAAAACAACTGGTGGCTCCTCCGTAGTTTCATCCGCAGCGGCGTCGACTGGGTCTGTCGAAACATTCCAAGTGACCAGCGGTCCCACTATCTCCTCGACGACGACGAGCATATCCGTCTTCCACTTGACTGGCCTCCCGACCATCGCGGGTGCCGGCATCCCCACTGTCATTGTCCCAGACCTTTCCAAGGCCTCCTTCATGCAAAAGTCCAATCTCCCAGACGGCACCGTTTTCATCTGCGTTGGCGCCGTTCTTGGGTTCATGGGGATGGCTATTCTGGCCTGGCGCGGCCTGGTCGCATGGTCCCTCCACCGTAGCGTTAAGCGTGCTGCCATGAACCAGCATCTCGCCATCACAGAGACCAAGGGTGCGTACGCAAACGCAGGCAGCGGCACTCGCAAGAGCAAATCATTCTACGCCGCTGTCGGAGCATCCTCCACCATGTCTCTCGACCGTCTCTCTGCTGCGCCCCCGCCACACTCCAAACCGCCCCGCCCCTTTTCCTCTGCGAACACGAGCGGCACACCCCCGAAGCCTACTCCGTCGTCCTCCCTCTTCTTCTCCCCCACCGCCGGCGCCGGTCTCCACTCCGCCGCAAACCGATCTAGTTCATATCTGCCAGCCGGTTACTATGCCTCAGGTGCCGCACAACCCGCCTCCGGTGGCCAGACCACTCACGTTGGAGGTGCAGGTGGACCCCCCTCCTCCCTCCTCTCCATGGGTCCGACTGCAGCCGGTTACTCTCGTGCTCGCTCCGTTGGTATTTCTCCACCTGGCTCTCCCTCTCTACCACCTAGCAGGGGCAACCCGTACGATCGTCCGCCTGGCAGCCGTGGCGAGAGTGTTGGATATGCGCGTAGCAGTGTTGCGGGCCCGCTAGGAGGAGGTGTCTACGGGCACGGCGGGCTGAGTACTAGTAATTTGAGCTTAAACCTACCAGGTGGGACGCAGGCGCCGGGCGGGAGGGCACCTAGCGCATATCTGGAGGATCTCTTTGAAAATCACGGAAATGGGCCTAGGGAGAGGTTCTAAATCCGAGTAGAAGCAGTGAAAAAACGGTGGGGCACAGAGATTTGGGATTTCATAGCGAACTGTTGTCAACGGTATAGGCAGTGTATCTTCTTTTTTTGCCTAGCTACGGATTGCCCGGGATCTTCATTCATTTTTCATTGTTAGGGCATTTGTGGCGTTTCGTCTCACATCTTTTCGGACGGATAACGTATGATTGCTGTTCTTCGTGTTTCTTGTGTTAGCATTGTCTGGCGGTCTGGGATGCTGGACTGGCATTAGTTCCTAGTATTGCTAAAACGGGTAAGTAATACGTAGGAATTCAATGCAACTGTAGAGTAGAAGTGACCAATATCACAACAGAACAAGAACTACTGTGCCCCGATGACCTATGATGCTGTTGGGACGTTAGTGATCCGGTTCTTACTTTTACCACATAAGTGGAATCACCGATCCGCTGAACGTCGTTCGCGAATATTAATTGATTCTGGTCTCCTATGCCTTAACGTACCACAATGTATTGGGCCATCTAATCTGTGCCTGCCTTCGACCCATCCCCCGTTCAAGCCTAGTCCGTTTCCCACAAGCCGTCAGAAAACTTGCCCGTAATCATCAAATAAACCGCACCAGACGCCGCCGTTCACGCCACGAAGCCCCTGTCCCAGGAGTACAATTTGGCGAAGACAAAGCAGGAGTAACAGTCAGAACGACAGGGTCGAAGAAGACAAGGAGAGTCGTCATAAAGCCGCAGAACGCCTTCCTTCCCGTCACTGCAGGGTGGAATTGTCCGATATGGCCAGCCGTAAAGGAAAAACTCGTAAATGGTCTCAAAAGACCTCATAACGCGGGAAAACAGCGCTCACGCTTGGTTGCACTGTTCGGACGCAGAGTACTTGAGATGGATATGTGAAGGACCGGTCGGTGTGGAGGATGACAGCCTGTTGATCTCCCTATGCTCAAATCTGAATATCAGAAACGCAGAAGACTAAGATCCAGTAAGTGTGCACCGGTAACACAAATAGTCGGTCGTCGAAAGTATTGGTCTAGCCGATATTTTCGACAAGGAGCGACTTTCGATGGTCGCATTTTCCAGAATGTGGAAGCCAGCCACCTGACTAATACCGATACGTCCGGGGAGAACTACCAAAGGTATCAGCATTGCGCTGATAAACAAGAGCCATTGGACAGAGGTAGTACTGTAAAGACGCCAGTCGGGAAGCAGATTTGTGATAGCATAGCAGTGCAACGCTGTCCGTGGTATGCCATACCTCGTTAATCCATATAGAAATCCCCCTTGAGGATCCGCTCCTGGAAGGCATCGGGCACCTTGGGCTGCTTGGGCATCTCGCGCGCCGGTGGCTCCATGATGGTGACGCTCTTGGCACGGTGATGTTGGGCAGTAGAGGGCTGGGGAATGTGGTGGGCGCCCGAGATGGAGGAGCGCTCGGCTCGAGAGCGTAGGTTCTCGGCTAGGTTGAAGCCGTCGCCTGTGTGCGAGAGCATATGAGTTAGCTCAGACTTCTCTAAGACATGGACGGGTTCGTGTCTGAAATGCACAGAATGAACGCGGGCGCGAGGAGTCGTTGAGCTATGCGAGGCTGACGAAGAAGCAAGGGTAGGCGGCGGGGACGAGGTGGATGATGACAAACCTCGACCTTTGGCAGTCGGGGGGGAGAGGGTTCTATCGACGGAGTGTCTACCATTGGAATTGCCAATGTTCCCATTGCCCGTCCTCACGTCACGCAGCGCGCGTGCTCCAAAACTGAGACGCCGACCAAAGGGCGTGGTGGGGTTGCTCGACGCCGAGGGGGCCGGATCATCTTCAAAGGGGCTCTCGTCAACGGAGCCCGAGTTGGCGCTCGAGATGCTCTCGGTGCGAGGGCGCAGATTGAAGGGGGAGGTCTGGTTGGGCGAGCCCGAGAGGCCCAGGGTGGTGACGGAGAGGCGGCGACGCTGGGCCTGGGCAGCGGCCGTGGTGATGGGGCCGGGGTATGGGGGATTGCTGCTCTGGCCGCTGACGCTGTTGGTGCGGCCGAAGAGGTCCTGGAATGTCTGGCCGGTGATAGAAGAGCGGCGGCGCTGGCGGTCTGGCTGCAGCGGCGGCGAGTTGCGGTCGGCGGACATGACTGCGACGGCGGAATCGGGGGCTGGCGGTGGAGATTGTGCTGGAGCGGTGGAGAGAGCGGGATGAGGGCGGTGGAGGGTGTGTGGACGCGTGGAGGGCGAGAGGCGGAGGCAGAGGCAGAGGAGGCAGAGCGAGGCAGAGCGGTCAGCGTGGATATCTATGTGGTGGGATAGCGCGAAGCAGATCAGCGATCAGCACGTGAGGGCCCTGATGTACGTCACGGATGGCGTGAGATAGGCAGGCACGCGGGCGATCGTTTCAGCGGCGCGCACAGCACAGGAGGAATGCAGCGAGCGAGACAGAGAGCAGGGAGAGAGTGCAAGAATTGCCCAGCGCGGGCGTGGCGACAGCGTCGTGTTTTATACTCTGTAACTCGAGCCGACGCCGCATGGCGCTACCCCGCAATTGCAGGCCTGAACAAAGAGGGCGTGTGCAGCTCCACGGCCGCGATGTGTGTTGCAACAACCAACTCCGTGTCATCACCAGCCAGCCCGACGCGATTGATGCACATAGACGCAGCAACCACGGCCCGAGCCAATGGCGGCGGCGTGTGCAAGTTTCCCCGCAAATGCTGCTTTCTTGGGCGTTGGACAGCGCGAGCCGTGGTTGATCGCAGCCCTCGTCCTGCGACTAGTACTGTGCACGCCTGCAACAAGGGCCGAATATCTCAGGGCGCCGATCCCTTTGGGGATTGTTGCTGCTGCTCTTTATTGCGAGCTCACGCGCTCCTCACCCGTCTCTCACGCCGCTGGCACCGCTCGGAGCGCACCACACCCGCGAGAGCCATACGGGCCTGCACTGTTCCTAGTCTTTGGAAGCTGTGCAAGAACTGAGAGTGCATTGTTGCTCCACCGGGTGACTGAGTGACCGTTTGTGCGCGAGAATGACGCCCAAGCTGGGATGCTTACTCTGCATATCCCGACCTACCTACAGTAGGTAGATGTGTGTAAACGGGGCCATCAGCTCACCACCCGCAGCTCGGGAACCCAGTCACCCAGTCAAACCTTCTTCCATGTGCTTCTAATCAGACACGCCACTCGCGAACGCAGCCAGTAAGACCAAGGCCAATCGAGGCCCAGCCTACCAAAGACCACTAATCAACACGTGCGTCCAAGGCACATCTGGCGACCTCGATTCCTATCCAAGATACTGCACACATCCGGCTAGTCCGGGGCATCTTCGATGTCGTGGACAGCTTCTCCCATACACGACCCAATAACGAGTTAGAGATCTGCTGTGCTGCTCTTGGTATGCCACAACAGCGCATCACCGTGCCGATAAGGTGGTAGCGGGTGAGTAGTCCCATAGCGAAAGAATGAGTACTTTGTGTCTATCAAGTTTGTCTATAAAAGCCACAACGCTATCCCAGAGAGCCGGCTACGAACACAATGTGAATAGGGGTACCAAGAAGTAGGTTAAGGAAATGGACGCGCTGAAACTGTATTCAGAACACCGCCAGTAAAGACAAGTCAGAGAGTGCCACCAGATACCTCGCCCGAAAAGCAGAATCTGAAACTTGAAAGGAATGTTATCTGATAAGCATGTGAAAGCATCACTTCATCGGCTTCTTCGCACTGCTGCCGCCCACCTCGGGGTTCGATCGCTTCTTGCTTTCCTGCGAGATGATCTTGCGGAAGAGATTCATGTACGCTGGCGGGGCGTTACTTGCGATAAGCTTTGCGCGAATGCTGTCCAGACGAGACTTTTGGTACTCCACAACCACATCTTGGGGCAAGTCCTTGAGCACATCCAAAACAAAGTGGCTGCTAGAGTCGAGAGGGGCGCCGATGAGATACGCGAAGATATTACGTGCCTGGATCGGCTCGTCGTCGTTGCCGAGACGCGTCCAAGCCATGTCTTGGTTGCGGTCCACCACGCCCTCTAGGATATCGATCAGGGCTGCTGCTGCCTTGATGGCGGCCTGTTTGCTGGGCGACTCGGACCCTGACACCCTCTCAGAATACCCTTCTTCGATGCCCTTGACCAATCTCTTGAGGCGCTCCGCGATGGTGGGTATGTCGCAAGAGTCGATGGCTGTTGCTCCGCGGGTAAGCGTCTCGTCGATTTCCCTGAAAGACTCGGTGGCCCTGTCGCTCATCTTCTCGAAGAACACCTCCGCCTGGAATCCTGGAGTGATGATTTCGCGGATTCGGTATAACATGCCAATATCCTCGGTGGCATACTCAGTGATGAGGTTCGTAAACTCCTTGTATATACGGCTATGCGGGCTGATCGACTTATGCGACGCGGGAGATCCTTGACCGGAAACCTCTTTCATTTCATTGGCAAGAGCACGAGAGGGCTCGAAGACGGAGAGCATTTCCGTCATCTCTTCCTCTGGATCTTCTGCGTCATCTTGCAAGACCCAGTCCTTGCGTTCCGCAATCTCTTCCAATCCAATGTCGTCGATCACCTTGGATGGCGGTTGGTTCTTGATCTTAGAACCATCTGCCGTGAGGGGGATGAGCCCGGAACGGAATGTCTCCGGATCTTCGTTTGCCAACTGGTCCTCAAGCCAAAAGATGTGCTGTGGTGTAGTCATTAGCCTCATTGCCACTGTCATTCGAGTGTGTCGAGAAAATACTAACCTTGCATGCTATGCCTCCCACGTTTCCTCCACAGCTGCACTTGGGGACCTGATACCCGGGGTGGTCCGTTCCAACTCGAATGCTGATCTGGTCGCTAATACGGAAGGCGTAGTAACCATCCGGCTCGTTCTCGTCCCCTTCTCTTTCCACGCAGTAGTTGATGCGGATATGGTGGTCGTCACCGAGAGCCGCCTCGACACGCTGTCGGACCTCTTCTTCCAACGCACTAACATCGTAACGAATGCCCGACATTGCAGAAACAATGACATCCGAGCTGGATGCCGTGGCGTGTTGTTGAGTGGGTGACCGCTGTCCCCTGGCAGCACGAGCTCGAGTCGTGACTACCATCCCTTCACCCAGAGTCAATCTTCCTAGATCTTCGGATGGGGCCGTCATGGAGGAGGAAGTCTGCTTTGGCTTCAACATCGTGAGAAACAGCCATCTATATAACCACAGTCTACGCCGCAAAGAAAAGAGGACTGAGAAACGGTTCAAACGTCGCCAGCCCCTCTACGAGGCGCGTAACGGCGCGCTCTCATCGCGCCGCAAGCGGAGCTTGATATGAGGGAGTGGCGCTATCGGGGACATGTTCTACGATTCATTGGCACGGGCGGCATGGCTCGAAGATTTTGCGTGCGGCGTCTTGGGGATCCATGGTTGGGAAACAAAGAAGAAGCCAACTCTCGCCGACACTTCGACAGGCGATTGCTTTGCCGCAGTCGAAGCAGGCCAAAATTAGTTAATCAGGCCTCGAAAGCGGGTTGGTGCCTGAGGATTTCCCCTCATTCGGTGTGGGCTTCGTCGAGGTGTTGAAGGCAGCCGCGGCGAAGTACAATGCCCACCGCGTTTCGGCGCTTGACTGATCGCAAGCATAACATGTCAATCAGACGCCGCAGCATCCGGAACTGTGGTTCGCGGTGCCCTATGCTGTTCATATCAACGGCGAGGCGGTGGATGGGGAGGAGAGGGACAGGAGGATCGACGTTCGGCTAGTGGGGGACTTTCGAAAGTCGCGAGGCGCCACACGCACAGCCAGGCCAGGGCTCCGCCTTTCCGCAACCTAAATATACTGTTTTCCATGAACAGCGGGCACAGCGCTGGCCAGTCGGCTTGTGTAGCGAGGAGAAAGTGTCAAACACCGCGAGGCTGACTTTATACAAATATCTCTACATCCCACTCTCATCTTCGCACTGACGTGAAGGAAAGAAGCCTCACACCTCCGCCACCTCTTAAGCCATCTGTCAGTGACAGTTCACGACAGCCAATGTATTCTAGGCAGGACGTCATCACGCAGCGTGGGCAAGGCACATGACCGCTCACTCACGTATCGGGATATTCCGAGACGCCGCAATTGTGGCTTTAGACTCGCCGTGGAGAGAGATAAGTGCCTGACTGAGATCCATAGCATAATTAGAAATTGCGGTGTGTGCCCCAAGCGCGACGGGGCAAAGGGAAAGAGGCGTAGATACGAATACAATCTTAGAATCGAACAGAGGTATTATGAGCTGCCAGCACGCTCCTGGGTCCTGAGGCTCCCATAAATGTGTCATCGCGGCGTGAGACCCGTAAATCGTCGTGTGAATGCATTCCACCGCCCTAAGATTGTGTGCACATATGGTTTCCTGCACCATGAAACAATCCGAACATGCGAAGCCTTCCTCGTCGTGGCGATGCCACTTCATCTGATTCCCCAGCCGGGGTGACCGTAAGGGAAATACCGCCATGCAGGATACCCTCGAGCAAATTGATCGGTGAGTCGTAGCCCAAGTCTACTGAGGCGTCAGTCAACGTTGAAACATGACACGAGAAACGACTCACACGAGTGGGGGGCTTACCGCGAGCTCCCTCCTGTCCTTGAAGCGGCGGCATAGACTGAGTTCTCACGAGAGCTTTGCTGTGAGTGCTGCTCTTTCGTCTTCCCCGTCTCGACAATGTGCCGCATCGATATTCCTCCCCAAGGGAGCCCAGATAGCTCGCGACCAGGATCGAGGTCGCCCGGTTCGGGTGAGGCATACGCACTGCCTGCCCGTCTTTGGTTTTCTCCCTCCCGTTCTGCATCTTCCTTTTGCTCTCTGACCTTGTCTCCTGAAGCACGTCAGTTACTGCTTCGACGAGCCGACCATTTGTCGTTAAGAAACCATGCGTCACTTACGAAACCTCCGCTGAGCTAGCTTGTTCTGGATTTTACGCCTCTCGTTGGGGTCCTTGACATCGGACCACTCGTCTCCGTTGGACCTCGAAGACGATCGCGAGGGTTCCCCTCTTGGCTTCGACGAATCTCCTCGCGCCCGCGACTGCTCATCTCCACTTTGCTGGCTTTGCGACATGGTACGACCCTTATCAGCGAGGCTTCTCGAGGCATATGTATACTGACGGGAAGACTGATATGTGCCCAACACCTTGTTCGTCAAATCGTTTGTGGTATCCGTGGCTCGAGCGAAATGAAATCTCATCAGGGAGGATGGTCGAAGCCGAGCTTTTGAGTAGTGAGTGTAGGTGTTGAGTCACGGCTGCCTCATTTCTTGGTTACAGACTGCTAGGCTCCTGGCCAAGTTTAGAAAGAGGTTGGTGCTGCGGAAGACTATGAAAGAAAAAACGAGATGGTCGGCATTCAGCTGGTCAGAATGAGATGCCTGGAGTGCGAACGAGGTGAAAAGGTCAACAGGCTGATGAAAGGGCTGCAAAGAAGAAAAGACACAGTACAAGTCACTAGCGGGAGGGGAGAGAACCAAGTGTCCAATACATACCGTCTCCTACCGAGGCCAAGACAGCGGAACTGTCGAGTCCAGGTTGCAGATCAGCCTAGGAATCCGGAGCTGGCGATGATGTAGATGCATAGCCTTGACTCAAGCCGGAGAAGACCTTGGGCTTTCAGGGTTACAAGGTGCATGATTGGGCCAAGTTTGATTCGCAACTGAACGGAACTAACACAAGAATGGATAACGGGGCTGCAGTCAACAGCGGCATAAGGCATCCTCAGAAGGCACCGAGATACTGGAGACTGTGGAGTTATCATGGGAAGGTTTGAGCGACTTCACTGTCGGCAGAGAGGCCAGCTCGGCGGTGCCGTTCCGCCAATGCATTACGCAAGACCCATGGAGTTGATGTTAGTGCCCAGTGAGCAGACCCGCGCCAATGCAGAAGGGCAAGCATATCTCCCAGCCTTGTAGGGCGAACGGCCACATGGTGGTGACCGTCAGCAAGGGGCTAAATCCTATTGGCCTCCACCGGACGCAGGAGAAGCCTTCCGTCACCAGGCAGATGGATTTGGCGACCGGTACAAGTACCTGCATCGTCTCGTTACCGTTGGACTGGCAGGGCTCTTCGGGAGGCCCGCGACGACATGGCCCTGTCAATCAATTCACGAGTTCAGCCCCGGCACCCCCATCCAGCTCGGAAAGCTGAGAGCGCAACACCATTGGTCCGAAGAGTTCAGACGATCAGATTCTCGAAAGACCATCTCTTGAGAAGATTCAAATAAGGAGTGGCAGTGCTCAGCCTCCGGTTCGGTTCTCCTCCCGCATCTTGACATGACATGGAAAGCGGCACCACTAACGGCGCTTCAGCGGACAACACGAGCGACAGCAGGGTGACGGGTCGCGCGACCCGAGAGATGGAAGCGCTGGCACACACCGGACTGCCGCCATCCCGACCTTCATGCGCAAGGGGACGTGACGTTGTTGGCAAAAACTTACGGCTTCGAGCCACGGTGATAATCGCCTTCACCGAGTCTCACCAGGTGGGGGCCAGGGCCAAAGGGAGAGCGACGAGCGACGGCATGGAGAAGACAAGGCAGACTGGATCGGTGAGCGCCGTGTTGGAGCGATCTCCGCAGTTGTGGGAACCGCGACGGCGATAGAGGAAGAGTTTCGATATGAAGCGGTGGACCAGGAGCTTCGCCGATATTACTAAGGCTTTAGTACGGAGCTTTAGGAGCACCTAAGCCACAATACGCACTATCTAGGGAGCTTTTGTGCCTGTATTCAGACTAGTCCACTAAATAACGCAAATGCCAGACCGCTGAGACTCCGCTCTGCGCAAGAGCAAGATGCCGCAACTCTGGAGCGTTTCTCGCCAGTCCGCCTTGCGCGGCAACATACCACAACCCGTCTTTACCGCCTTCACCGTCTTTCCGTCCTCTCGCGATTACATCGACCGCCTCGACGTAAAGATTCCATGCATGCACGCAAGCGACGCCAGAGCACTTGCACCTGCACCGGTGACTGTTCAAAGACCACAGCCCGTTAGTCACGAGGTTAGAATCATGAGTAAACAAGCTATCTGTTTGTCATAAGGCGCCGTCAAAAAGTCAGACGTGGGGGACTCACCCCGATGGCTGCAACGCAGCTTGTATTATCCATTCTTTAGAAAGTCTCTAAACTATCCAAATGGAGTGGTGAATGCTGCAAAGATTCATGTCCCGGCGATATAGCCCGACAATAGACACGCCGAGTCTCTGCGGCTGATTCTGACGTGATGGATCCAGTGCTGCATGGTCTCCAGCGTGTGAGTAGCTTGTCTAAAGCCGCAACATCCGGTCTATCCTAGGGAGTGTAATGCTTCACTGGATGCCTAACGAGTGATCATGTGGTGGCCCCAACTGGAACTTGGATCTGGAAGCCGGATTGCGAGCAGATACAGCTGCTTCCTCGCTAGATGCAAGAGCGTAGCCCACAGATTCTCTTAGGTGTGCTTCGTCTACATCAGCTTGATGCAATAATCCAGCAAATCGCGTCCCTAATGTCCTTGATTCCTTAATGCATTTTATGGGCATAGCTTCTGCTATTTCGCAGATTGCCCTAGCTACTGAGTCTTAGGGTATAGACTGTAGCCCGTTGACTCCGAGCTGAAGCAAAGCTGAATGACATGGGCGCGTTTACCGGAACAGCTCTTTGCCCCGAGAAACTTTACACACTTGTGCTCTCCGCTAGCTGAGTTCAAGGGTCAACGCTACATTTAAAGAAACTAGCCACAATTCCGAATCCCATCAGTGAGATATGTGGCTGATGCCTGGAGAAACGCCTCAGCCGCTCTGACTGTATCTGGCGGAGGTGGGATGCGGCGTGGAACTGTGTCCATCAGCATCAAGAGGCTTGGTGAGATGTTTTGACAACTAATCATGCTTGCCGAGATGCTGCGCCACCGGTTCGTTCAACCCCGACCACAAATCTACCTGCGAGAGCGTCTCGTTCTAGCAGGGTAGAGGTGATCGCTTTGCCGACACTAAATCCAAGATGAGTAAGTCCTGAGCTCCAGGCTCTCATAGGCCTCTTAAGTCTCATATTGACAGCATAGATACAACCTGGACTGGCAACTAGCCCGCGTCCCTCAAGCCGCTGGAAGAACCGCCATACGAATCTGAGGGAGGCTCTACAGCAATATGACATAGCCCTGACTAGTCAATATTTGAGTCTTTATAGACCGGAGTGTGACCATGTTGGCGCCTCTCTAGTAATGAGAGGTCTGGTATGGGGATATCTGTCTGTAAAATAGTCCTACTGGTTCTGGGAAGAGGCAACCAGTAGGGTGGAGAAGACACGGCTCTGCTAAAAACCTGTTTTACTCTCCCACTGATTGATGAAGTAAGCTTCGAGAGTCATTGACGATTCAAGAAGCAGGCAAATCGTGGGGAACTACAAAGGAGAAACCGCAAGCACGCCAGCGGGGCGTGCTCGACAGTGGCGTTTCTCCCCGAGGGCGACCTCGTCAGATGCATTGTGCTGAAGGCAAGTTCTCGGAGAAGCTGTGCGTTTTTGTTGACACGTTGTTGGTTGAGTGGAGGAGCAACTCGGCGAAGAGATTTCGCGGTTTTGTCCACAGTACTAGCGCCGCTTAGTCACCTCCACCGAAGCGAGGCCTCATAAAACTCTGCCCGCCCGCTCTTCCTGCTCCTTACACTTTCGCACGCATAATCAACCGTCAATTCTCTCCTTCATGGGCTGGTCGGTCATATTGGCGTTCAAGACCGAACCGAGAGGCACATTTAGGCTTCAGCTTCTACTCAATGCTGCTGGAGCGCACCTGCGTGCCAAACATACCGCCGATTTTGATAGCTTGGGCATTTTCCATCTCGTCGCGTGAACAGCGGATGGGTTGCTGGAAATCCAGCTGCGGGGGCTACCAGCGATTCTAGAGAGCCAAAATTTCGCAGGGCATCTCAGGGCCAGGGGATACAAGTGTCGTCTGGCCTGTGCGTGGTAGGCGTCTTGACTTGACGCCCTGAACGGAGCGTGGGCGCAGCAACGACAGCATCGTGGAGCTTCCCTACAGATCTTCCAGAGGCAACTCGAAACCTAGGAAGTCGGTCGCAGTTATAGCCAGCCTTGCCGTTGCCCCTTGCTCGTGCCCAGAAACACTCCACGTCGGGTGCCACGAGGGGTCTAGCACACGACTCGGGCGAGCGAGCTCCCCTAGTCAGCACGCTTGCTTCTGCAGACGACTGGGGAGACCAATGCCTCCTTTCTCCCGCCTGCTATGGACCTTCGCGAATGCTCTCGAGCTTGCTTGGTGACATGATTCTTTCCGCCAGTAGCACGCAACATTCGCCTGCTTAAGTACCCTGTGTTTCAGAGCCGCCTCGCCATCGCGCCGCCAACCGCACCTGTACATACGCCTTCACGACATGGCCGCTTTCGCCAGCAAGCGCCAGCAGGCGCGCAACGAGCGTGCTCTCCAGGATCTCATTAAAAATGTGCCCGGGAACGACAGGTGCGCCGACTGCGCCGCACGGAATCCAGGTACGCTGTGACATTCACTCGAATTGGGACTCCCGCTAACACCGTTTCCGTAGGATGGGCCAGTTGGAGCGTGAGTTCTCTTCTCTGGAGTACATGCCAACCACATAAACCTTCTCTCTGTCTGCCGCTCAGACCACTACCCACAGCTCCTACGGCATACGGACCAATACTGATGTGTGCTGTTTAGTTGGGCATCTTCCTCTGTATGCGATGCGCGGCCCTGCATCGCAAGCTGGGCACTCACATCTCAAAGGTCAAGTCTTTGAGCATGGACAAGTGGGATAACGAGCAAGTCGATGTGAGCTGAAATGCGCCTAAGGAAGAATGCCTCCCCCTGACAATCAATAGAACATGAAACGAATGGGCAACACGGAATCGAATCGCCTCTTCAACCCCCGAAACGTCCAGCCGAACATTCCGATTGACGCCGATGAGGTGGATGGCGCGTTGGAACGATTTATACGACAGAAATATGAGCACAAGGCCTTCACAACAGACTCGAGGCCAGGGACACGGCAAAATACTGGCAGCACAAGCTCAGTTGAGGACCGGCCACCTCCGTTACCCCCGAAGCCTGGAAAGAGATTCGGCTTTGGCTTGAGGGCATCTTCATCCACGTTCCCGTCATCTCGAAATGTAACGCCGCCTATTTCTCCCCGCCTTGGGGGATTCGCTGAGGAATCACCCCCGAGGGTTAGCAAAGCGTCCCGGGTGTTTGGATCGAATGTGAGTGGGTCTGGAGAAGGGCTGGAGTCAAAGCTGGCTACTTTACGTGACATGGGATTCCCTGATGACAGACGGAACACAACAGTGCTGAAAGGCTTAAATGGGAACCTGGACAAGGCCGTGGAGGCCCTCATCAGGCTAGGAGAAGGAGGCTCATCGACAGCGCGAAGCGGAGCTCCAGCTCCACCAGAGAAACCATCTGCTAGTGGCATTACGATAGATCGAACCAGACCAGCTGCAGCAACGGCTCAGCCGACCAATCCATTCGATCAGTTGGATAACGAGCCGCGAAACCAACAACAGGCATTGCCGCCAGTCCCCCAACTTCAGACAGAACAGCATACAAACACTGCCACGTCGTACTCGCATCCAGCGTCGCCCTCGAATCCATACAATCCTTTTCTGCCCCAACCCCAGCAATCATTATACAGCCAACAATCTCTGGAGCAATCCTTCAAGACTATGCAGCTGTCACAACAAGCACCACCGCAGCAGCCTCAGCAACCGTTATTCCCAAACAGGACTGGGGGATTCGACAACCAAAGCCAGCTACCGCAGCAAACTAATCCCTTCCAGCATTCCTTCACCCCTCCTCCTGTACCGCAGATTCCACCTCAATATAACGCTTTCTTCCAACAGCAACCACCCCAGCAACAGTTTTCACATCCTCAGACTACTCAGTCTACCGGTGCAGCTGGAAACCCCTTCTTAAGGTCATCACGATCTCAAGTCTTTACACCTACAAATCCATTTGAGCAACAGCAACACCAAAACGCTACCATAACGCAAGGATACCAGAACTCACAGCTGTTTTCGGTCTCGCAGGTTCAACCCGCAAATTTCTTCCAGAATCAGGCCCCGTCACAGCAAATACCGCAACAGCAGCCCTTGCAACAAGAGTCCTTTCAACCAGCCCAATACCAAAACCACCACCAACCGTTCAATCCTAAACCGCTGCTTCAATTTCAGCCTTCCAACCCTTATCAACCGCAGCATCAGTTGCAACAACAGCAGGTGCAGCTACCATCACCATTCCAGCACGACAAGTCCTCCATTCTCGCCCTTTACAACTACCCCCAACTTGCGCCGATTCGCGCAGATCCCATTCCTTCACAAGTGGCTTCCACCGATCTGCCTGCACCACCACAAGGACTGAAGCAGCGCAGTGTCACAATGCCGGTTACGTCCCCCGCAGCCCCTACTGGCCCAACGCCTGGCAGCATGAATCCTTTCGCCCCCATGCAGGGTCAATCGCATGCACAAACTGCCTCGCCGGCAGCTGGAATTCCCGGCAATCCTGGCACGCCGCGGCATGTGAGTAACGAGAGCGTGGATTTTGCTGGACTCATGGGAGGGAGGCATAGCCCAGATGCGTTTTCGGGACTTAGTGCTAGATTCGTGCGCTGAAGACGGCGCCCGCGCAATTCGGGTTCTGATCTCGAAATTTGCAATTCACTACTTCGGTCTCGAAAAGAAACTAATCTGCCGCGGGTCTTGATGGTGATGTTCGTGAATTGCTCGACAGTTAGTTGGAAATGCACATTCTTAAGTTGGAGGCCTGCGAAGAGAAAGATCTCTGTATTGCACGGTTCTGGCGTGATGGATAATGAGTGAGTTTGTGGTATCTGGCGAGGGGGGGTTTAATGGATTGTGTAGAGCTCGTCGCCAGGGACGATGTATCAGGAGGATGTATTCGGTATATAATTTCCCTAAATCTACATACATCCTAGAAGCTCGTCGCCATTGCATGACAGTCATTATGCGTGTGGTCCGGGTCAGCTCTTTCAGAAACCAAACATGATATCATTCTGGGTGTATAGTGGCTACTATACACGCAGGCTTCATTGAACGTACAAAGGTAAAGTGGCAGTGCAACGCCGTCGGAGTTAGCCTAGAGGGGTATTAGGCTTGCCAAAAGTCTTGTCTTACAATTTCCTATAATGAGTCGAAGAGAACAGAATCTCGCCTCGTCAATCGCTACATACTTTCAAGAGAACTGGGTTATACGCGGAAAGTGTAGGTAGGAGCTTTGACCAGCCAAGCAACCGCAACCTCAGGACTGTTTTGCAAAGTTTCGTCATCAGCAGTATTGTCGAGGTCCCATGCAACAACAATCCTAATACCCGCACGCAAGAATGAGAACGTACGTGTCTAGTAGGACGCTCGCTGCCAAGTCGCCTTGAAATTCTAACCGCGCGTAGTGTCCG
Source organism: Mytilinidion resinicola (assembly GCF_010093595.1). Taxonomy (NCBI): domain Eukaryota; kingdom Fungi; phylum Ascomycota; class Dothideomycetes; order Mytilinidiales; family Mytilinidiaceae; genus Mytilinidion; species Mytilinidion resinicola. The sequence goes on along the minus strand of NW_022985445.1, from coordinate 914,816 downwards.
GCGCAACGCGCTCGAGAAGCTTGCTTCCCTCTCAGCGAGATCCGCTTCCAGCACACCAGGACACTCCGACCTCGCGCAGTTATGCAAAAAGTGCATACCAAATCAGTCCTCACGGGGCTTCAATACTCCCCACGAAACCCGTCCCAATGGCAGCGCCCTAGGATGGGCAAGCCAAATGGTGAGCTTATTCAACAGCCTCGTCTCTCTTGGCTTGTAGCAGATATGCCGGCTGGTTCTAGATATTGCTATGTCTCTAGGCTCTCTGCTAACAACTGCATAGCGCCTTCCTGAACTCGAAGTCCTTCTTGCCCTCTGCAAAGCCGCTCCTCTGGTCGGAAACGTCGAAACTGCTGAGCAGTTGCTAAAACAACTGAGTCCATACCTCGTTGAATCACACTCGCAGATAATTTCACCGTCACCGGGCCTTCGACAACTCAGCCCTTCACCATGGGAGATTCTCACGAGTAGCCTTGCCTCGGCGTTGCTGGCGATTGGCCTCAAGTATGCATCACTACGACCCGCCGTTACCTCCGCTATAGAACAATACATAAAGGAGTGGACATCTGTCGCCAGTTCGATTTCCGCAGATCAGTTTGACGATGACGATCGCGTCGAGTATGCGGCCGACGGCGAACTTGCAAACGTCATGTCTCTCAGCATGTCGTTACTGGGATTCTTAGATGCTGCATCAAGCTATATTAGGTTCTGGACAGGTGACGACAGACTGCAACTACTTGACTCAATTCGCAGTGCTCTCACAGAGAAGTTTACGGTTGCCTTCGAAGCAGCCCTGTCCGTGGTTCGCAATGCCCACTCTCCGCAGCGTGGGCTGAAGGACTGGAAACGTTACGGAAAGCACTATGCCGCGATGGGCCGTCCACTAGGGTCCATGCTACTACACGAGAAATTCATGCAGCTCGTCGTGGCCTCTGCGTCTTTGATTGCAATGCCATCTGGCCAAGAAGTTCAAGAGCCGATTTTGGACTATCTATGCAAAGCCAACTTGATGTCCAAAGTACCAAGAGACCCCTCGGAAGTCACACTCTTGGAAGGCCTAGTTCAGATTGCTATGGACGAAATGGAACGCTTGCAAAATGACCTAGACTATTTACAGCGAGTTGGGTCTGCCTGGCAACAACGCTTAGCTTCAGCCGTGAAAGGGAATGTGCTCGTCACTTTTCTTTGCTGTGCTGTTCGCAACGAGGATGTCGCGGACTCTGATGTCCTGGTGACTTGGCTAGAAAACACTTTGACCGATCCGGTGCAGATAGCAGACACGAACTTGGCGTCGGTAGTATTGAAATCCCTCGCAGTCCTCGCAAGATTATCGCCTTCTCTCGCAGCGGGCCTCAGCAGATCTTTACCCCGGGTTATCGTCCAAGGCGGTTTAGACAGTCGCACAGCTGCTGTTGCTGCAGAATGCTTGGCCTCTGTCCTCAAAAATCTACCCCAGGATGCTATAATCACCACATTATACAGCCTCGGTAATGTTCTTAGTTCTGGGTCGGTCTCAGAACACGCTCCTAACCTGTTGCTGTTACGCAGTAGCACCAACAAACCGCATCGACACACGGGCTTGTACAGCCATCAGACCGCCGGAAGCGCAATTTCTCTTACTCCAAGCGACATAGAAGAGCCTTCGCAGGTGTACTCTACAATTATCCAAGCGGTAGGTGGAGTTGCTAGAACATGCAAGGATGAAAAGATTACAGCATTGGCCCTGTCAATGTTGATCCAAAAGATCGGCCGGGTGAACCGGACGGTTGACGCCAAAATCATCATGGAATCCGCCCTCCTAGGCATACACAGCGGGTCAAGCGAGCTTCGATCACTTTTGAAGCTTTACGTCAAGTTGACTCACGACGCTCTGATCGAAGACGATACTGCTACTGTTGACGCTGTACGTATGGCACTACTATTCACTGACTAAGCTGACAACTGATGCAGGTCTTGCATGCGAGAAACTCCTTGGCCAGAGACATCCAACCTAGCTCTACAGCCTTCGAGATCTGCCTAGTACACTTGCTCGAGACGATCATTAGCAAAGGCGACGCGCACGAGAATGCTAACAGCCATATTCCTGATACTGAATTAGCAGCTCGAGAGATAGCTCAGTTGCTGGCACCGTTAGCCATACTGGTATCAAAGGAGCCTGAGAATACCGAGCTTGGAAAATATCGCGATAACATCGCAAGCCTACAGCGTGATGCGTGGTTCAACATTGTCGTTCACGGCTTCAACTTCAACTCGCAGCTTGGCAAGAAATATCACCTGGAACTGCGCACACTAGCAACTTTCAGTCAACCTTTGATCGCTGAAGAGCGGGTTGATCAAGTTGAAAGCGATGTTGAGCTTAACACTGTCTTGAGAAGGGGCAAAGGCCCAGAGCATACTGTGGAGCAGAAACAAAACCTGATCAAGCTTCTACCGTCTTGCGAAACTGACATCAAATCGCTCAATCATTCGGAGGTCGTTTTTCTTAATACGGCCTATCTTGTCGAGGATCTTCGAGCAAGTGCAGGAGACTGCACGAAAGCACTAGCGTATTTCCTCGACCCAAAACTACGAAGTGGTGCCATGGGCAACTGCATGTTGGCCATCGCAACATCTAGTGTCAAAACCTACGTCTCTAAGACCGTATCCGGCAGTTCTCCACAATTTTCGACTCCTTTCCTTGCACAGCAGCTTGCCACCATCTTCGCAGGGTGCTGCCACCGTATAACCAGGGTCCAGGATGTTGCCATGCAATGTGCAGATATCATCATCAAAGAAGCGCCTTCTACATTGTGTCAGAAAACCGCTCTCTTCACTATTCTTGAGCTACTATCGATCATGTGGTCTAGCTGTCTCGAGTGCGAGACGGACGAATATGAGTGGACATCTACCTTCACCTCTTCGAGAGAACCTGTCTCCGTAGAACTATCCGATGATTACGACCTCAGGCGAACCACGCTGAACACTTTCCATAAAAAGGCCAGAAGTTGGGTGCTTCAGGTTTTGAGTTTGGCACCCTTGGACATAAAGGGATTGTTACAGGTTAGTTTGAAATGCCTCTGAAATTCAAGGTCTAATCGCTACTAGACTTACCTCTCTGAATATGATGATGAAGGAGCTTATGGACACGTCTCACTGGGTCGTTCGTTCGCTTTGGAAATGGGATCTATCATCCCCTCGACTGATCAACGCCTCGGTACACTCCATCGACGCGCCATCTGTTATTCGTTCAAATTAACTAGTTTTTAGGCGCTATTGAACGGCACAACGACCTCAACATCAATACGGCATCCGATTTCATAGCCCAGTACACTACCCGTCAGGAATACCGATTTATTGATGGACTTAATGATCAAGATGAAGAGTGGTTGAAATTCGGCAACACCGGTTCGTTTGGTATTAAAACCCAAAGGCGAAGTCTGACTGACCACCGTGACCGATTGACAGGCCGGTCCTCCTTTGTTCACCGGAGCATCGAAGATGCTACAAAGCTGCTAACAGACCTCGAAAGCAGAACCCTTAATCAGAAGCAGGTATCGATTGCAGAGCTACGAGACATATTACGACGGGCAGCCGCTTTGTTGTGTAGAGTCAAGTGTGATCAGACAGCAATTGTGCAACACCTAGTCGGAATCCCTTTTGCAGTATTCACCAAGCAGTCTATAAAGCTGGGTATATCCCTTTGGATGAGCGTGATAAAAGAGAATCCTCGCATGGAATCACGAATCCTGATTGCAATTACGGAGAATTGGGAAGCCACCGTTCGTCGAAAGCGGGGCATGTTCAGTGAAGCACTACGGTAAGCGGTCCTCTTCAGTTCTAGGAATTTCTGACCTCATAATTTTAAAGGCTCTTGGATCCCTTCTACGTAAAACAAGAGTTTGCTCCGTCGGACAAAGATGCGACAGTGAAGCGGCAACAACAAGCGTACAACATAATTGCCCCACACTTTCGACTCTTGCAATTCTTATCAAGCCACTTCAACGCTACCCGCTTGGGAAACCCTGATATCGAAAAGGTGTATCATCGTATGTTGCACGTGACCCTTGATAGCATAAAAGCGTCTCCTGTGCATCCGCTTGCCCGAGAAGCTCATTTCCATATCGTGCTACTGGGTCTTAGAGTACTTCGTCACTGTACATCTCTCCGTGAGAACTTCAAATGGAGACTCAAGGACCGGATCCTGACTGCCGGATTGGCATGGTTTGCCAAGTCACCTAAGTACGTGTCCGACGAGGTGTATCTGATGTGTTGTGGTAGCTAATTCTTTCAGGTGGTCTTTCGGTGGAAACCGACTTCAAATCAAAGCAGAAACTCACGTTCTGGCTGATGTACAAAACTTGCTGCAAGCAATTTCTCATATCGGCAGTAAGGCAGAAGGCCCTTTGAAGTCCTTGCAAGGTAAACAAGAGCTCTTGTCATTACTCGTTGCAAGCGAGCAGACAAGACTGATGGTCTGGCTGTTCCCGCTTGACTATGAAAAGAAGCACCATTTCACATCGGGCCAGCATAGCAAAACATTGACAGAGGTGAGTCACATAGCCGACAATCTTTGAATGTTATTGACGTACGTAGAACGCAATATCCGGGTATCTCAAGACAGCCTGGGCCGAAAACCCTTCACTAGCCGTACATTTAGTGCAACGCTTCCAATCTCGGAAACTATTCGAAGATGTCCGCTGGCTGCTCCTAAATTTCCCACAGAAGGTTCTAAATGAACCCGAGTCTCTTGAGATACTGCTTGGCGTGGCATTACCGAGCGATGTCTCCTTCCAGCTCAAGGTATTTTCACTAATAAGAACGCATCGAATTCGGCTAATTGTACTAGTACTTGCTCTACTGGGCTTCGGTAAACCCAATCACGGCGGTGACGTATTTCCTGCCAGCCTACGAAAACCACCCGTTCATCATCCAATACGCTATGAAAGCCCTCGAGAGTCATTCAGTTGATATTACGTTCTTCTACGTCCCTCAGATAGTGCAGACTCTGCGTTACGATGGACTGGGATATGTGGAAAGATATATCATCGAAACGGCAAAATTCTCGCAACTATTCGCCCACCAGATCATCTGGAACATGAAAGCGAATGCATACAAGGATGAGGACTCTCAAATTGTAAGTCGTACCTATAAATTTGTGGAGGATTCGCACTGATTTATGCAGCCCGATCCGGTCAAACCTACCCTCGACAAGGTGACAGAGAGTTTAATCTCAAGCTTCGCAAAAAGCGACCGCCTCTTCTACGAGCGCGAGTTCTCGTTCTTCAACGAGGTTACGGGCATTTCAGGAAAGCTAAGACCATTCATCAAGAGCCCAAAGGCAGAGAAGAAGGAAAAGATAGAAGAGGAGCTCCGCAAGATCAAGCTTGAAGTTGGCGTCTACTTACCCAGCAATCCCGATGGCGTGGTGATAGGTATCGATCGGAAATCGGGGAAGCCCTTACAAAGTCACGCAAAAGCTCCGTACATGGCGACATTTCGAATACGAAAGGAGAAGTCCGACCTTGTTGGAATCGAGGCAGGAGATGCAACCCCCAATGGTGACGCGGATAAGCATCCCAGCTCTTACGAAGTTTGGCAGTCTGCCATTTTCAAAGTCGGAGACGACTGTCGACAGGATGTTCTCGCCCTACAGATGATTGCGGCCTTTCGCGGAATTTTCAACAGCGTTGGGCTTGACGTCTACGTATTCCCGTACCGGGTCACTGCTACAGCACCAGGCTGTGGTGTGATTGATGTTCTACCAAACTCGATATCTCGGGACATGCTGGGACGTGAAGCCGTTAATGGCCTCTACGACTACTTTGTTTCGAAGTATGGCGGCGAGGACTCAATCCGCTTCCAGGAGGCTCGGAACAACTTTGTCAAGAGTATGGCGGCCTATAGCGTCATTTCATATCTCCTCCAGTTTAAGGATCGTCATAACGGCAACATCATGATCGACGATGCCGGGCACATCCTCCACATTGATTTTGGTTTTTGTTTTGATATTGCACCCGGTGGTGTCAAGTTTGAAAGAGCTCCCTTCAAGTTGACCTCCGAGATGGTCGCGGTCATGGGCGGTTCCACGACCTCTCAACCATACCGCTGGTTTGAGGAGCTCTGCATTAAGTCATTCTTAGCGTGCCGTGAGCAATGCGAACATCTCGCTCATCTGGTAATCGCCATGTTGGACAGCGGTCTGCCTTGTTTCAAACCGGAGACAATCCAACACTTCAGGGAGAGGTTTGTGCTCGATCGGACGGAGAGGGAAGCTGCGGACTTCATGAGAGAGCTGATTCGAAAGAGCTACAGCAGCAATTCAACGAAGGTGTATGACCACTTCCAGCTGCTGACGAATGGGATTCCGTATTAGTGCGCCGACATTCTGATAGTCTTGTTGCAATTGAGTCTTGTCCCATTACTGCTTCTGAGATCTGTTGTTGAGAGTACGAAGTATAATCCAGCAGTTCCTTAGCGTAACGCCGATTTTGTCGATTCAGGGGCAAATTCTCTATCTCCTGATGACTCAGAATCGCTTATCGACATGGACCCCAGTCGGGACGCTATTTTAGCGCCTAGCTGACGCGTTCGCACGAGTTGCGACTCTACTGATGTTCTCACCGTCCCTCCAGCTCTGCCACTATGACTTTCAAAGCGAGTAGCCTCATCCAATATGCCATTTTAGGAGTACTAGGGTACGTGTTTGTAGGAGCGCCACTATTCACCACCCTTTTCGGCCAAAGCAAACGCGATGTCTCAAAAGTTAGCGATGTCCTGAAGAACATCGAATCACTAGTGGTACCAGAAGAGAACCTCACGTGCTCACATCACAGCTACAACATCAACATCTTCTCCACGGAACCGCTCATTATCTACATCGAGTCTTTCTTGAGTGATGAGGAGGCAGATCATTTAGTGGAAATCAGGTAAGATCAATCCTATTTAGTCTTCATTTCCATTAGCTGATCTAATTTCGGAATGTAGCGAGCCACATTTTGAACCATCGACTGTGTGGACGGGCGGTGTGGAAAGACTTGATCCATCGGTCCGCCATTCCGAGAAGGCCCGGCTGGAAAGAGACAACACCGTGAAGTGCATCGAGGAGCGAGCCCGAGTCTTCCAAGGATGGCGCCCGGATGTTTTCATAGAGCGACTGTGGAGCCAACGCTATGCCCAGAACGGGCATTATCGCCATCATTACGATTGGAGCACTTCGTCTTCGTCTTCTGGCAGGGTTTCAAGCTTCATGGTGTATCTGGAGGCCAACTGCACCGGCGGAGGTACGAACTTCCCAAGGTTGACTATGCCAGCCCACAGGAAGTGGTGCGAGTTCGTGGAATGCTCGCCGAAGCATGACTATAGCGGGGTTACGTTCAAGCCTGCGAAGGGAAATGCTGTCTTCTGGGAGAACTTCAGGGCCGACGGCACGGGATATAAGGAAAGCTGGCATGCGGGTCTACCTGTGCTGTCTGGGAGGAAGATTGGCTTGAATATTTGGAGCTGGTACCAGAAAGGCTACGACCCGAAGGCTGCCGCTGAAAAATAAAAGGTAAAGAAGCTGTTCATATGTACATGGAGGTAAATGACTGAGCTGCACTCGTTTCTCAATGTTCGGAGGCTTTGCAACACGTGACAGTGTGGAATTGATGTGAAAGATGTCACATTATACATCAGACTGACATCTGTGGCACTACTTTCACTTGTGAGATGCCGTCTGAAGTCCTCCAATCCGTGATCGACGATTAGCAGTCGGCGTAAAAGCTGTGGCGTCGTGCTGGGCCGCCACTCCACACTGGTTTGACGATGTCTGAAGTGCTCCAATGGGGCACCGAAGACCAGGACCGATGTTAAGCTTATCACCCCATGATTCAGGCCGAAGCGTCCGCCTATCGTTTAGGAACTCCTGACAGTGGCGATCGACGTCAAAGCAAAGATGTGAACGGACTTAGCCCGTCTGCAAAGATATCCTATTATAGTCGCCTGGCCATCTGCCCCTTCGGCTGTCTACGGATCATCTAGACTTTCCAGGGGCATTTAGCCACACAGGGTCTCGTGGACTGGGAGAATCTACTTGAAGCATCCAGTTAGATGCGCATCTAGCACTTCGGAGATATACGCGCTGTTCAGTGGCGACAGACTCGGCAGTGATCCGATGTCGTTCCCCCTTGTAGCGTAGCCGTCTGCCGTCACCCAGACGGCTGGAGCACGGCTAGAGCAGTAACCTTGGAAGAGCCGTGAGAGAGCTTTAGAGGGCGCCACACGGGGGCGCAGCAGGTGGAAGGCAGATACATATGTACAGAATCAGACGACCGGACGCGCACGGCAGATGCCGGCCCCTCCAAGATGCAAGAGAAGCGAAGGTGGCCCGAGCGCGGCTAACAGGGTCCGGCAACGTCATGAAGGGTTCAGTAGACCGACTTTGCAGAATGCGACGCCAAATGCCATAGCTCCGATGTCGTGAAGTCAGAATTCCCATTGCTCGCCCGCGTTGCTCATGACTGCCCTGCCTGCTGCCGCCCGTGGCCTGGACGCGACCGCACGCTATGACGTATACAGCCCACACCGCACTCGCAACATGCGCCCGACTCGCAGCACCACACTGCCAGCACCGGGCAGCGCCGATTCTTCCTGCGATGCCTCACTTCTCTCGCGCAGATCATCCGTCGCTCAGGGTCACTTGGCTCACGGGACCGTCGCCGATTCCGCGGCAAGGCTCGCGGGTCCTTCGGGTCGCCTGCGGCTGGTGGTTGGACGGCAGGGCTCGCCGCGTGAGAGTCTCGTCTTTGCCACAGCCGCACTGCGCGTGAATGGCTGGGCTGGACGTTGAGATTGACGGCTAGATGCCAGACGCGGTCGTGCCTGGGGCAATGGAGTCGATCAGGCTGACGAATGCCCCATCCACGCCCAGCGCCCGATGACTCGCCCGCGATCGGCGCGCAGGGCCTGGGTTGCGGCGGGAGGTGTGGCGTGAGCCGTGGGCTGGTGGGCTGGTGCAATTGGCATGCTTCACTGTTTCTTTTCACCTTTTCTTCCACGCGGGGCTGGGTGCCGTGTCCGAGGCCGCGAGCCGACATGCCCACACGGCACCGCGGCTCCATTACAGCCTGCCATGTCCCGACAGACCTGGCAGCGATGGAAGCTAGCGCCCTAGGAAGCGTCTCCGGGCGTCGTTCGAGGCCAGTTGTTAGGGCGAGGCCTGCTGCAAGTGTGGCGCGGGAAGCCACGGGCCACGCCGCATCTGCCGACTGCAATTCGTCCTCGCTGGAACTCTCGAGCGCTTTCCAACACCTCCCGGCTCAGGCCATGCCCTGCCACAGTGCTGCCCCCGTGCGGCGGCTCCAGCCTTCTGCCTCCCTGTTCGGCCCGTCAGGAGGGCTCCGTGACGGCGCACACTTCAACAAGCCTGCTGGCGCCGTTGTGAATGGCGCTGGCTGCAGCCAGGCCCCCTCGACGCCCCAACAGCCCATGGTGTGCACTGGTGGGTGGTACCGCGCGTGTGGTCCACGTCTGGGGGCCGTCGTGGGATCCGTCCTGCCCGCCAGCAGCAAGTAATGCAGCAAGTAGTGCACCACCCCGATACCTGCGCCGAGCGTCTACATGGCGCCGTCTGCCGCCCAGGGGTGCAGCAACGGTGGGCGTGCCGCCTCGAGTGCTGGGAGTGCCGGCCAGGCGTCTGCGGCTTCAATTGTGTGCCTTTCACGTCACGGGCAGCGTGGTGGTGAATTGAGCTCGATCCTCCCCGGAGCCGTAGCAGCCACTGCTCCCGATGCTGATCGCACGCCGGGGGACTCTCTCGCCACAGACGCCGCTGCTTCCAGGCCGTTGACTTTTTGTCCCAGGCCCTATTATTTTAAGAACGGCCTCCTGTGCTGCCAGTGACCCTGCCACGCTCCTCTTCGGTCGATCACTTTGCCCCCGGGGCGCCCTTCCCCCCTCTCCCAATCCCCCTCTAGCCTGAGGCTGCGCCCGCTGCGCCCATTGCCCAATCACCTCGCCAGCATCCCCTCTGCACGGAGGCAATTGAAGCAGAGCGGCTTGGTGCATCTTGCCAGTATCGTTGTGATCTCTGCTCACCTCGCGCCTGTGCCTGAGCTTCTCGCCGCCAGACCCTATTTCGGGCCTCCTCCACACCGACCATTCCCTTCTCATCACAGCTGCCGTTTACCTGTCAGTCTCGAAGCGGGCGTCAGTCTCTGCTTCTGTCGTCTGACTGGCCGCCTTTAGATCACCCTCGACCCGTTCCTTTAGCGAGCTGTCTCTGGCCTCGTGCACAACGGTCAATCCGCTCCCGTTCTGGTCCCAGCGTCCTTTTGCTTGCCTTTTGATCTCTCCCTTCTGCGCCCTCTTCCTCGTTTGATTGGCATACTTTCAGCCTCTCACTTCATCATTCCGAACTCCTTTCGGCTCCATCAGGACCCGGCTTGCCACCAGCCTTATCCGTCGTGATATAGATCAGGTACGTTTGACGGTATCGAAGTCACTTGGTACCTCACAGCTTGCTATCTCTCTCCTCCAAGTCTCCTTTACATTCGTTTACTGTCCAAGCTATGGGCTGACATGGCTTTCGTTTGGGTGCAACAGTGGATCGCCCTACCCGTCGTTGTCGAAGAACAGATGGGAGACCTCACCGCCGACTCTGCGGGCTTCCAGTCATTTGAGTCTTCGAGAGCTGGTTTCTCTCAAGATGAGCCCAAGGCCTCTGCCATCAGTGCCGCGCACCCAGGTTCAACTGATCTCGGGAACCCCAGTCCAAATGCTCCATTTTACTCTCAGTTCAGTTCACTGCCAGCACCTCAATCGCGTCCCGACGACTCCCGCGCCCATATGCAGCATGGCAACCCTCCCTACAGCAGTGCTCCCGGACACGACATTGGTCCTGCGACCTTCAATATGGGTGCGATGGCAGGTGCGCTGCCCGACTACGCTTCGGCTCAGAGCAATACTCAGATGCCCCAAGGACAGCGCGGTCCTGCTGGAGTGTCACCGTCTGCTCTCGCATACCAGGTTCAACAGCTTGCGCAGTTTCCAAACCAGTCGTCCAACAATTATCAAGCACAAACTCCATTCGCTCATGGATACGCTCAAAACCAGTATCCCAACTATGCCCCTCCTCAAAGCGCCCACCATACCGCCTATCAATCGTTCAACCCCAATTCTGCACGTCCGGCTGCACAAAATCCACTCAACGCGCCATACCCGAGTTACATTCAACCCTCGTCGCAGTATCTCTACTATCCGTCCCCTTACGGACTACAGGGCGCATATCCTCAACAGTACCCCGCCCAAGTTCCACACCAAAACGTCTACAACAGACGTTCCAGTTTGCCTTCAGCCCAACTGCCCATGATGGGACAGAACATGAATCCGACAGCATTAAGTGGAAGCTATCCAACTACAAGCAGGTCTGATACGGGCGGAACGCCAGGTGATTATACAGGGGGCGCAGGCGTACAAGGTGAGAAACCCCTATCTCTCTCCTGCTCCTGTTACTAATCTCTAGTCACATAGGTGCAAACAGACACAGTGCAGAACCGACAGCCAACTCAATTCCCCGCGGACCACCTCGAAAACCTAGACAGTCAGGGCACGCTTTGTGGGTCGGGAACCTGCCCCCTGGAACCACCGTGATTGATTTGAAGGATCATTTTTCAAAGGACGCCACCAAGGACATTGAGAGTCTCTTTCTCATCTCCAAGAGCAACTGTGCCTTTGTAAACTACCGGACAGAAGCTTCTTGCGCGGATGCGATGCACAGGTTCCACGATTCTCGTTTCCAAGGCGTCCGACTGGTCTGTAGATTGCGCCGTAGTTCAGCTGCCACCTCAGGCGTTCCGACTGGGCCCTCAGCGATGGCAGGGCCACGGCCACCTAGCGTCTCTCCAGAACGGACGCCTCCACTCGTCGATAGTGAACTTGAAGCTGAAGAGGTCAAAGCAGAAGCTACCCAGGAGGAGGTCGAGAACACGACCCGGGTTGCTGAGAAGTTCTTCATAGTCAAGAGTCTGACGCTTCAAGATCTAGAACTAAGCGTGAGAAATGGCATTTGGGCTACCCAATCTCACAATGAAGAGACGCTGAACAAAGCTTACGAGGTGAGAAAAGGCTTCTTTAGGATCTATTGATTTGTCTTGAACTCACTATATATACAGTCTACCGATAATGTTTACCTCATCTTTTCCGCCAACAAGTCTGGCGAGTACTTTGGTTATGCCCGAATGACCTCGTCCATTCACGAAGACGCCAACCAGATAATAAACACTGTCGCGAGGGCCGAGACTCTGGAGACGACTGATGTCCCAAAGTCTATCCCGACACCTGCTACCGAGCATGCGCCAAAGGGAAGAATCATTGATGACTCGGCACGAGGGACCATCTTTTGGGAGGCTATCACGTCTGACAACGAAGGCGAAGATACCAAGGCTCCTGAAGACGACTCTATACCGACTGGAACTGACTCCCTGGCCACTGCACAAACATGGGGCAAACCGTTCAAGGTGGAATGGATATCGACAAACAGACTCCCATTCTACCGTACTAGAGGCCTTCGCAATCCGTGGAACGCGAACCGGGAGGTCAAGATTGCTAGAGATGGCACAGAGCTCGAGACGAGTGTGGGAAAGCGCCTCGTACAGATGTTCCATCGCCTCGGACAGTCCAACATTGGCCCCTCGAACCTTTCCGCTATGCAGATGCCGTCTACTATGAGGCCATTTTGAGTTATGTTATAGAAGAGCTAGGCAATGATTTTTGTCTTTCTGGTAAATTTTGGAATGAGGGAAATGCGCTGCCAACAATGCCACTTTCAAGCCAGCATTTCGAACTTCACAAAAAAAAGCCAGAGAGATTCTACTTTCGACCTGCCGGGCAGGGTATTTTAATTCGTACTTTTCTCCGACAGTCGACGACGAGGCAACGATGTAACGGCACTCATTTTATTGCTAACGACCAAGGAATGATATTGGCATGGACTTGAAGCTTGAAGCGAGATGTTTCGAATCTTGTTACTATATTTTTATCTATCCCTTCAATTTGATTTTTGTAAATATGTTTGAGAGATGTACTGTATCTTTAGCTAGTCGCATCTGCGGTGGCATAGTTGCATTTGCTCGTTGTAATGTTTGACACTTGATTATTTTTGGATCAGGTACGTGATGGCCCTACGCGAATCACCTGACTCAGAAAGAATTAAACATGCAGAACATGTCATGTCTCAACTCGCTCACTCCCGCTCACTCCCCTGTCCAACATGTGGCGAATACACGCGCAAAATGCCGTGCCACACACCACATCATACCGAACCCCTTCTGCCTTACAAAACCCGCCAAATCCCCCCACTCCAGGGACGCTCCGTGCCACCAAAATCTGTCGACCAGACAGAGCGGTCTAGAATTCTGACGTTGGGGGAACCCCTTGCTGGTGGTTCCCGGTGAGAGGGCACTGGTAGGTGGCGTAGCAAGTGGCGGCGACTCCGTCCCGTCATGGTGGGATTCTGGAAAATACCATCCGAAGAATGCCATGCCATGACACCCACGCACACCGCCGCCGCGGAATGGAATTTGTAGAATTTTGTGCATGACTCGTGGGGGTGACTACATGGCCGCTTTCAAAGCAATTTTGGTGGCAATGCGCCCATCTCCACGGAGTCGGGATATGATGTCCTTTTCTAAGCTTAAGGGCAAATCGAGAAAATGCCCAGGAGATAGCATGTTCATCATACATGTTGTGACCGCACGCTGCTTGCGTCATTCGTTTGCATCGTACTAGAGGATCTGGATTTTAGAATCTTCGTGAAATTCTGAAACGCAAATTCTATCCCTATACTCCTTCGACTACGTCATTCACGTGCGTATTAGATATGACACGGATTCGGAAAATTTCTAGTTTTCCGAAAGCGTGTCCTTTTTTATTGGGCGAATTACGTACAGCAGCAACCACTAATGAGTAACCATCGACAACCAGTAACAACCAGTAACAACCAGTAACAACCAGTAACAACCAGTAACAACCAGTAACAACCAGTAACAACCAGTAGCAACAACTAGCAACCCAAATATAGCCATTTGCTTCTTTTTTCCATAGAAACGTTGAATGAGAGCCGTGAAGACTCCCACCATAACGCCTATACTCCTTTAAGTCCTTTATAGATGAATACACCATAAAGATATTCCTCCCACCTACTCCGTACCCAAATGAATAGCCTGTCTTTTAAACCGAAACAACGCAATACACTCTAGAACCAAAATCCACGCCATTTTCCTCTGGCCGAAATCAATAATGAGATTGGAAAGTTGAAAGTTTAGTCGAAGCCATCTTCGGCGATTTCTGATGTTACCATCTTGAGGTTGCTTTTTACTTCATCTAGTGCGCGACGCGCCTCTTCTTCTTGAGGGGTACCAATACTCGATCGGTAGTCTCGCTTGGCATCTTTCAGGGCCTTACGATATGAACTTAGCGAAACGCCCGATTTTCCTGGACGTTTTAAGCCTCATCAGCATCAAATTCGGCTTGATTGGAGATCTTAGGGCCCTCTTTGCGTATGGGAATCTTGATTCCCTGTTCCGCAAAGCACTTGCTCAAGGATGTGCTCTCGATGACGCCAGGGAACTTCTTCGCCGAGAAGACTTGGAATTTGTCCGAGAAGCAGGTTGCCAGGACAGGCGCCCTGCCAGTATTCAGATGCTGGTTAGGCAGGTCGCTGCCGACATCGACAAAGTTCATCTTGAGTCTGGAACGGCACGTCAGCTGGTTTGATTGCATGATTCTAGCTGGCAGTCTAGGGAACTTACCGGAAATTTCCCTCGGTGCGGACTGAGAGATCCTGAAGCACAAACCAGAAGCCTAGCTTTTGGCTGGGGTCGTGCAGGCGAAAGGCATTAACAGAAAGGCTGCCGATGAGGTTCCGGGTGAACATGCCGGTGGCAGTAGCTGGAGCAGGCGGCGGTGCCGTCATGGCAACTGGAATAGCAGGGAAGCCGGGCATGTTGTTGATTGGGGGATATTGATTGTTCGCATATGCAGTGGGCTGCGCATAACTATAGCCCTGAATTGGGGGAGGAGCGCCATACTGAACGCCTTGTGGCTGTGTGGGCTGCTGGACGTTGTTATACGAGTTGTACGTGGGCACCATGTGGTAAATTTGATGAGCGACGGGTTGGCGTTCTGGTGGCGGAGGGTATGATGTCGTGGTCGAGCTGGAAATGGACACGCTGGGGGCACCGCTCGAATGGCGCACCAAGTTCACCTCATGATTACCCTCGGCGTCCCAAAGGTCGACGGTGAGGACGAAGAAGGTGCTTTCAACTTCTCTACGCACGCGAGGTGATTAGAAGGCGCATGGGCGACAGAGAGAACATACGTACTCAAAAGGAATCTCCTGGCCAGTCTTCGCATCCGTTACGATGAGGCGGATGCAGGGTGGCGGCGTGATGGGGCGACGGTCCTGCAGGGGGCCATGAGTCTCAGCAACTGGCGTGGTAGGCAGTTGTCGTAATGGGAGGGCTCATACCTTGTCACCAAAGCCGCACATGCGAGCGCGGACGGGCTCCTGTTCGACTTTCAGGCTGCGCAGATGTGAGCAAAGGCATGGACACTGAACCAGGGCAGTGGGATTCATACGTGTAGCGACGGCCATTCTTGGTGCCGCAATAGGGTGTCGTGGTGGTGCTGTGAGCGGCTTGGGTGGGCGCAGGTACCATACCCATGCGGGCTTGGGAGGGAGGCCCATCAGCGCCTGTGGGCGCGGGAATGGGATACTGGCCACCATGGCCGTTCTGACGACTATACATAGTGGTAGGCACGAAGCGTCGAGTCGGTTCTTAGATATTTTGGGGTGCGGGGGGAGTTGGAGGTGACGAGGTCGAGGGGAAGGTGGAGAGGAAATAAGGACAGAGAAATTGGCAGCAGCAGGAGTTGTGCGCAAAAGGCGCAGGACCTTGAGGTGCCGTGGGCGCACTGCAGGAGGAACCGTGGAAAGCTTATTCTCGGCCTCGGTGCATGTCCTGAGAGCGCGAGTCTCAAACGTCGCACAACCACGGTGCGGCAGGCGTGCTGCGGGGGCGGACCACGGCACGCGCTGAACGTTCGCAACGAGTCTGCTTGGGAGGAGGTGCGGGCCTGGCGGGGGAGCGGACGCGAGAGCAGGATGCGCAGGAGGCGACGATGCGGGCCGAAGCGGAGGGGTGCGGCAACGATGGGCGTGGTGATGTGCAGATGTTCAGGCGTGCAGATGCTCAGGCGTGCAGATGCTCAGGCGTGCAGATGCTCAGGCGTGCAGATGTCCAGACGGGAGGGGAGGGTGCGAGCTGCGAGCTAGCGTGCCTGCTTGAAGCGGGAGCGCTAGCGGTTTGCGGGGTGGGGCCTGGGCACACGGCGCTCCAAGCGTGCAACGTCGCCCGTTTTGGCCGCCCGTTTTGGCAGCCCGCACCGGCCTGCTGCCGCCATCATGTGTTCTCTGCCTCGCGAGTGAACTGCGGCACGACGCTTGGCAAGCCTCACACGCCCAGCAGGCGGGACATGTGCATTGCGGCGCCTGTTGAAGCGCTTCGTGGGTGCCAATCGCCCGCCCTTGTTGCTCCTCGTCCGTGGCCTCGGATGATCCCGTCTCGCCCAATCCCCGCTGTCACCCATTCTCCGCTGCGCCGTCACCACGTCATCTTTAGTGTGTCCAGTATCTTAGTGTGTCCAGTATCTTGGTGCGTTCAGTCTCCTAGCGTGTTCAGGGCTTGCAGTGTTCAGCTTCTCAGTGTACCAGTATCTCAGTATATTCATCATCTTGGTATATTCAGTATTTCCGTGGGTTCATCGTCTTGGACACTCATAACCACTTACTACCAGCGTCTGTTCTGTTTGCCACACGCCAGCACATGCGGCTGCTGACAAGGAGCATCCCAAACACCGCGCTTAGATAGTGATAGCACTCGCTAATAACCACCCGCTAATAAACACCCGCTAATAAACACCAGTCGTCCCGGCTGCCTCCTTCCTTGCCACTATGGTGCGCCTTGCTGCATGCTGGACGGTGTGTGCCTTTCACTGCCCCTGCAGCTCAGCCAAAATGGAACAGAGTCTGCTTCTTGTTCTTGTTCCCCTTCTTCTTCTGTCCATTTCCACCCATCACATCCTCTTCCGACGTCCTATCAGGATGAGTCAGCCCACCACTGGCAGAGCCTGTTCCTGCCCCCCACGCGTTGCCGCCAGCATTACCGCTAGCATTGCCGTTCTCCCTTCGCACAGCGCTGCCGCCACCGTATCCTGGCGAGAAGAGCGTGCTCCTTGGCTTTACTGCTGCTGGGAGAGCTGGGAAAGCCTCGCTACCCGTTGCTGGCACATTGCTACTACTGGGAACCTTGGCGGCCGTCCGAGTTGGAGCAGGCAGCGGCCGGACCGAGCTTGATGTCGCCCATGGTGTAGTCCGAGCCGCGCCTCGCGACCCAGATGCAGCCCCAGATGACAGTGCGGGAAACACTGAGCTGTTTGATGATCCCCAGCTCCCTTGCCTACTGAGCGCCGACTGGGACGACTGAGCTGTCGACGTCTTCAGCTTCAGCACGCGTGATCCACCATGTCCAGTGGACCCACTCCGCAGAGACTGAACTGCTCCACCGGGAAGCGACGGGTAGTCTTCGTTGATGGCTTTCCAGTCTGACCACGCTCGGAGCAGATCGTCCTTCTTGGTCCCGACCTCGAATATGTCTGCAAGCTCCTTGATAAGTTTTCCGAGATCAGCCGACGAAGCGTCGAACAAGATGAAGAAGGCTTCAATCAGTTCTGTCGCCGTAATTGATGACGTGCGGAAAGACGACACTTTTGTCCTGAATTGCCCCATTTTGGAGGCTTCATTTTTCAGCATATTGCCAGCTCGTTCCGTGACAGCGCTGTGCCGTAGTCTTCGCGCTTGATCTTGCGGTGATAGCGCCGTCTCTCGGGAAGGCGATCCGCTCACGGGAGTCCGTGTATTTGAGCTAAGTTGGAGACTACTGACGGAAGCAGCTAGTGTATTGGTGTTCGTAGCCGGTCGCGGTGCAGTGACCGTAGATGGCTCCTGTGTCCCTGGTGGTGCTCTGGCGGCGAACGCATCCGAAGAAGTGAGCTGCCCTCCAAAACTTCTGCCCGAAAATGATTGGGCGTTCTGGATGGCCATCTGGCGCTGGTATGCAAGTTCGTCTCTTCTTAGGGGCTGTGCAGAAGATGTAGGTAATGCCTCGGCATTTGGATCACGGCCCCTTCCCCTGCCTCGGCCTTCACGCCTACCACCTCTCTCGGGCTCGTGTGGAGCCCGAAGCTGGAAGCCTGACATGTCCACTCTCCTTGCATCCCGCCGTGCATCCTTGGATAGTCCCTCCGGATGGTCTTGGAGCTGATGTGCTTTCAAGTCCAGCTGCGAGTCGAACACTACGAATTTCTTTTCCAGGCATTCGCTGTCCGGACACAGGAAGTGGTTCTGGCGGAAATGGACCTCTAGAGAGTTGTAGTCGACGTAGTATTGCGGCTTGCGTCCATTACTCTGTCTGTCACATATGTGACATCGTTCGTGCTTATCTCTACAGTGAGTATACAACTCGTCATCCCCGTAGAAGCGCTGCCGGCAGAAACCGCATTCTGGATGCCCCTTGAACCCACTTTGATCGACTGCGCCAGGGTTGTCATCGCCGAACTTCTGATGGGTTTTGAGTTGATTGGGTGTGAACAAGTCATGCTCATGAGTGAAGACCTTTTTATGCCTTGTACAGAGATCACTGTAGATGTTAGATGGTATAGGAAAACACTGAAATCAACGACTTACCACATGGCCTTCTGGTGTATGGTTCTAACGTGACGGTGAAGATCGGGCCAGCCCAAGCATGCTACATCACAGCTAGGGTCGGGACAATTGTACTGCAGCAGCAGCACAGTGTCTTCAAAGATCTCTACATTCTCGTAACGAATCCCGAGGTTGTCATCAGAGCTTGATATGTCGGCAGCTGCGAAGTCTTCGTATCTCTTTGTAGCATTGTCGGTGAATATCACATATTCGGCCTCAGTCTAGAGTTTCGACATATCAGTGTGAGCTCACTAAAGGGAAGGCTTAGGAGTATCTGTACCCTGCAATGTGCGCAGTCTTTCGTCTTGTACAACGCTCTAAGCCGGAGGGAGCAAATATGGCAAGTACGGTGGTTGCAAGGTGTGAGGGCAGTATGGACTACAGGAGAAGCACAAATCCAGCATTCTTCGACTTCTGAGTTGCCTGCTTCCCCGCCATCTTGGGTAATGTTTTGCTCGCTGTCGTTGGGGCGAAGGACTGGTCTATTCAAGTCTGGGAGAGGCGGTGGAGGCACACCCGGTGGTGGTTTGTCTGCATGATCATCCGATGGCCGTTCACCCTGACCACGCCCTCGTCCTCGACCATTGCGTCCTCGGCGTCCACCCCGCCCTCGGTCATTGTTTGCAGCCTGTGTGGGCTCTTGATCGGACGGACCGCCTCTAGGGCCGCCTCTTGGACCGCCCCCTCTTCCGCGTGGGTTCCTAGGTGTTGTATTGGTATCTGCAGGCGCTGTCACAGCGGTGGAAGTGTCGGTGGTAGATGCCATGGAGGCGAAAATATGTGTCCAGCGGGGATGGGATTCGCAAGCTGGATAGTGCGGCGATCCGACGGCCAGGCAAGGATGTTTGGTACTGAGGGGGATTGAAATAGCTTCTAGTACAGGAATTTGTATAGCTGAGGTGGTTGAGAGGACGTTCTAAACTGTGGGAAGTGTCCTGATTGTCGCGGTGGTACTTCGTGGTCGTGGGTTCTCAGAGATCGGCGCAGGCAAGGCCGACGAAAATTATAGAGGGATAGGTACGAACAAGCTTGTACCTCTGACAAACGTGCTTCCAACGAGCTCTGCTTTGCCCGCACAAACAGCTCGATGCCAGAATAAATAGTAATCTCGGATCCTTCCACTTATTTGGAACCTTAGTGAAATCAAGCCTGAGGCGCAGTACGCGAGACGGACTCATCGGACTCATCAATATATGGACTGTAGCGTCACAGTCATCATCACAGAAAGGTCGAATGAATCAATAAGCGCGTATAGTTCTGGCTGATCTAGTTTAGCTACGTTGGCATGTGATATGCATTTCTGATGCTCATGCTCCATGAACCTTCTAAGTCTCACCATATCCCATGCAGCTGCCCCTCGTTGGTATCTAAGCATATGGTAGAGTGCTAGAGCTCCCGCAAGCACTGATCCTCTTCGTCGAACTCGTCTCCGTACCAACCCCTCGTGAGGACGCCCATTGCGTCCTTATCGCCACCAGTCTGCTCCTTGAACCAGCCTTCCATGCTTTGAATTTGATCTGTCCACTTCTCTACCTCCTGCTTGTACTGTTCCGTTTCTTGTCTCTTTTTGTCGACCTCTGCCGGGTCGCTGTCACTGTAGCCAGCCAGCTCTTGTCGTAGCCCGTCAAGTTCCCTCAGCAGGTCCGCATGCCTAGACGTGAGAGACTTCCTATCCTGTCCTTGTAATCGTTAGAGATACCGTAGCTTCTCGACAACGCCAAACGCCTTACCTGGGCCTAAAAGCATGTCGTCGTCCTCGGCCCGGGCTGCACCAGCCTCATCAACTTTCAGCTGAAGCTCCGAGACCATGGCAACAGCCTTGTCACGCTCCTCCTGAGCTTTGGCGAGGACGCTCTCCTTTGTTTTCTTTTCCTCGCTCGGGAAGCTCCAGTACCAATTCCCGCTGCCGATCTTCTCCACGCGAATCTTGGAGTCGTCTGAGAGGGCTTGGAGGTAGTCTTTGACTTGCATACCATTGATGGACGCGACTGAGGGGAGGGCCTTCTCAAGGTCTTTGATGCTGTGGGCGACGCCAGATCTTTGGAACCAGGCGAGGATGAGGGCCTGCTTTGCCGCCGGAGGGCTTGCTTTTGGGGCCTGGTCCTTTTGTCAGCGAGATTGTGCACGGCACGCAGCGTATTAGTAGGGGCGGCTGTCTTACCATAGCGAACTTAGTTCGAGGGTTGTTGGACAGCGTTGTTGACGGAACGTTGGTTTAGGCTTCATCACGGGCCGGAGCCGACGAAAGGTTCCCCCCAAAAGTCGGCAAACCACAGCAACGTGTCGACACAACGTCGGTGTATTACTGATGGACTGACGCAGATGCAATTGCAGCCGACGATATCATCCTGAGTATCCAGCGACAACGTGCTTAGACTCCCTGTTGACCCAACCCAAATCGAGCACTACGTTGATAACACGAAGCCATCGAGTAGGGAAACCTCAACTGAGGATATTTCTATAACGTATGAGTAGGCGGCTCAGCCCTCGTTCATCCATCATCTATAGCTTTCATGTGATGAACCGAACGTGACCTGCCTCTTCGTGAGATTTTGATAGATATCTTCAAGGGCCTTGCGCTTCGTGCTCTGTTCGCCCTCGATATCTGCATTGTCCTTGTTTTCCTGTTCTTCCTCATCTGCACGCGCGTCTTCTGAAGTTCTAGGCTTCCATGTACCAATCGAGCCGTCAGAGTGGGCGGAGTAGAACTCAATATGATTGTGCCGCCATGTTAAACCCGTGATTCTGTTTCTAGAGTTCCGCTGTCCTAAGGCAGGGTTTGTGCTACTACTATTTGACTGGTGGGCCGGGCGCTTCAATTTCTTAATCAAAGTGCCCTCAAACAGCTCGTACATCAGTATGTCTGATTCGTTGGGATAGAACATGACGTCTTTTGTAGACGAGACTAGGTTGCTCGGGGCCAGCAATGGTGTCACAGATGAAAGATGCGAGTTCCTGATCAAGGGACCAAAACTCGCAAGCGTGTTTGCGCCTGTCCATGTATCCCACACCCGAATTCTCTCATCGTGTCCAGTAGTGACCAGATGTTGACCGTCTTCTGTCCACGTGATTCCATTGACAATGGCGCTGTGGGCTTTGCCATGGTCTCTATGGCGCGCACCACCGCCGAACCCGTCGTGGCCCAGAATACCGACGGAGTCCTCCATGTCTAAAGCGCCTATTTCACCAACGCTACGCCGGATGTCCCAGAAACGTACAGTTCCATCTGCACTGCCGCTCGCTAGGATATGTTCATGAACAGGACTCCAGGCCACCGAAAGAACTGCTCCTGTGTGCCCGGCTAATGAGTGGGTGCTAGCCCCCGAGCGAAGGTCGACAAGGCGAACAGCCGGATGCTGAGTCGCGCATGCAACTAGGAGATGCGAAGCGATCGGCGAGAGCGCAATTGTGTATACGACAGAGTCGAGATCGAAGGATGCAGAAGGCTTTAGAGTCTCCGATGAGTATATCTTAACGGTGTGATCGTAAGAGGACGAGAGGAAGGCGAGCGAGTCGAACGGGTAGAAGCAGAGCTGGGTGATACCGAACTTATACTCGTTAGATGTTCTAATACATTAGCAACGCATCGCACTAGGTGGATAGAGGGAGTAACCTGTTCACAGACCCAATCGGCACATAAGCCGAATCAGTCTCATCTAAACTGTTTTCGAGGTCCCAGATGGCTATGGATGAGTCTGCACCTCCAGAGAGAAGACTAGACGAGGAGTTAGGACAGTAAGTCAACACCTCAACGCTCAAGTATGCCTTACTATCGGCCTTCGAATTTATCAATGGTAACAGCATTCACGCCTGCGGCATGCGCATATTCCGACTCGCCGGCAGCATAACTATACGCCTCGTTGCCGTCGCTGGTTTGCGGTGCTTGAGCATAGAAGACGACATTGCTTGGGTGGAGCGCATGGAGCAGCCGTGTGCATTGCGCGCGTTCGTATGCGACCGGACTATCGATGCCGAATGAGCGGACGAGAAGGTAGGCGTTCATGCGAAATCACATTGGAGGAGTCCCCTAGGAGAAGCCGGGCGTGATGTGAGTCTCAAGCTGTGGTGGCTTGCAAGCTTGGCAGATGCATCGGATTTATAGAGTCATGATCACGGTGAGGTCTGAGCGACATCCTTAAACCTTAATCGCACCTGTATGTCCGAACGTCTTTCACCACCCCAACTAAGAACCTGAATCAATCTATCGGCTCGCCAGGCCACCCCGGACAGCGATAAACCGGGGATTTGAGCAATGTGTGCGGCAACTGTTCCGCAACGCCACAGCCATGAAGCGACAACGCTCTGTATCTGATCTAGTGGATGGACAACGTGAATCAAGGACGAGGACGATCAGACGGCGGGCCACGCTCTTCGATGTAGTAGCGGGTGCGTTTCTCACTGATTAAAGTTTTGGGCACATCACTAACAGCAGTCCCAGGGAGAGTCACCGACAGGAGCGTCATGGGAAGCATGGCGAATAGAAAGCATAGAGACACCAAGCAAGCTCTTGCGCCTTTGCGGCCAGACGAGGTTCTTTACAAAGTCTCAAACGCCCCCGACAGGTTCGCAGAGACCGATCAGTACTTTGCCCATAGGAATCTTCCTTCGCAGCTTGTCCTGCCGGATTCTGACCTGCTAGCATCAATCCACGCGTACGTCTCCCAGTACTGCGCGGCTATGCCCAGAAACGATCGCGACAAGGCCTGGAGATCTATGGACGAAACTGCACTTCTTGCTATGGGTGTCCTCATTGAAGAAACGGTGCGTGAATCTATTGGAGAGACCGGGGATCTAGTCTTTGTCGAAGGCGAAGTCAACGATGGCCCCTCAGCCATCGAGACCAGAGTGAAAACTACGCCTGGCCACGATAGGAGCGACCCCGACGTTTGATGCATCTTAATCACGGGATCCAACATTGGCTTGTACCGATATTGTGGAGAACACGGCAAATGCTGCGTCTATCACGACTCTTGCGGGCTCCCTCAAATTACAGACACCTGAAGCATACTTAAAAAGGCCACTACTTTGATCCAAGATGCTCACCAGCAATGCCCCCGGCCAGGATCACCGGACAAGCTGCCTATAGTGAAGACTGAAGGTGCCAGAAATCAAGCCTGCTTCATTTTCCGGGCCATCTGCTCTGCCAGACTATCCCAGAACAAAAGCCAAAGAAAGCTACAGAGACACATTGTTGCAATGATGTCGTTAGGCTACCTCTTCCCTCATGAACCTCTATTACTCCAGTCTTCGAAACCATGTGAATAAGACCTGCAAGGAGTCATTGCAGCCGAAGAACTCAACATTGATAGTCATAAGAGTATTGCTGTCAAACGTGACAAGGTCTAATTAGCGGGGCACACTATACATTCGTACGGGGGTGGGTGGTTTCGGGATGGAAATGAAGGAGGTTTAACGGACGACACTTCACTTGAAAATATATATTTGAACACATGTACACTTAAATTTGAATAGAACAAATAGTAAGCATATGACGGGGGGCGAGGAAGGGAAGCTGTAAAAAGGAGGGAACTGGTCGACTTTATACTACGTGAATGGGAATTAGGGAGCACGTGAGCCTCAAGTTCAGCGAGATCTTAGCGCGATATGGAGGAGGAGAGATTAAGGTTTTCTACATGGATTAGAAATAGGAAGCATGTGATGATGGATCGGTTGAATCCCTCTTACAGAATTCATGATGCAGGCCCTCGTACTAAGGGGCGAGTTGCATAAAATAAGCAAGTTACGTATACGAGGGACTCCGATCTTTGATAAATGAAAATGTTGCAGCGTTGAAGTGTTCAAACATGTTCGACCGCAAGTGAATGCTTAAAGACGACTGAAAGGGTGGCGAGTGCACCAAGAAGTGACTTTATAGAATTCATGTTCAAGCCGGCGGCTTCGTCCGGTTCCCCATGATATATTGAGCTAAGACGTTCGGCGCTCGGTTCGGCTCTCGGATGTGCGAACCTTATATAAACGAAGTGAAATCCATGCGATCTCAAAGACGATCTAGCGAGATTTTTGGGCCGGTTTGAAAGAGGAGTTGGTAGCTACTTAGATACGTCTCTGGATGTACACTGCGTCGCGGCCGTTGGGAAAGATAAGGTCTGCTGCGAAGTCATTCAGTCAATGGTCGCACTGACAGGAGTGGCAGCAGTCGTGCGAGGAGAGTGGTATTAAAGCGGGACTTGTGTATATGATATAAGGATGGAAGATTGAGCAATGTGGTTTAATCACCCATTCAGACAAGATGAACTCTATCATCGACCCTATGCTCAGGAAGTAAGTGTTCTACGCAAGCTTTCCCTGACAGTTCGTGATGAGAGTTCACGACCACCGGAGCACGTCCATGTCACCAGCAACGCCCTCGTCGACTGACATACAGATGTTAGTCTCAGCTCACCTTGCCCTGCAGCACCGACATGCACATGCAGAGCGCCGTGCATTTTTGACCAAGGCCCAGATCTCGAACCCAACACCCGGTCGCTCACAAAGCTGGGATGCCCATCTTATTGAGCCAGTGCTGGTTTTCTAGCCTCGTGCTGTGCCACACATACTAGCCATATGCAGCATGGGGCTTGAAACTACGACGACTAAATACGAACGCTGATCTCAACATGCAGGAAGAGTGGCTTGGGCCAGGCGGTCATGCGGCTATTTGGAGCAACTGTGGAGGCATTGGACCCAGTTGGGGGCGTGCGGAGCGACCTATGCTGCAAGAAAATGCTCGCGAGACGGTAACTTGAAGCTTGGAAGTGGGTGGTCGGAAGGAGAGCTGCTAATGGTAGTGTGGTTGGTGTTTTCAATGAGGGTAGAAAATCAGGGAGCACAGCACACAAGTGGATGATTGCTGTAGTGACGATGATGAGAGAAATTGGTCGTAGGTCAAAATTTCGACCTGGCCATATTATTGGTGGAAGGTTGCAGAGATAGTAATAAAATGATTCAATGAGATCAATGAGAAGTAAGGACACCTCAATCCAGACACTGCAAGCTATGCAGAAGTACGAGTACTCAGAGAAAACACGCCAAGTTCTCGACTAGCTGATATGGCAGCATTCAAAGACAGTTTGCCAAGTTATAGAGAAATTCCACGGGATACCCAACAAGTGAATAGTGAACAGATGAAACACGCAAAAAGAGTCAGGGAAAAGTGAGTTGAGTTGCAAACTGAGGAAAAAGCAAAACATGGGTATCCCTTAAATAACTAAAGAAAGATTCCAGCGCAGAGAACAACGCCAGAAGCCGCGAGGCCCAAAATCTCAAATATCCGCTAACAAATATTTTGTGCCGCGAGGCTGTCTCTCTTAGATGTGTAAATAATAATGTTTCGGGTCCGCGAGGACCAGTGGGAGTTCTTCGTAAAATCGTGAAGTGCGCGAGGAAGGAACACGCGTAGGCGGTGGTATGGTTTACAATTATATTCGGCGCTCGAGATGCTCGACGCGTGCTCGGAAGGCCTTCACAATCTCTCCGATGCGACGCACCTTATCGAACTCAACCTGGAGCTCGTCGATTTGGCGCAGGATTTCCCGGAAACGGGCGATTTCGGCGTCGGCGGCCTGGATTGCATTGCCCGCGCGATCGTACTGGGTCTGGGTTGCGGTTTGTGTTTGGGCGGTCAGCTGGAGCAGCCAATATTAGCAGCGTTGAGGTTGAAGGCCTGCGGCGGCAGTACGAGACGACGCGCACGAATGGGCCGAAGAAATTGAGCGCTCACTGATTGATATCGCTGTTGGATGGAGTACATTAAGCGGTCGAAGTGCGAGCTTAGGGCCTGCAAGCTGCTTGGGTCCAGCAGCAGGCGGCCATGGCTGGAGGCATTGGAGGCGGCGCGCGAGGACGAGTTGCCGGCCTGGGAGAGGGCAATCGCCTGGTGCTGGCGGAGCAGCTGGATCTCGCCCTGGGTGAGGCCCAGCTGGGTGTCTGGGATGGAGTTGGCGGGAGAGGCCATGGAGTGTGCTGGCTGCTGCGGCCATCACCATGTCATTGTCGGTCCCGAGACTCGCTGCTCATGGCGACGGCCAAGTGAAGGCCAGAGGGAGCGCCGTGTGTCTCTCTGCGGTTGTCGGCGGGGACGATCGCGAGGGTGATAGAGAGGGGTGGTAAGTAGCACAGAGCGAGGTTGGAGGACATGGAATAAGACTGCTCGGGACATGGGCAGCGGCCGAGCATGAGCGTCTCCCTCTTTTGCATCACCCACCGCGACATCGCCAACACGCCGCCCATTCCGGCGACGCGACGCGCTGCAGTTCCCGCATAGAGCGTCTTCTGCAGCCCTACGTCTGTATTGTCGCGCCTGCAGCATCGCCTTGCGACTCGGTGCGACCGCCAGGCACCGTGCATTCACCACTCGCAGCGCCGGCAATAGGGGGACGACGCCGCTGCTGTCGGCTACCTCGTACGCGGGTCCCCTTGTCCTGTATGCTGCTCGTCATATGCTTCGCTCTTTCAGCTCGTGCGACCTCAGAGTGCCGCCTGTTCTTGGAACGGAGTCGCCCCTCCGCCGGCCGTCCTCAACTCCCTGCAGGCATATGGCCAATGTCTGCTGCACTGATGCTGCTGTGTCCTCATTGGACGACAGCAGGAAGCAACCTAGCAAGATGCCGCACGCTCGTGGATCGCTGCAGAGGCCTGTCGTGTCCATCAATCCCCAACTTCTTCCACCAACGACACCCTCACAGACAGGCGGGAGCTTGAGCTAAAGCCGGGGTCGCAACCCTTGGTGCTGCGGAGACAAGTCCCCCTCAGATATCGTATATTCGAGCATCGTCATCTAGCAGCATGGTCCTGACATTTAGTGACATCTTATTGCGTCTGATCCAGCGAAGCCGGGTTGGACTAGAACGATTTGCTCTAGCTCATGATCAATATGATAACTCGTTCCTAGCACTTTCCTTGAAGTCTTTCTGTCGCTCACTGTGCTTGCGATGAGGACTTTCATCTCCTCCCACCTCCTATCAGTTGCGTCAAGATGAGGCTCTTATCAATGATTGCATTCTGCTTCGCTGCGACCATCTCCGGGACCATCCTCCAGAACGGGCAAGTGCGCGAGATTGTCTTTCCAGACACCTCAATCGCTTCCGTAGCTCACGACCACTCTTGGAGGACATATGCACCCAGTGCGGAAGAGTTGTACTACAAAGGACATTGGGATAGCAAGCATATCTCATGTGAACAAGACACCGTTCGGCAGGAGTAGAATACTGACCATTGGCATTGAAGGGTGGTTGTAAGCTTCATGGCAGTCACTGAAACAATGGAAAAAGACTAACTCAGCCCCCAGAGCCCAAGGGCTCAAGTTCAGATTCACTGGAGATAAGGGAAGGCTGCAAATATGACTATTCCAGACGTAGCTAGGACTGTAATAGATTCATCATTCACAAGACGAAGAAAAACCGCTTTGAAGCTAGTCAGTTGATGTGAATCATATGTATGTACCTACTGAATGGCGTATCCGCTATGTTCTCGCCTCCATCACACAGTGACTTGATAGCGAACCACTAGATACAAAGCGCGCAACTTCGTTCTCCGCGATGTTTACTCACTAGTAGTCCAAACGGTTCACGTTGTCATCGCCTGCTGTTAGTACGGAGCTCTACAGGGACTGGACTCAAGGGCGGCCTTTGAACATGCATCCGGCTGAAGCTAAATATTAGCTGGTCTGGAAGGTTTTGTACTATGGCAAACGGTCAACAGCTTGGTGCTCCATATCGGGCTTAGCTGGATCTTCCGATCTCATCGCCACGTGACGTCCTCGATTTCGCGAATGTCGCGGCGAACGAAGGCACCTCCGAAGTCTCAATCCCATCGCCATGGCGAGCATTCGACAACCTGCCATCCGACATGTGTTCCGGCCTCTTTTGAACCCCCGTATCTGCCAGCGGCGATGGGCGCAGGTCCACGATGTGCGCTTTCTGGCTACCCACGGCGCACAGGAACGTGTCATAGCGAAGTACCACGAGAAGCTTGACCGCAAAGCGAAAGAGTAAGCTCAAATGGAGCCGGCACCCGGACTGCATCAAAAGCACACATACAGACTCTGACCATTAGGCGATAGAGAAGGTCTGAGGGATATCTCTGAACTCAAGCAAGCATACAAAGACAAAATCGAGGATCTACGAAAGCAAGCCGCAGTACCCGGTGCCACTGCGCCTCTCGAGCTCGATACCTCTTCGACGAGCACAGGCTCGCCGTTTCCCTCTCCTCCCCCTCCCCCCCCTCCCCCGGGGCCCAAAACGCAGTCTTCAACCCCATCTTCTCCACCTCCAGGCCTCAAAACCCTCTCCTCCTTCATCGACGTCCCAAAAACTCTCGAGCTACCACCAAAAGAGATAGAAACCATCTGGCGCCTACGGCATGCTTCAAACCCTGACTCTCTAAGCTTCAATTTACCACACGACACATGGCGCATCATTGCGCAAACCGCAGACAAGCATCCACAATTCATTCTCCCGCTACCCCGGGAAGGACAGGGTGCCGAAATACACTTTCTTCAGTGGGCGCAACCGGCACCACATACTACAACCCTGCTTTTCACGCATTTGGCAGAGTACAAGCTGCGAGGCGAATATAGCACACCACACACAACAGTGTCGTTCCATCAGGAGCTCGCTGACCCAAAAGGTCTGATCCTGGGACACGGAAGCGTGCTGCCAGATCGTGGTGTCAGTGTAGACGAGGCCAAATGGCTTCTCATGTGCTTGCAGAAGTTCTACGGTATGCAGGCTAAGGAAAGTACGGAGCGGAAGAAGCTGTTGGAGCAGTTCAGCAGTGGAGATGGCAATTTCAGGGTCGAGGCCTTAATAGAAGAGGCGGAGAAGATTGTATAGTACGGTCGAGCTATGTATAAAGACCTTTAGGTTGTGTGTAGTATGACTGGGGTATCGAAAAGTAGAGTCTCGGTGTTCCGGCGAAGATGCCGAGTTATCCCAATTTTCTAACACTAGCAGACGTTGTAAACCCTTCCAAACGTGATTTACAATTAACATTTGGACTGCTGGGTCCAGCGTCGTATGTCGATCTGTTCACAATTGTCTTTAGAAGGGTCGGCTCAATTGCATCCAACATGGGCAGATGCGCTGTGAATCCATGGCATTTGTTTCTAAACGGATAGGAGCCAAGCCATCACTAATCTGCAGGATTTAATTCCCTTTTAAGAGACAACCACTATGACTGCTATAATAGGCAACTGGCGGCATCTGCCAAGATTCGTGAGATGAGCGATGCTCGATTAGCTCTAGAGTGGGGAGCGGCGGGGGACAACGAGTTCCACGGTTGAGCTGTGGACCCCGATCCTGAGGGATCGCCGTCATTACAAAATGACTGGCGCGGACGTTGAGCCGTGCCTGGACGAATGACGGGTTCCACGGTTCTTCTTATTTACCTTGGACCCTCCCATCCGGACTTTGTTGTTGCATTCACTCTGGAGCCTCATTCGTTGGCTTATTGGTCACTTCTATATCACGTCTGCCGGCCGCTCCCAAATTCCCCTTACCTAATCAATCCACGAGATACAGTAGTCTGCATATCTGAGTGGTCCTCTACTTTCTCTCTTTTCAAAGAAGGAATTAGCCGTATTAGGGACGATCAAAAGCCCTATACGCAATCATGGCCCCTCTAAGTCGCTACCTCGCCTCTCTTCTCAGCCTGCAACCCGCCCTAGGCTCTCCCCTCCACCCTCCACATCACCAACCTGGCCACCTGGGCGCTGTAGCCTCCGAAAGCAGCATCTGCAGCAACATCGGCACGGAACTGCTCAAATGCGGCGGCAACGCGGCTGACGCTCTCGTGGGGACGACCTTTTGCATTGGCGTCATTGGAATGTACCACTCCGGCATTGGAGGTGGAGGATTCATGCTGGTGCGGGGTAGTAATGGGAGTTATGAGTTCATTGATTTTCGGGAGACTGCACCAGCGGCTGGCTTTGAGGATATGTATAAGGATAACGTGAATGCGAGTATCTATGGGGGGCTAGCAAGGTAAGCTTTTGCGAATGTTTCTTTTGATTACAAAATCTCCTTTTTACAAAGTTTATGTTTCTCTACAGCGCCTTGCTATTGTGGGCTTCGAGGCATTACTTGAAGTCTACCGATATTATCTTGTTCGTCTTTCAAATCCATTTTCTTGTTAGTCGTCAGGCATTACAGCCAGCTCGAATGTTGCTTTCAAAGTCGCTCCTTTCCATTCAAGTCTTATAAGCCGTAACGAGGCCCCCTTAATAATGAGGAAAGAATTACAAAAGAAGGGTGTCCTAACACTGCATCTTTGCTTGTTCAACGTCAATTTCTTTTTGCAGGCTTCTTCGTTATCGTTCTAAGATCTCCGTCATGGCTCTTCTTTTCTCCATCTCCATACTTCATGCAGTCCCATTCGCTCCTTCTAACCTCCATCTAGCGGCGTCCCCGGTGAACTTCGCGGCCTTCATCATCTCCACACAAATTACGGCAAGCTACCTTGGCACGAAGTCATGGAGCCTGCCATCAAAGTAGCGCGATACGGCTTCCCTGTCACCGAAGATCTCGTCCGCTACATGGCCTCCGCCATCGCCGGGATCGACAACTTCCTTGTCAACGACCCGACCTGGGCTATAGACTTCGCCCCCAATGGTACGCTGCTCACCCTAAACGAGACTATCACGCGCAAGAGATACGCAGACACGTTGGAGAAGATTGCAGTGCATGGGCCAGACGTATTTTATACGGGCAAAATGGCCAAAGAGACAATAGCAGCGCTAACAAAGGCAAATGGGACGATGACACTAGAAGATCTAAAGAAATACACCGTTGCAATCCGGAAGCCGGCGCAGATCACGTATCGAGGATACAAACTGACGAGCACGAGCGCACCGAGCTCTGGTGGCGTCGCGCTCAGCGTGATGAAGATAGTGGAGGGGTTCGGGGACTTTGGCACGCCGGAGACTGTGAATCTGAGTACGCATCGACTAGATGAGGCGATCCGGTGGGGATATGGTGAAGTACGCTAAACCCTACTGTCTCTTTCTCCATCCGAATCTAGTCTTCATTTAAGAAGTAAGAAGCTGACCATTCAATGTCTAATGCCCACAGCGTGCCCTCCTCGGCGACCCCTATTTTACCGAGGGCCTTCAAGCCTACGAAGACGATATGCTTAGCGACGCAACTGCCGCCAGCATCCGTGCCAAAATCTCAGACTCCACCACCCACAACGTATCATGGTACGACCCCGATGGCCTCGAGAGCCTCGAAACACCCGGAACCTCGCACATAGTGACAGCCGATCACACCGGGATGGCTTGTTCGCTGACCACCACCGTGAACCTTCTCTTTGGAAGCCATGTCATGGTCCCAGAGACTGGCGTCATAATGGTAAGTCGCCCGGCTAGGGGCCCCTGTCCCTGCAACTAATCAAGAAAACCGTCCTCAAACTGACCGCGAAGAACAACGAAATGAATGACTTCTCCATTCCCGGCATCAGCAATGCCTTCGGCTTTTTGCCCTCGCCCATCAACTTCGTGAAACCGGGCAAGCGGCCCCTCTCTTCCATCACACCTACCATCGTCGAGCACCTGTCCAACGGGAAGCTGTACCTCGCGCTAGGCGCAGCCGGTGGCTCGCGTATCATTACAGCGACGATCCAGAATCTCTGGCATGTGTTGGACTCTGGGTTGACGACGCCAGAAGCACTGGCAGAACCGAGATTGCATGACCAGCTAGTGCCGTATACTGTTTCATTCGAGTATGCTTATGATAATAGTACGGTGGAGTTTATGAAAGAGAGGGGGCATAATGTGTCGTGGGTAGGCCCGGGGCAGAGTACTGCGCAAGCTCTAAGGGTACTGTCGAATGGGACGTTTGAGGCTGCTGGGGAGCCGAGACAGAAGAACTCGGGAGGGTTTGCGGTGTAGGTGGACGATGAATGGATGGATTTATGAGTGAGATGATGGCGGAGTTATCCTGAATATGACTACTGGATGACATGAGTCTATAATAGTAGACGTATATAGAAAAGCTCTTTGTGACACGAGATGCTGTAAGCTGGTCAGAAAATTGATAGAGATCGAAGTGTGTCGTAGAAGCGGCAACCTTTAGTTCAGTCTCAGGTGTCTGACACTTCCATCAGTGGGTATTCTACTCTAGCCTGGATCTCTGCTTTGGTAGCCTCGTCGACGTGCTCAACGCAAGCAATTAGCGGAAAGTCTTCGTTTTCGCCAAAATTTCGCTTCCTCTTCCGTACCGAGTCAATTCTGTAGCTCGAGACCCAGTCGAGGGAGCAGTCCTTTCTTTTTCTTGTTACCAGATGGCGTCTGCAACGTGTTCTATTTCTAATTTCTCGCTAGTCAGACTGTCCAATCGGTTCACCAAGCCGCCAGTTGCTGCGATAAGGTGACAAGGCTGTTATTGTGTGCCATCTAATCCTGCTCACAGCATCACCGGAGCCTCCTACGGAGCACTTGTGAAAAAGGTCGGACCCTACCCTCGGTCAATGCTATGTTTCTAGTGTTCACAACTGCGCTCTCTATCCGCTCGCTTTTCTCATGCTGCCGTGGCCTTTTTCACTAACGATGTATGCTTTGTTAACCATGGTCAATCTGTCCTTCGTTACGCTGCTCGTGCGAGCGGATAAAAACTTCTCGTCTCCACTTCCTGAAGGATTCAATGTCGCGGCAGGTATCCAAGTTGTCGTTAGTTGGACCACAGACTGGGGCTCCGTGCCCATCTCGCTCGCAGTCTATCAAGCCGATGGTAGTGGGTGGAAATCTCCAGTGTTGCTTGGTATGTGCGACTTAAAGAAATGCTGCGACTGTAGCTGAGTGAGTAGATTACCAAGATGATCCCGGAAGTTATGTCTGGACAGCGCAAACCATCGAGGATCTGCCAACCACGGAGGGCTTCCATTTCTGTGTATGGCTTGGCGACGTATCAGAATCTTCTCACCTTACCGACAGCAACTCCTTCAACAGCGATGCTGTGTTCATAGTTGACGATGCCACCACCCCTTCCACAGCTGTACTCTCATCAACCTCAATAGCTTCTAGTTCTTCGTCATCTCCGGTAATATCTACCGTCTACTCATCTCGTCTGCGTGAGCGCCTTCGCTGACACCAAGACTCTACAGCCCTCCACCTCTTCAAAGACTTCGCCATCCACTTTTGAATCAACGACATCCACCATTGGACCAACGACATCCGCCAACGACATCCGCGGTCCAGCATCAGCCAAACCCTACGCGATCTTCCAGTCCGTCCGGCACCTTGGCAGCCGCTACCAACAGCGGTTCTCTAGGAAACGCGGCAAATATCGCGACCATCGTCGGCTCTGTCCTTGGCGTGGTCCTCGGCTTGCTCACGCTGCCTTTCGCCTGGCTTGGCTTTCAGAAGAACAAGAAGGGGAAAAGAGCGGTGCCTACAAAGATGAGAAGTCTTCGCCGGAACTTGAGTCATCGTACGTATAGTATACATACAGTGTAATGACAGTTAGCCAGCCGCGGTACCGGTCTTTCCCCTCATACATCCCAGAAATGGCTCGTAAAATCACATGAAACAATTAGAAATCCTTACATTCATCACTCGAACGTACTCTCTCCGCATTTGGAAGTTCTTTACAAACTTTCGAGAAAAGGAAAGGCAGATGACTGAGGAGACAGATTATCTTGAGTGTGCAAAGGAGTTGGCAAGGTATTGCATTGAGAAACCATCGCCTTTCGCATAAGCGGCCAGAGAAAGATACAACTAGTGTGGGTATATGTTGAGTGTTGCGGACCTCTGAGAGGAAAGGGCGGCTGTAAAGCCGCTAAATCCGAATGTAGAAGATTCCAGTTCATTGATTCTCCGAGTTTACCTTGGCATTATCACCGTTGGTAGCTTGTAATTGCTGTTCAGTCTTCCGAAAAACAGCCTGCATCCAACACCGGTACATTTTCAGCTTGCGCTGTCTGTTCACCAGCATTCGGCGGTCGACGCCGATGTGAATAACCTCGAAAGCTGGCATTTGACTCTCTTCCTGAACGGGCTGAGCGGGGCGGTTCTCTTCTTCCTCGATATGAAGGCTCGATAAATCCGGCTCGGCACTTTCACCACCCCAAATCTTCTCCAGCTCTTCTTTCTCAAAGAAGTAGACCCTAGTCCCATCTCCCCTAACATAGAAATTCTCCTCCATATACCGCCCCTTCTTGAACCGGACCTGTGCAAGATCGCCGCGGCCGTAGTCCCGAAACAAGACCTGTCCGCCAGGCTTCAGGACGCGATATATGTTTCTTAAAGCCTGATCCCACTGTGACGGAGCCAGCGCCGAGAAGATAAAGATCATGAGGACAACATCTACAGTTCCTTCCTCCAGTCCCGGCGGTAGCTCTTCGCCAGCCACATCCCACACATCTGCCTGTATGAACTTGGTATCGTAGTTTTCATGCCCACGTATTAGATCCACCGCCTTCTTCGAGAAGTCGCAAGCATGGATCTTGAGACTCGGGTTCTGATTCAAGCCTAATATAGGAAATGCGGTGTTGCCAGCTCCGGCGCCGACTTCGAGGAGGAGAGTAGGAGGAGCGGAGGGTGTGGTGAGCTCGTTTATTATTGGGAATTCCTGGGCGAGCCATTTGCGGTTCTTGAAGAAGTTCGTCTTGTTGTTAGCATAGAAGAGGTTCCACCATCTCGCGGGATTGCCATTGAAGCGAGCTGCAATACGAATATTAGTTAGACACTCAGACAAGTACGCGAGCTCTCAGAGCCATGAGAATGGGAATAGTACATTTGTCGAAGTCAGACACCGGTGCCTCCCTCTGCTTCGCATACTGCAGCTCAGAGAACTCCTTATACGCATCATCCGTCTCTACGTGGTCCCACGCGTTGAACTCGAATATATTGTCCCCTTCTTCCAATAGCCGCGAGCCGAATGCAAAAGGGTCTGTCCTCTTCTGGTTATTGTCGGGGTTGTGCGATCGAGACGTGGGGTTGCGGACTGGTTCGAGGGCGATTGGGACGCCGTACGCGTCGGTTTCAAGTGGTGGGGATTTGGGCAGGAAGATGGGGTCAATGGTCACAGCAGTGCGCATGTGTTCCATTCCCTTTGACAGCTGCTGTCGGGAGCGTTTTGGGACTTCACTAGGGGTTCCCATGGTGAAGTGTGTTAAGTTGAAGGTAGAAAGGAATGGACGAAGTGGGAATGGAAGTTCACAAAAGTTGTTATCGATAAAAAATGTAGTGGGGGCAAAAGGGTACGGCTACTTTGTACTCAAGGTGTTTCTACTACCACTTTCCAGTGTATAATGTTCGATTTGCAAAATATCTCTCTTCTTCAAATGCTCTCAGGCTAGTCTACTAAGTAGTCGACATATATACACTCATCACAGCCTGCTCACCACCAACCTAGTGCCGCTACTCATTCATTGCATATCCAACATGCCATCTGCTTCGCCGACATGTGACATGTTTTGCTAGATATGATATGTATTCCGTCTTTTCGACAGCTTCGAACAAGCGAAAACTGACACCGACGCTTACAAATCCTCCTAAAACATGTTTTGTGTGAGTCGTTGGGAATTTCTCACGCCGAAGAGACTTTATCGGCAGGACCGCGCCCTTTGGCGACGTGGTTCGGCTCCTGATGTCCTTGGGCCACCGCCGGGCTAGTAATACTAGCAATCGGGTTGAAAAACTGTTGGGTCATATCCACCATTGAGAACTCCCACTGATAGTAGAGAACACCAGGCTTGCTGCAAGCCCTGTAAGCAAGGACTCCAAGGACCGACGCCAGGACTGCCATGAGTGTACTCAGTACCATCATAATCATAGCTAGCGGCAGCAACACGATTGTGACTCGATAAGAGGCGAGGTCCGAGTCGATTGGAATGTCTCGGGTCATGGACGCGACAGTGGCCATTGCCACTCGGTTGAAGACGCCCGCGAAGGAATCTGCCAGTTGAGCGAGGGAAGTTGCGCCATTCGATGCATTCGCCATTGCATCTGCAAGGAAGTTGAGGCCAAAGCCACTGTAACCCTGGATCATGCCTGGTACCATTGGGCTAAGGAAGAGTTCCACGAGGGACAGATCCAGATTCTCAGATTTCAGGGCTTGAGTCAAACCAGGGGTGCGGGCGTACTGCCATCGGCTGAATTGTGATGCGCACTCGAAAACAGTAAGGATTGAGCTGTTCCGGCGAGATAGAATGGCGGTAGAATCCGTACGAGGTCCTTGAAAGCGCCCTGGGATCCCGCAAGGGTCGCTGCAACCAGGAAAGGAACGGTCCCTTCAGATACAGACGAGTCGATTGCTGGGGCCAACACGAAAGACCTCGAGAAACTCCCGGCGAATCCAAACGTGGTGCACATAAAAGTAAGTCCGACATCATCCAATTGGCAATTCTGTCCGACGGGCGCGCAGCTGGTCGTCGAGCCGAACGTCGAGGCTGTGAACGACGCGTTGTCAGCGGCACGTGCATCGACAAGAAGTGCGACGCCATCCGATGTGACCACTCGATTTGTAGCAGATAAGTTTTTCGCCGTTTGACCGGCTTCTTCCTCACCGCTGAAGGTTCCAAGATGAACCGGGCAGTTCTGAGATCCGTACCTTCTCTGGAACAACGAATCGTTTTGGAAAGATGAGGGTTTGGCGCAGTCTGTGGTGAGAGCGCGGCCCCATATGTGGGCCTGATGGCCTGTGGTGGTAGGAGCCTCAACGTCCACAATCTTGCTGGAAATGTGAAGCGCAACGTCCATGGCGATGAGGATCAGGCTATTTAACGATTAGTATTCGTTAGAGGAAGCGGATTCCAGGAGTATAGTACTTACCAATTGAGAAACAGTGCCGTGGAAAGCGCAGTCGCAGACTTGATGAGAATGTTGGTTCGACGGCGTTGCGTGAAGCAGCCTTTCAATGCCCGCAGCCAAGGAACGAATCCGCCAGTCAGGAGTTCCACGAAGAGTCCGGCTTCGGTGCGGGTGAGGAGAGAGACGCGGCCCCCATCAACTTGAGAAACCAGATATTGGGCATATAAAAACGATGACAGATATAAAATCGACCCGATAGTAGCGAAAGCAATGATAATTGAGAACGTTGCAGGCAACAGCAGAATCGTTGGAAAGATGGTGACCGCATAACCTCGGCCTGGCATGTAGCTGGCCGTGGAGGCATTCACCTGGAAGCCAAACAGAAGAAAGGCGAAGAGGACAGTAACTGCCAAGAAAGCCGCGGAGCATGCAGCTGAAATGAGAACGATTTTCTTGCGCTGTGGGATATGTGGCGCAGTCCTCGCTGATCCATCTGCAGTCATTCATTAGTAACACACTACATCAAGGAGGAAGAAAGTGGGCCGACCTAGTGAGGTGACGAGGCCCCTCGGCAGTGGCACAGAGACACTGCTGCCAACACTCTTCATACCAGCCGTAGACACCTTATGCGTGGAATCGGACGGAGAAATGGCGGTTCGCGGAGGAGGAGTTGCTGGTGGGTTTGGGACCTCCACAGCAAAAGATAGCAAGAGGAGCTTTCAGAGGTAGGTAGGACTGAAAGACAGCCTTCAAACGACTGCTGACAAGGGAGGTTTGAGTGAATGTGAGAGCGTGTTGAAAAGGCTGGGGAGGTGAATGTAATGATGAGCGCGAGTGTTTGGGGTGAATAACGTTTGAGCGCGATGCCATTCGCGCCTTCCCAGAATTCGCCAACATCAACATCCCAGCAACCTGGGCAGTCTCAACAGTGCAATGCCTCGTCGGAAATCTGTCTAAACCATTTTACTGTTGCCTGAAGTACCCCGAGGCACATAGGAGGTAAGTATATGAGCCAGGGGTAACACTCGCCAGGGCTTCAGATAATCTTGCATTGAGGTAGTCAACAAGTAGAGGCAAAAAAGAAACACTCACGGTATATATCTTATCTCACTCGTATATATCTACGATTACACAACTCATACAAAACAACCCCAAAGCCGTATACGGTAACAATGCCTTGCGGCAGTCGCCCCTGAAACGCCTTCGCTATGCAGGAACCAACTCTCTAATTCCCAGTCTTATATTGAGAGAAGAGAGACCCAGAAATCGCACGACAAGATAAGAGTAGAGACTCTTCCCTATAAACACCCCCTGAAATTAGGTGGCATGTCGTACGCCTATTTACTCGATTTTAGTCAATGGTCCGCAACCGTCTTCCTTCCTCCTCTTAGCTATTGCTTTTTCGGCCCACGCTTTATCCCTCGCAGCGATGGCAGCGAATTTCTCTCGCTCCGCCGCGACGCCCATCCCTAATCTTTCCCTATCCGCGCCTCCGGGGCCACCCACGAGGCCCCAGTCTGGCCAAGTGCGCTTTTGCTTGGCTTTCACGCCGTGCTCGCCCCACATACTCACCCGCTGCACTTTTCGCAGATGCTTGATGCCGTAAACGCAGACAATGACGCCGAATAGGGTACACCAAGCGGAGATGGCGCCGAAACCTAGGTCGGATTCTTCTAGGAAGTTCTTCAAGTTCATGCCGTAGAGAGCAGCAACGAAGGTACCAGCGCCGAGGCCGAGGGTGAAGATTGAGAACCGGAGCTCGAGTAACATAAGCGAGTTGCGATTTGCGTCGAGGATTGCTTTGACGCTGATAGGGAAGTCAATATCGTGATACCTTGAAAAAAACTAAGGAAGAATATAAACTTACATCTCCTCAGTGTTTCGGATGCTTGACACCAAATTCTCAGCCGCCTGAACAATCTCGTCGGCGACCTTATGGTAACTCTCCAACAGCATCTCAACCTCAGTGTGGTCATCCTCACCTCGTATCTTCCCCTCCGACTTTTCGGTGAGGTACATAGACGACAGATCGTCATCCGCTTCTAACAACTCTGTCAACGAGTCTCGCACTAAACGCGCTTTCTGCTCAAACGTGCCGAGTTTCTTAGAGTAGATGAGCAAATATCGGAGCTTGTCTCGATCGATGTCCTCTTCCAATTCTCGCAGAACCCGTACTACAGGCTCGCTCACGCCTTCAAATTCGCTCTCTAGTCCTTGCGTCACGCTCAAGAGTACAGCTTCTAGAGCACGGAACTCGTATGCCAGCGTCCCATTCGCCGCGTTCTCTTTCTGGCGTAGTTTTCCCTCCAGATCATACATAAATTGTGACTGCGAGTACGAGTCTGTGGTACCATAGGCATCGAAAACCAACACGCGGTTGTTTTTTATGAGAACACGGAGGTGAAGTAGGTTCAGAAGGATCGCAGAGGGGCGGACGAGGATATGCGGTAGCACAGAGGCATCGATCTTGCGGAGATCGCGAGGTAGCAAGCCATACTATCAATTCCCACCCAATTAGCTTAACTCATCCCAAATCTATAAAACGCGATCCCTTCTGCCCATGCCAGACTAGGATGGGAAGGCAAAGGCCAGCAATACACATACCTTAGCAATGAGCTCGCTCTTCTTGAACTCTCCATTCACAAGGGTGACATTACCGCACTCGTCAAACTCAGTACACCGCAGTTTCAGGTCGTTTGTAGGCCGCAAAACTCGCCCCAGACCCCCATTGTCGCCCAAGAAGCCAGACAACGGAGGGAGGTCACTCCGTGTGTTGTTTTTGACTGGTTTCTCCTTTCTGCCCCCCCACAGAGCCCACCCATGGTTCCGAGTACCGCTTGTAAAAGGACGGCGAAACGAGACGAAAGGGTTATACTGCTGAGTCTCAAGTCTCGGAGTCCGTGGAAATATCGCCACCTGCGGGCATCGAGGTCGCAACGCAGGGTCAAGAGCAGGCCATTGCGAAGCCGAAAGCGTAGAAGTTTGGGTCCGCAATGTCGCCTTTGGTTTCAAGCTGCTGGCAGAAGCGTGGCGGCGGGTCTGCGTCGAGACCGCGCGGCGACATGATGAGAGTGCACTCGGGGACCGAGGACATTCGACTTGGGACTTTAGGAACCTCAGCAGTGCAGGCGACGGGCTGATTAGACTATGGAGCGGTGCTGGCTTCATAACTCTCCATTCGCAGTTCCAGGGTCGGCATGCGATCCATTCGGGTCGTTAAGGATTGTTGTGGACTGATGATGTCGTTCGTCGTCGCGGGATCTTCGCGACCCAAAATTTTGAGGCCTCCAATTGCACGTGATTCTTCTGGCTGTATCTGATTGGTTGAGTACGTATCACTATTCAGTATGATATGGAAAAGATCCTACTGGCTCAAAAGTCTAGAATGGTTGATCACAATATTTCTCTTGGTTAATCAGTAACTTATGTACCCTGAACATATTAGCGCAGTTAAAAGGTGAGCGAATTGGTAATGACGCCCATATTAAGTCACATGCGTGTATGTAAATTTCTGCACAGATATGAGATGAGGTTCAATTTCATCGCCCTTGCGTCTTTCCGGGATTGTATATTGTACACACCCTCCCACGAACTACAACCATGTGAGATGTAGGTCCTCTAACGAATGTCTTGATATCTGGGTAACTTTTACCACTACTAGTTCTTGATAGCGAATGGGGTATCATAGATAATGGGCTCCAAACAAATAAAAGCAACCCAATGCCGCTTTTAATCAAACGCCCTTGACATAAGAAACTCTCAAAGTTTGAAAATAGATAGTAAAACAAGAAGCGAATGTAACAAAACGCTGTAGAAAAAGACGTGAGAGATCTATGCTCGTAGGAGCAACTCCACTGCCCTATCAACTCGAAGGCCGTCGCCCATATCAGTCATGCGCAGCGCATGCCGGGCTTGGTCGGCCGTAAACCCCATCTCGACAATACGATAGATCGCCTTCTCGGCAGTGTTCTCGGCACTACTTGACTGATTGATTTGTTGTTGTAGCGGGTGCTGGAGGAAGGCAGGGTGGTTCTCCAAAGGAGGCGGCACCAAATTTACAAAGCCCGAATGGCTTGTTTCTGGAACAGGCGCAAGGGGAGACCTCGCGGAAAGGGGCGAGCTCATTGAGGGTGCACGGGAAGCTGGGGGTTGCGGACCCGCGAACCTGGTGAAGACACTCTCCCAATTGCTCATGGGCCGTTCCTGGCTCATGCGCACCTCCCTGATCTCGCCAGTCATCTTCCTCTTCCGTATTTCCAGGATGTGTTTTTGGATCCTTTGCTTGGAAAGCTGCCTGATCATCTCCTTCTGTCCTTGGGAAGAAAAGGAAGCTGCGATCTTGTCCTCATAGACGCGCGAAACTGCTTCCTTGAGAAAAGTCTTGCGAGAGCCACCGTGTTGTGGGGCTTTCCAATTGACCCATCCATTCTCCGATGCTAGGACGAACAAAGACGCATCTGGCAGCTTCGAAGGCGTGGCTAGGTCGAGGATAGTGGAGAGGCCGAGGGTGAGTAGATAATGATACCACTCCTCTGCATTGCGTTAGAACACTGTCGCAAAAAGCTCCATTGAAATATCTTACCAAGCATGAACTCTTCACCATCAACGTCACCTCCACGCACTTCTGTTGACTCGTAGACGCCATACTCACGTGCTTGCTCGGTTCTACCCTCAAACCCCTGCAGCAGTACCCCCAGGCAATTCCACAGCTCCGTCATGTCGTATAGCTGCTCTGTTGTAAGGCCACCCTCATTGCCCTTTGCGAAATGTTCTGGGGCGGTCGCAAGGATGCTGCTAGCATCAGTGGAATGGGTACTGAAGATAGTCCCTCGGCAGCCGTTTTGGTGGACAAGTAGTCCTCCCTTTAGCCAGTCCATCTGAGCGACAACATCGTCTTCCCGTCCTTTGCCAGATCCGAAAAGTTTACAAAATGACCATATACGCCAAAAGGTATCATCTAAACCGGAAGAGATCACCTGGTCATTGCTGGCGAGTGCAGCCGCTGTCTCCGGTCGTAGAAATGATTGGCATTGGTCGAGTATCAAGGACTTGAGCGCGGCAATGATATACATGTCGCGTATGTAGTATTGCAGGTAGGAAGTTGGCGTATAATCGACTTGCTTTGGCGTCTCAAGATCCTGCTCCTCACTATCAGGAGGACAGATCTCGCGGTGTTCCCAGGCAGGAGGAGACATATTTCGAAGAGCACTCTTCATCAAGCTTAATTCGTGACGCTTGAAGACACGGTAGAACCCCTTGTTAACGACTGCTGTTGCAAACAAGTCGTCCAGACTCTCTAGATTTTGAAGAATGCTAAGGATTACTCCTTCAGCAACCTCGGGGCTGATGTTACGGTCGGCATTATGCGCAGGTTCTGGAATAGGGATAGGCGAGAAGGTAAAATCGCTCGTCAAGCGCTTTGCAGCCTCGGGGATAGCTACAGTAAGATTTTGTCCTCTGCCTTTGCTCCATGAACGCTTGAGTCCATCGGTGGGGACAGGCGGACTAAGGCTTCCGGTTGGTTGTTGATATTGGGAAGCGATATAAGTAGGGGGACAGCGAGATGCCGACAGCATGGTTGGGGACAAAATGGTATTCCTTTTGCTGGATCTTCGAGGTACAACAGGAGCAGGGTGTGCATAAAGATCATCCCCTTCAACTTCTACTGTGCGGTTCACAGCTTGATCTAGTCCGAAAGGGCTGTAAGGGCTATCATCGTTAATGGCTGTAAGGTGGTGCTCAAGATCGTGTTCCGCTTCACTAAGAGTAGGGCTTGGGGGAGTTGGCGGTAGACGCTTCGTTAGCGATCGCTCGAGGAGTTCTTTTCTTCTCAAGGACGTGTTGCTTCTTCGAGATAGACCACAAGATGACGTGCGTCTTTGAATTCCCGAATGTCGGCATGTTGAAAGAGATGCAGTCGAAGTTCCTCGCTGTGGACGGGAGATGCCAAGAACGTCGTAGGCTTTCTGGCCCTTTCGTGGGGTGGGGTGTTGATAATGCAATCCAAGTATAGGAGATTCCTCTATCATAGGGACCTGCAAGCAAACCTCGACATCTTGAGTACTTGACTCCCGCGGAGCTGTCCTTTGTGCAATAGAAGCATCATCATCGAAGACACCTGCAGCCACAGGAGAGTGTATGGAGAAGACAACACTGCCTGACCGTGAGTGCAAGCTAATCGGCTTCACTTCGCGTGGGCTGCTGTCGCTATCCATGCTCGTCCGGGATGAGTGTTTGCTATAGTTGGATGATGCATCATCGTCTCCAATCTGGGAGTCCTCATCGGATGTCGACATGGAGGGCAGGGGCCTATGGCCTGGCCCCGAGTCTTCTGGCTGCTCTTCGGCAATAGCCAAGTGCGACGAAGGATCGGTACTTGGCCTCGCTGGTTTTGGCATATTTGTCATAAGAGGCGAGACTACAGATGTACGCAGTGGAAGCTTCCGGGATCCTGAGGGCGGTGATACTCCGGAAACCACCTCTGTGGCGTCATAGTGAGGTATGTTGTTGTTTTGGCTGAAGAAAGCCAGAGCTGGGAAGGGCATCGCTCGTTGATCATTGGGAATGATGACCTGTATTCTCGGCCTGCGATTCTTCTTTTCGGCGGGAGCTTGGTCGGTTATCGGCGTGGCCTCGAGCCCGGCGAATGCGTCGCTAGCATTGGCAATTAAAGGGATGCTAGGCGCGGAATCCCAATGCGCTTTTCCATCCTTCCATACTCCAACCTTGGGACTCGGGAACGGACTGACTTTGTCCCGACGACTCCTTGTAGGCGAGAATGGGGAAGACGTGACACTGGGTGCGCGCGACGACGAGGTGCGCGACGAATGAGGCGTGTTTGGGCGAGACGTGCTGTCTGGAGATGGTTGCAGGCGG
The DNA here is from genome assembly GCF_010093595.1 of Mytilinidion resinicola. Lineage (NCBI taxonomy): Eukaryota > Fungi > Ascomycota > Dothideomycetes > Mytilinidiales > Mytilinidiaceae > Mytilinidion > Mytilinidion resinicola. The sequence goes on along the minus strand of NW_022985445.1, from coordinate 870,420 downwards.
CCAATGGCGTGGAGTATTTCGTCGTTAGGCGATGGTGCTGCATCTCGCTCTGCCCGTTGTGGGAGGGGAGCCGAAGGTGCGTCGGCCTCTGGGACGGCGCGGAGAACAGTGGCGGTATTTTTTGCGTCGCGCTTCTTGGAAGACTTCCACCGCAGGCTGTGATGGAACGTCGGACCACGCATGCTGACTTGGCGAGCAACTGAAGCGGGAGTGGACTCGCGTTTGGTGAAGAAGGAGAGACTGCGGTGTTTGAGGGAAGAGGAAGATATGTCGAGACTGGGGGCCTCAGGAGCCATGGCGGAAGATGGGAATATACAAGAGACTGGACCCCAAGCAGACAGAAGGGCTGATGGGGGTGGCAAGGGTTATAAGCAGATGGCACCAGCGTGCTTGAGCGTGTCCGTATGAAAAATGCTGAGAAGAGGCAAAGGACGTGAATTGAGATGTTAGATATCTGTACCAAGACCTCCGGGGAATATGTTCTGTGGGCACTGCATTTGGCACGGTGAGAAGAAGCAACAGGCGGTTATGGGTAGAGGAATGGCATAGCTATGTATATTTTTTAGTTCGTCTGCGCCTCTCGCACAGAGCGCCCCGTCCGGTCTTGGTGAGCGAGGCCATGGTCGCGAAGTCAGCCCAGGTGCCCGGGGTCCGGACAATAGCATATGAGGGAGCCGACGATCGTGACAGACAGGGACAAGCTCGAGGGCGGGAGTTTGGGGGCCTGGGGCTTGGTGTTGGCGCAGCAAAAATAGCACACAGAGGGTTACCCACCAGTCCAACACCAGGAAAAGCTCTCTCGCGGGCGCTGGGCGCAGCATTGCCAAGGCCTCACTGCGCAGGTCAGCTCTCTATTCTTGACGGTCCAACCACGCCCTCTGCTGACAGCCGAAAGCCGTTTCACAGTGCTCGCTCGGGACTCGAGCTTCGAGACTCTGCCTGCGGCCCGCGTATCGGGCGCATATCTAGCGCCATACGCCTGGATGCATCGCAAGTGCGGGAGGCCGAACCACGTCGTCCTCTTCTCGCACACGGCGCCCCTTCGCTACCAGAGCAGACGCCGTCGGCTGGCATCGGTCAGGCTGCTTGGAGCGGCGTCGATAGGGCGAAGGAGCTGCGATAGAGCTAAGGAGCTGCTGCTGAGGACAGACAGGAGGTCTTCGGAGCCAAGCAGCCTGCGTGATTCTGATGCAAATAGACAGACGTTGATGGACAGGCTCTCGCCAGAATCACGCCGATGATGTTGCCCTCTATCGTCGGCAACTCTTGTGCTTTGTCGGACTGGCTGGCGTGGCTAGAAAGTGTGAGTATGGAATCCTCCGCCCTAGTGATCGAGTTGGATGGCGGTATCGATGCGAAGGTTGTTTGGAGTTGTGGTCCCCGGGTGTGGAGAGCGACCCTGGAGAAGGATGAGTGCCAAGCATCCAACACGCCAGGCCAATCTATCCGCAACTCTCTGCCTGTCTGCTGCGTCATGCTTCACCACAGGTCCTGCAAGTCTCCAGACGTTGTGCACTCGTTTCTAGGTACAGTAAACGCAGCAGCCACAAAACCAAAGACTCGGGCTTCTTAACTTCCCCATCTAGTCCCTGATCGCCTCTCCTCTGAAGCGACTTCGGGGCGACAAAGCTCCTACAACAGCTTCACTGCAATAGCGACCTAGGAAGGCTAGTGGCGTTACAAAGGTATCCTAAGACTACGAGCTATATGCCTACACAGTGCTAGCTGCTCCACAGTTTGGTTGTATACTCGGCCAAAACATCTGGCATCAAGTTGGTCAACCATCCATGCCACTCCATCGCCGCATCAGTGAAGACATGTGTCCTCTCATCATGGTCCACTGCTCGTCTATCTATCATACTCCTCGCCTCGCCTCGCCGTTCTGCTGTCTCAGGCGTTCACACCATCACCCACTCAATGGCCATCGTTCAAGCCACGCAGCGGCCCTTCCGTTCGGCTCTAGCATCGGCCCTGGCAGAAGGAGCCTCACCCGCCGTGATCTCGCCGTTTGCTTCCAAAGGTGTTCTGTTCCTGGGCCGTCCCCCTGCATAAGCCCCATTCCCAGCAATCTGTGTGGTCGGGATGGTTGGATTAGGAAGCACACACGGGCCAACACCAACCACTGTTCTAATCTGATGACAGTCAAAAGGCCAGATATAGCCAGTCTACCCTCTCTCTATCGCCTGCTTTCTATTTCCCGGTCTTCGCTACTAATAGCATTGCTGGGTTCCATGCGCCCCAGCGGCGGGTCCTCATTGTACCACCTCTGTGCTCGCTACGTCGATACCTGGGCTCAGCTTCGAGCCTCTGGATATTCTAGAGCCTCAGCTCCGACCTCGGTGCGGTGTTCAGTATCACAGCATAGACCCGGTATGTAATCAGGCTCCTTCCGTGCCTCGTTACCAGGCGTCTAGTTTCGCACCAGCCCTCGCCGTCTTAATCGCTCCGCGCAATCCTCCCCCTCCCACGTTCGAGATAAACTAAAACCTCAGGCGCGCACGAGGTGATCCTATTATGCGCCGCGATAACTGTGAGCGCGTAGCCCCTGATCCTACCTAGCCTCCGAGGATCTAATCCCTCGGCCTCGTGATTACTACTGCAGGTGGGACTGCCCGCCACAGATACGACATCAAGCTCAAGCTCCAAAAATGTCCCGCCCCATTCGTTTCGTCTATTTGAAACGGCCGCCACGATCTGGTCACTTGTTTGCGGTACGATGCGATTCCCTCAAGCGTCTGACTACATTTAGTAAGCATCGCATATCGGGTAACGTGTTCTACATGCATGTGGTGGTTACAAGCGAGTGGTGGCGCTTAATTTTTGGTGCGATTTGGACGTTTTGACACCCCAGCAATCTCAACAACCATAAAGTATTAAATAAGATTATATGAATGCATATAGTATTTAGCTCATTTCAATGGCTAGGCAATAGTTTGGAGTGATGTGTCTCTGTAATTCTATTATATCGTAGATCTTACCCAATGCTAGGGGGCCAAAACTCTACTATAACTAAATGTGGCCATCAAGAGACCCTAAAAATTTGTCTTATAATATTGAAACAGCTATGCATATCTTTATTCTAAGTTATAGATTCAAATCTTTTATAGTTGTTGAGGTTGCTGGGGTGTCAAAACGTCCAAATCGCACCAAAAATTAAGCGCCACCACTCGCTTGTAACCACCACATGCATGTAGAACACGTTAATTTTGATCGCTTTACCAATCTTACTCCTAGGGTTGCACAACAAGAAGTGGGATGCTTCCTCATTTTTCGCCCCTCAGCACGTTTCAGATTACTTATTACTACACGCGCCGAATGAGTTGGTAATTTGACAGGCTTTCTACACCTCGTATCCTGAGGGAATAGCAACGCCTACGTGGACGGACAACGACATTATTACGCGAGGTACCGAGCTTCTGGATCATGTGAAGTAGTAAAAAATGACCTCGTACTAGACTCAAGATCACCTATAGTCTCCATACTAACATGCTTGACCTTCTATTGCGACCCTGGCAATGCAGATAAAACTTAGAAACTCAGAGCCCTAGGATCAACCAGAAACTTCAACGTTGCGATTTCTCGTTCGTGATACCTAACACCATTACCTCATTTCAACAGGAGACTCACAGTATACTGAGTGCTCATCAGACGAATACCGCACATAATTAAGCATGTCATGCACCGTCTCGTTAATCTACAGGCCCAGGATAAATCCGTACTATGTCAAACACGTGATTGCATACATGCATCAGAGCGTTCAATGGGCTTGTCGGCTTCATACACAGAAAGGACTCGTCGACTTTTTCCCCTTCTTTTTACCTTCTCTTCTATTCCCTTCTCGTAACATCAAGAAATAGAATTGAGGAAGGCACTCCCTCAATCACACGTCTTATACGTGATATAATGCTTCACCGTAACCTTGTCCTTCGAATCGCACACGGGCATGTTCTAAACCTCTTCAGATAGTCCTACATATAGAACCACAAAACCGCAGGCACACGTTCGACTCTCAGCCCATCATAACCCGGTTGTTGGTGGTCTTAATTACCGAAGCCGCAAGCGACGCCTGGGCGTAAGCGTTTCTCCCCATTCCCAACTTCATCTGGCTCCTCAGCCTCACCCTTAATTTCCTACCGATATTCGAATTGCTACACTATTTTTGGACTTTCCAATACTGAGATAATTTTTTCGCTGCGAACCTCGGCTTGATCGCTGTGGCCGTACGATTTGAGGCGGAGATGACACTGGGGGGTGATAGAAAGGCTCACCAGAGCGATGTTGTTCTTTTCGCGTCATTGGTATTGAGAACAATTGATATGTATGCTCTTTGTGTTACTGCGTCAACGGATCCAGATGAGGTAGATACTGGGTTCATATAGACACTTAGCCATACACTTACGACTAACAACCATATCTATTACCTATCATGAGAAATGACTGAGGCTCGCACATGACATCCATCGCAAATGAGTAGCATTGGTAGGACAAACCACTGTCGTCGAGGCAAGAATACAGCACCAACCCAATCAGCTCTAGCGCCATCATCTCAATTCACTCCCACCGCATCCATTTTTACCAACAACCATTACCCGTATCTATTCATTCATACTTACAATCCAATACCACACCTCCCTCGCCGCACCCCATCCTCCTCTCAAGCCTAAGGCCACATCTCCCCTCCCCTTTCTTCCCTCCGTCAGTCCGCGCGGCGCTTAGTTCGCAGCGCATGCGGCTCGGCCCTCATGCTTCAGGGAACCGCACACAGCTACGCCACAAATCTGTCCTCTGACGCGCTATGGCGTGTTTCCTGAAACGAACTTACCCATTTCCGCAGTCTCGACCCTGGGTAGGCTCGGCCCGCCCGCACGAGGCGCAAATGTCAGTCGTTCGCATGTAGATCCTCCCCATGGGCGGTACAGGAGTTTGCGGAATGCGCCTCGGGTGTGGCGGTGGCGTTGGGATTGTTTCATGTGCCGGCCCCCCCAACAGCATCGCTTTCTAGCCGCTGGCTCGGTTGGTGAGGGAAGCGAGGCAGCAATACAGGGTGAGTGAGGTGATTTCGAGAGATTTGAGAGGCTCGAGAGGGTGTGGCGGAGGCGGCCTCGGGCGGTTCATCGGTGTGGCGTTGGGCGTCGTGAGGCGTGGTGGGTTGGAGGCGCGCAGGTGGGTTGTCTGCCTTGACTAGGGGTGGGTTCAAGGATGAGAGTTGGAGAGGACGGGGGGCTGGCAGATCGAGGGTTGGGGGGATGGGTCATGTGCTAGATAGCATGCTAAGGATAGAATCAATTGAAGGGGTCGGTTCCCCAAATGAACGGCAAATGCACTATCAGACACTGAATATGAAGCCAGAACATTACAATATATATTTTCACAACACACGATTAGAAAAAGCCGTGTAGCGTAGCCGCCTTGTTAAATCGAAGACGAAAATAGTAATGAGATCGAGGCACTAGAACAAACGAAATACTGAATGAACCAGCTCCGGGTATCCAAGGAGTAAAAGAAAGAACGGGGCCTCCAGGATGCAATGCCACAAGCTCTTTGATGAGCAGGACCCTAGAGCTGAAGGGAGGATATCAGGAGACGAAGTGCGAGATATCCATCCGATAAAGGCTAAAATAGAAGCAGGCAAGAGAGTAGAAAAGAAATCATACAACCACTACCTCCCCTCAACAGCTGCGCCCTCCGGACCTCCAATGTTCTCGTTCTCCTTCCCAGAAATCGGCGCACTCTCCACATCTCCCGAACTGCTTCCCTCGACCTTCTCCCCTATGGCCTGTCCAGCACCCTTAACTCCGTCTCGGCTAAAACCAGGCTTATACGTCTTGAGTCTGTCTTTTTTCCTGTCCTGTTTATACTTAATCTCCTTTTTCACGTTTTGTATGACAGTGCCGTCTTCGGGCTCACCCTGCGCCGCCAAACGATCCAGCTCCTCTTCATCGCTACTGCTCATGGAGCTATTCCGCGACAGCTGTTTGTAGACTATGTGATCACCCTCTTTCTTCTTCCTATCTCGCTGCTCTTGCTTCATCGCCGCCATCTTTTCTGCATCGCCCTGTGAATCGAGCGTCGAGATATGCAAACCAGGAAACTGAGCTTCGAAGAACGATTTCAGTTGCGGGAGGAGTTTGGCGTTCGGCCGGTATGTGCCGCTGTCATTGTCGATGACAAGCTCGAAGTAGGTCGGGTCCTTGTGTAGAGTACCCTCGGACGGACCTCCCGATATTTCGTCAGGCGGGCTTGAAGGATTGTCACCGCCCTCCTCGGGCGGGTCACGGTCGGGATACTTGAGTCTACGGATGAAAAACTCGCCACTGAAGGCGATGTAGATGGACACGTCGCTGTGCATAGTGTGCTTGGACAACATGTCAATGCCGAATTCTTTGCCTGTCTCTGTGAAGCGGAAGAGCGAGTCGAGTGTGAGTACATAGGTAAAGATGCGACCGCCTTCATCCCAATGGACGAGGTCGAGGAATTTGAGGGTCATTTCTTTGCAAGGCTGTTGGAAAATGTCGTACTCGGTCGAGCGGTCAAAGTTGTAGACGCGGGCGTGTTGATGATGCAATGCCTTGAAAAGGAGGAAGCCGCGAATGCCTTTGCCGGTGAACATCGATTTTACGAAGGGCTTAAACTCAACATAGCGATGGTAGAGATCAGCAGGGACAGGACCGCGGAGTTGAAATTGGTTGGCTTGGAAGCTTGAAGACGTTAGGCATGAAGATATATAGAGGCCATATAGCGTGAACTTACTTATACTGCTGTGCCTTGTTTTTGCTCTTGGCCTTCTCGCTCTCCTCGTCGCCCACATCTTTCTTACCTGTAATACGACCAAGTAGCGGAGAGTAATGTTTTGTCCACCAGCAGGGCCCAAGTGTATATGCCCGGCCTCCTTCATCGCCCTCTGTCCGGCCCAGGACCTGCACACTCACGTACAAGTGTCCCGTCATGTGTGTATTCTTGTTGAAACAGGCCGCAATTGCGCGTACGAAGTATGCCCTCTTACTACCCATCCTCTTCTTGATCGGGTATGACTGTTCCTTGATTCCGGCCCATTGCTCGTTTATTTGGCCTACAAGAACATGCACATTGCCAAGTCGGTCGTCGTGATCGGCAGGGTCTTCGTCGTATATACGCGCTTTCAGCTTGAAGCCAGAGGCTGGTATATTTGCAACGATCCACTCGCACTCCCAGACCGGGTCGGTACATTTGCGGACCGTTTTGGAGCGCATGCGTAGGTGTGGATCTTCCTTATGTCGGCTCTCCAAGCTCGTATTTATCTGGGCGAGGACGAAGGGATCTGACGAGAGGGAGTTGATATCGGCCATTGGGAGGTTTGTCGCGCGGTGGAAGGTGATTTTGACGGTGTAACCTGGCGGCGCATGCGGTATTTTGGTGTCATCGTACCCGCCGGCTGGCTGCTTGACCTTCCTGTCGTCCATTTTGTCGCCCTTCTTGTCGTCCTTCGCGTTCTTCTGGTCGTCTTTCTGCTCAGGCTTCTCGGATTGAGCGGGAGTGGTGTCATTGGACGCGCCATTCTGCACCGATGTCTCTGGCGCAAGGCCATTCTCGCCCGGTTGGGCTGCGGCGTCCTCTGAGGCCATCGCCGAGCTGTATGGAGGACGGAGCTACCGTGGCGCAATGGAGCGGGGTGGTCGCCGTGAGAGAGCTAGAAATGCGCCTGGGGCAGATGGGTTCGAGGAGATTGTCGGTCCGCGGGAGAGCGACGGCGCGACGTTAACAAAGAGCGGAGGCCGCGAAAGAGCTTGGAGGCAGAGGGAGGAGCGAGCGCAGCGGAACGGTCAGCGAACGACGAAGCCAGCGCCAGCCAGCCACCAGCCTCCTCCCAGCCTCTTGCGCATTGCGGCCTCTTAGGTCAGCGGAAAGTGCCAGCTAAGCTTCTTAAGCCAGCTAAGCTTCGCCAGATCTGAGCGCTCGGCACAACGGCCGGTGCCAGTTCGTTCGTTGGCCAGGGTCCGCAGAGGACGATTGCACACGGAACAAGGCAGCATCGCATTCTAGTGCTACCGTGGGACGCGTCCCTCTGTGCATTCCATGATATTGCCTCACTTTCAAGTTGCGGCGACGTCGTGGTTCGCGTTCTGCCAACTCCTCCCAGTCGCCGCCAGGGACGAAGCAGTCTTCCTGCGCCGTCTCATCCCAAGGCCCATCTGTGACTGAGGGAAACGACGCGTGCCGGGCATCCGAGAATGCCAAGTATTACCAGCCCTCAGGGTTGTTCGTTTGGATACGTACAGAGACGATGGCTCAAGCGCAAATGAGCAGTTCCGTAGCATACGCGCACAAAGGTATCAAATATAGAATGAGTTCTGCATCTACCACTATCCCCTTTACGTAATAGTCTGATACACCCTGCCTGCCAAGGGTCCCATGCGCCGCTGTCCAACCTCACTGCATCCTTCTGCTCCAACGCCCATGTAAAAAGACGACAATCTGCTTTGAGGACAATGAAGAAAAGCTGAAAAGACCGTGAGATAGCAGAAGTATGTCGGGTACGTTTGTTCCATCATTTATCTGTAGGCGGCGTGTCTGGGGCGTGTCTGGAGGCGTCTCCGGGTACAACGCCTTGGGTAGGGGACCGTTATGGGAGTCCCTCCTATTACAGCGTTAGCCAGGGACGCATCATAGCCAAACTACATGGACTACCACCGTCCATCGAGTAGCTCCGTATCGTCGATGTCCATCTCATCGTCCTCCTCGTCCTCGTCCTCGTCCTCGTCGGCCGTTCCGTCGTCCTTTGACTCTGAATTTCCATTCGTCTCTGTAGCTTCTTGAAACCCAAGCACATTTTCAACCCTTTCCTGCGCTTCGGAATGATCCGAATATTCAACAGCGGCATGTGGGTCTAACTCAACCTTCTTCCATGCCTCCACTGCGCTATCAAAGAAGTACTGATGTTTCTTCCCACGGAAGTCACTCTTCTTTACCTTTTCCCACACCTGACAGCTTACTCCTCTCAACAAAATCCCCTCAGTATATGCCATCATCGGCGTTATGAAGCATCGCCCCTTCCACGGGCCCGCCCCCCAAATCTCCTTCAAGAACTCCATGTGTAGTTTGCTGCCTCGAACCACGAAGCAGGCGTCCGTGTCGTCAATGAAAAATTCGGGGAGGAATATGGCAAGAGTTTTCCAGGAGTCTCTAGTAACACACTTGACCATGTCTACGAAAGGGATGGCTAATTGGTGGTTACTCTCTGGTTGCCTGCATCGGATGTCGGCGAACTCGCCCATGAGGGTTTGCAGGAGTAAATCCTCAGGGTCATCGCCGCTCCAAAAAGTTATTGGGTGCTCGTATTGCTCATAATCTTTAGGAACCAGATCTGAGAATTTCCATGTTCCAGACGTGGTGGAAAAAGACTCCTCGGTGGATTGTGGAGAAGACTCCTCGACGGCTTGTGAAGTAGGCTCTTCGACCACAACCTCTTCTAGCTCGTCCTTCGACAGGTGGTCAAAGATCTCATCGACTCTGGACGGCATTTTTTCTTTGGGCGCATGTTCAACTGTCGAACCTGCTGGAATAATTAGGGAAGTCGGTTTCTGGGCGACCTTCTCGTCCTCCTCCTGCATGGCCGTCTTCAAAGTTTGCGCAAGGTCTGTTTCGTTGCCCGACATTTTTCGTTTGCTGGGAGAATCCTAGACTGACCAAGCGCGGACTTTTGGGGTTTGAGTGTTGATAGAAATTGTTAGGTGTTCTAGTGCGATAGGGTGATGTAGTGAGATGATGTGGTGGGTAACAGTGGTGAGATAGTACGAGGCGCGCTGAGCGGAGTTGGTCCATGGGTGAGTGGGATTTGCTCCCATGGTTTCGAGGTTGCGCTTACCTTGACCTCAGTAGATCGTACCTTCCAAGCACGCTACCTTGACTTTCACCCATTTTCAGAGATCAGCTTTGCTGACATTCTCGTTAGACTTAGAAGAGAGTGTTTCACTTCACCGACTCCGACTGTCCGACAGAAATGGGCGCCCCGAAGACCTCGGACCCTTCCTGATGCGTCTACTACCGGCACCTTTCCTAGAATACTTTTCTGGTCACTGGTGAAGCGATTTCGACGTTCGATACCAGTGAAGAGTTAGGTGAATTGCTCAACTGCTTGGAAATGATAGGAGGCACGTGAGATCTCCTCACGCCTTCGGCCTCGGCCTACCGCAGCTCGGCGCCCCCATTCGGCAACTCTTGGCATCACTGAGGGCGCGAAAAGGTGTGGAGCCCTGTAGACCCCCTCGAACTTAACAACGCGTTATATCCTATACTCCAAAAGTTTCTCAAAAATACTACTCAGCAAGGCGAATCATGTCCCGGTGTCAGATCCGAGTTATGAGGCGTGGTTGTTGCGCTATCCGTGAAAAAGGTGAGAAGCGGCGGGAGGCTCGAAAATTCAAGTTCTGAGGGGTTTCTCCATCTGGAAACTCTTGGCAGCCGAAAGGACATAAAAGGTGTTGAGCCCTGCAACCCACCGCTAGCCCAACGACGCAACGAGATTTCTACTCCAAATCTCTCCTCAAAGATACTATCTGACTCGGCGAATCACGTCCCGGTGTCAAATCTGTGCTACGACGTGCGGTTGTTGCGCTATTCAATGAGACGCTGAGAAACGGCGGGAGTCTCAGAAATTTGAATTCTAAGAGGTTTCTCTTTCCGGCAAGTCTTGGCAGCCGATTGGATAAAAAAAGTGTAGAGTCCTGCACACCCACCGCTAGCTCAACGACGCAAGGAACCCTATACTCTGAGACTCCGTCAAAAATACTATTTAACCAGGCGAATCATCTCCCGGTGTCAAAACTGTGCTACGGCGTGTCGTTGTTGCGCTATGCGTGAAGATGCGACGATGGCTAGAAATTTGGAAATTTGACCGCCAAGAAAACCAAGCCGCAGGCTCGGGTTAACTTGACACCGCGACTGCGTTCTCATTCCTCAAAGTAAGGAGAATGACCTACGAGCTTTAGAGAAGTAACACCTACCAGTAGTCAGAAGAAAGAGGCAAAGTCTAGAACAATGGATATACACAGAAGAATCCGCGCCTCCTACCAAAAGAAACAGAGGACACATTGACCGAAGACTCATACTCAACCTCCAATATCTCTCCTAACTCCCACCACACTCTATCGTTCTCACTCTTATCAGCCTCTCCTCTCCTATACTCCGACCCCGTCAACAACACCTGCACACCTACACCCACGCACCCACGCCCAAACGATCTCAGATGACGCCCCTCCCCTTCCGTGCCCCCAGAACCATCTTTATCACCCCACACCCCTCCATCGCGCACACACACACACAAACGACGCAATCTATGCACACGGGAGCGATCCCCCACGCCTGTGCAACTAGCAAACAAATAAAAAGATCCGGGCACCCGTGCAGCGGTTCCGCCCACGAATAGAGACATCCAATACTATATCACGGATCTTATACATATCATGCCTCTTATAAAGTGACCGTGCGAGGAACCGCGGTGGCATCCCAGGCTCGGCGACCGCGACAGGCGCCGGGGAGTACACATATGCTGAACACGAGACGGCTCACGGCATACAGACAGGCGGGTAGAGGTGGGGTACGTGCGCGGGTGTGTGCAGCGGAGCGGGCGGTTCCCCAGATTCTGTGTTTTGAGGAAGAGATGGATTGAGTATTGGAAGCGAATTCTTAAGAATTTGAGGAGGTTGATTCGTCTAGGTACGCTAGCAGGAATAGGAGAGAAGAAAAGGAAATCTACGCCGGAAAGAGCGACCATCTACCTAACCAATGCGCAAGTACTCGGAAATATCCAAACCAGGACAAGAAGGAAAGTTGAAACGACACGCTCGATCCCGAGAATCTTCACCTGTTACCTGCTGGTCCGTTGCCTAAAAGGAGAGAAAGGGAGGAATTCCCACAAGCCCGGCCGTTCGTTGGTTCATTCGCCTCGTACCTATCCCACGGATCGTCGTTCGCTACTCGTTCGTCAAACAACCCACGGCCCGCGCAGCTACTACGCTCCCTCCCTCTCACCAATAACCCAGCCGAACGAAAGTCACTTACACACCTACACCGTATATCGGAAGAAACTCGCCTGATCGCCCCTCGTCCGTTCGCGTTCGAGCTCCTCACGGCTGTAATCCCCCACTTTCCTCCCGCCGGCAGCACGGTCCCGCCTCGTGTTCTCGCGGGCCACCCACCACCTCATGAACACGCACAAAACGGTGCTCATAGTTAACATGCCAATCAGTGTGCCGTGGCCCTGCCGGAAGTGCGGCGACTCGCGCGTAAGGTACATGTAGCCTGAAATTGCGCCGCCGAGGTTACCGGCACCGACCTGCATGGCGATGCCCACAGAACGCTTGACTGCACCACCGATGTTGTTGCCGTTCCATGCGACGCATTGCGGCACGTTGGGGTAAATGCCAGCGGCGGCGAGGAAGGTGCCGGCGTATTTGACGTGCGGTTGAGGGGAGGCGAGCAAGAGGATGAAGCCGATGATGCTGGAGGGTGTCAGCAGGGATGGAAGGAGGAAAGCGGCCAACGAAGAAGTAAAGGAGGAATAGAGACAGAAAGGGAATGTAGTAGAGACCGAGGAAGGGCGAGCGCAGCCAGACGACGCACAAGGCGTGTGGCTGACGTTTGAATAAGGTATAAGCACATGAGACACAGAACACCACTTACGCTAGCAGATTGAACCCAATCATGTAAACTCCACGCTGGCCGTGCCGGTCCGCAATGTAGCCGCCCGAGATGCAGAAGACGCATGCGACCACGTAGGGTGGTACGGTCATTAGCTGCGCCGTATTGTCTGTGTAGCCCAGGGTCTTGACAATCGTAGGCAGGAAGAGCGAGAACGAGTACAGCGGAGTGAAGATGCCAATCGTAATGAACATGTGCACCCAGACCTTCCAGTCGCGCACCGCGTCCCAGAAATACTGCATGTCAAACTCCTCGGCCAGATGGGAGCGGTCAGCTTCGAGGCGTCGTCGTACCTCATACTTTTCCTTTTCCGTCAGGAACTTGGCCGTGTCCGGATAATCGTGCATGAGGAAGAAGGCCGAAAGGGCTGTATGACCAGTATGTGTCAGTCCGCGTTGGTACCACCTATCAGAGAAACGGCAACACAACACCGGCTACACTTACCGACAGCGAGAGTGACAGCTCCCTCGATGATGAAGATCCAGGCCCAGCCACTGAAGCCACAGGCTCCGTCGAGCTCCACGATGCCACGGGCTAGCAGTCCGCCAAAAGCGCCCGCACCGGTCGCAGCTGAGAAGAAAATCGCCATCCGAAAGCCACATTCGTGACGCCGATACCACATGGTAATGCTACATGAAACGTCTAAGTCAAGAGACTGGCGGTACGGAAGCGGATGACCTACTAGAACGTGACACCGGGGAACAGCCCTCCTTCTGCGAGGCCGAGAGCTGCGCGGATGCACATGAGGCCGGTATGGTTCTTGACTGTGCCCATGAGGATGCACATAGTTCCCCAAGCGACCATGATGGTGGGAATCCAGATCCGTGGCCGCGTTCGTTTCATCATTAGATTGGAGGGAATTTCCGCAGCCACGTAGAACGGAAAGAAGATGGCGAGAGCGTCCTGTTCCGGGATTAGATCACCGAGCAGTAGATATTGAGGTCTTGTGGTACGTTACGTTGTATTGTAGCCCTCCCATCTTCAAATCGGCCTCAAGACCTGCTAGCCGAGCATTACCGATGTTCGATCGGTCCAGAAAGCTCAGGCTATGGAATTGTTAGCAAATCAAAGAAATAAGGTTGGAGAGAGGGCGTAGCTTACAGGTACAAAAGGGAGAGAAAAGGAATCAAGATTATGTCAATCTTCCTCAATAGCCGCTTAGTTGCTTTCTCGTCAAACTCAGATACAGAACCTGAACATGACGAAATAGCGTCAACAGCGGGAGCTCTCGTCTTGGAGTCGTTAGACAGGTCAACATTAAGCAGCCCAGCCGCTGGTGGAGACTCCATATCTTCGAGGTCCGTAAAGAGAGTAAGAGAATGGAAGAAAAGTGAGGACTATGGACGTGAAGGGGCAGTGAAGTTTGTCCCGTGCATACTTGCCTGGGTTACCTGCATTTATATCCACGCACGGTGCCGAAGGAACGTGGCCACCTGGTCACTGAGATTATCTGCATACCTGTGCGACAGGAGGGGATCCCTAGCCTTGCTGGGAGCAAGGAAGCGGTGATCATGGTCCGCACTCTGCCTTCCTTCGGCTCGGCCGCATGCTGGACAGGAAGCAAACCGTGACTGCCTATCAAACCTCGCGGTGTGAGCCCTTGACACGGGGCCGCGCATTTGCTTGCACAGACTGCAGCCTCTCGTGCTCAGAGCCCTCACTGGACTCAATGTTGAGAGGCGGTCGCATACAATGGCGCCCCTCCTAAAAAGGGAGGGACACAGTAACGGGTGGCTTGCGTTGTCTTGGATGCAAATTCGCGCGGATAGCATGGCTCCCTCGAGTAGAGTGGAAGGCTGATTGAAACAACTTTGGCTGTTCAACGAAACCCGTGGTCATAGATATCCGCACACTATCTTACCACCGCTTGTGGTGCCTCATGGTATTTCCAGAAATCGAGGGCGATAGATCACGCTTCCAATTTATGTGCATTCCTCTGCCGCTGCTTGGGGCGGCGTGCCGAGTTTACCGGTTGTTTAAAAGGTGGGACTTCCGCCTAAATTGGTATTCTGAAAATATCATGAGGCACCACAAGGGGTGGCAGAGAAGTGTGCGGATATCTGTAACGAGACACAGTATCGGGCTTCCAATGGCATCTGTGTTGTGCTCGCCATGCAGATGAGACCAGTCTTGGGATTCTCGGCCAGGATGCGGGGACCCCGTGGTTTATCTGTACGTGCCTACGCCACTCCGGAGAAAACAGCCAGTCTCAGAGTGCGCTCTTTTCGAACATCCTTGGCCTTGGAGAGCTAGCAAGCCTCAACCGCTGCAGCGTTCGCCGCATGGGGATCTATCCAAACGTTGGGAATGCTACCGCACTTCGAAAATGCGCCACCCGCAGCGGAAGATGGGTCTTACAGCTCCGGATTTCCCTATAGGATGAAGCTCTTGGCAGTGCAGGCAGAGCGAGGATAGATGCATAACTTCGGACATCGTGATTAGGAACCATGACGGTGGGAGCATTGGCAGGAAGGATAGGTATGCATCCGCTTGAATAAGCAAGGAGGCGGAACGCTTTGATAACCCGAAAGGCGCTTCTCGTGATACCGCAGAGGCCCCCATTGCCTCCGTGGCTGTTGCAGCTTCCGGGCACCAGGTCGAAGGAGTGGCACCGACTAGATGCAATGCCAGCGTTGGATTGGACCGGCGGCGACCTCCTTGACGGCTAGGCTAGACGACGATGCGAGGTTGAAAAACCGATGAAAATGCTGCGTGATACTGTCAGCGCACACAAAGATCTTGCGCGCCCCCAAGCAGCCAAGGCAGGCAGTCTAGAGTGTACTCGGAACAAGACGGAGTGCCTCGATCGGACGAATCGCCCAGAAGAAGCATTGCGGCGAGGTGCAGGACACTCCTCCAGCACGAGCTGGAGCTTGGGGATGAAGTAGGCCGATGCAGAGTGTGGAAGGATGCTGTTCCCAGAATAGCGAAGCAGCACATCCAGGGGCAGATCGGGACTAATCCTCGCCGATAACAGCGAATCTATGCATGAAGGCAATGTAGGCTGGATCTGCGACACTGGCATCCTACTTGGTTCGCGGGGTATGCACTTGAATACTTCGGTCACATGACGCGATCTACGAAGTACAACCCCTCATCTTCTTCGGATTCTGAACGCTCATTTCCTTGCCTCTCAGCATCAATCAATCTATCTACAACAGATCGCTTAGATTCGAGCCAGCCCCCCTGGTTAAGATCATGGCCCAGCGATTGGTGAATCCTCTAGACTACTTTGCCATCCAGAACGTCATCTCACGGTATTGCGTCGCACTGGACTCCAAGGAATTCGAGCGTCTGGCAGAGGTCTTTACGACAGACGTGGACGCTACGTATCCGTTTCCTGGCGGCGACCTGAAAGGCATCGAGGCATTGGAGAGTAAGATCCGTGCAAGGTAAGGCGTCTATCTCACATTTATCTGACTTCTATGCACCGTTCAATTCGACCAAGGGTAATTCTGTCGGGACACGCAACTTGGTCAGGGATGTACCAGGTACTGTAAGACTCCATGTCAAGTGCCCATACTCAAGGTAGATCTACCTAGGCAAATCTCACGCCGACGCTTCCCAAGACTCCAAGATCCTAGAAAGCAAGCGATAGATCGTCACACTGTGATAACGTCACCGGAGTGATTCCGTTCCGTAGCTGCTGGGTCTGGCCCATGAAGCTTTGTAACATACACACCTCGGCGATTGAGGATTGTAACCTTCACATCAGTTGATCAGAAGGCTGACTTGGACAACATAGACTTGGCAAAGTAGTCACACAGCACGCCCTCACCACCCAAATCATCACGTTCAACGACGACGGCAAAAGTGCCTCGGCAGAAACATACTTCACTGGCTCGCATTTTGGGCACGGCGCCTTCGAAGGCCAGGTCATTACTGCATACGGGAAGTACATGGATCAGTTGGTTTGTTGTGAGGGAGCAGCACCCGGAATGCCAGGAGCGTCAGGCTTGTGGTTGATCAAGAAGCGAGAGGTGCGATTTATGAAGAGAATTGGTGACGAGGGCATTATGCAGAAATGAAGAGCGCCCTTTCATGCACTCATCTTAGTCAGAGTCAGACGCGCACTGACGATAAAATAGCCGCAGCATAACCCAAAAGTATGTTTTTCAACCTAGACGTTACATAGACAACGGTCCCGTTCATACCAAGATCGATCGATAACTAACAAAAGCGATGGTTTGCATAACGAGCGATGAACTGCTGGGTATATCTTTCCGAGCTCTCCTACAGCTTTCTTGGCCTACTTCCCGCCCTTGGGCATGGGCGGAATCGGGGGCAGTTCGCCGTCCCAATTGACTTGCATAGCTATGTTGCGTTAGCACTTATGATGATGGGAGTGATGTGGAGAGGGTTTGACTTACTGAGCGGGAAGGGGAAGTAAGAGCCATGGTCTTCTTTCATATAGACGTAAAATCCGCCAGGTCTATGAAGAGTCAGCGAACATCCCCGCAATCGCAAATCTAGCAACTCAGAGATCAGGAGAAAGGAAAACACTCAAACCTACCTCGGAATCTTCTTCAACTCCCCCTTTGGCCCGGGGGCTCTCCTCAACCCATCGAGCTTTCCTACCGTCTTCAGCATCGCCGTCAACGCAACTCGACTCGCATCCTTCCCCAAACACTCATGCGGACCAACGCCATAATGGATATAATTCTCCATCGGACGGTCGACCTTAACCTCCTCCGGGTCCGGAAACATAACAGGGTCCTTAGCAGCGCCCACGAACGACACGAAAACCTTGTCGCCGGCCTTGACGGTGACCTCACGGCCGCCGTCGTCGACGGTGCAGGCCGAGGCAGCTTCGCGATAGGAGCCGAAGGTGCCGTTGAGCCGGATGCCTTCCATGCAGTAGTGCAGGATGGCATCGTCGGCTTCGGGGGTATCGAGCCTGGCGAGGCGGTTAATTTCGGGGAGGTACTTGGAACCGCGGGGGGAGAGGTAGAAGTCGAGTGCTTGGGTGAACTTGGGATACCGTTAGCGTCTTTCGGATTTCCAAGAGGAACAGTGAGAGGAGTACGAATGCTTACCACCTGAGCCTGGTTAGGTACCATAGCGCATGCTACCGGCAAGATCTGCGACCACGCAACCTCTTCTGCACCCATTCCGGACTCGAGAAGACGCCGGACCATGTGGACGCCGTAGTCGGTTAGATACGACTCGTTTTGAGCGATGCCATCAACGATTCCAGCGATCCAGCCGGTCAAGCTGACGGCTTTGACGTTGGCCTCGACGAGCTTGCCGAGCGCTTTGGCGACGGCTCGAGCACCCATGTGGAGAGGGAAGCTCTTCGCCGGGTCCATGTCGAAGAAAATGCAAATGAAGATTACGGCGACGGCCATGTACATCTCGTGTTCAGTGAACACACCACGAGGGTGCTCTTTCGTCTTCAGTGGTAGTGAGAAGACATTTGCTGCGAAGTGGACGTGGGCGAGGTTGCCGACGCTGTCAGAAGGTCAGTTTTCTTGGTCTGTGTACACTCGTTTGCCAATGTTAGGGTTGCCCCCATGCGGTTCTCCAAATCTCAGCTCGATGTCATGTCGGAATCTGAAAACCCGATGGCGGCCCCCAAGAAGCAGCAACCGAGTGTGCAGGCTACTAGAGTTCTTAATCGAAAGTCAGGGGCTAAACTTACTCTCTTGTAATGTCAACATGGTTGACACCAGCAATCTTGAACGATTTCTCATGCAGAAGCTTCAGTGTGATATGCTCATAGAAGTTTTTGATATCACGGTGCCAGTTCTCCCGGTATAGTGATTTCGCCATGGTTTGTCGTTGTTTTGCGTGGAGCGGAGTGTCTCCAGAACTGCGGAATCGGTCAATATCAATCATGTCAATGTAGAGTAGCACGATCCTTACAGCATGAAGTGAGCTCCACCTTTGCCCATCAGTTCTTCGGTGGTCTTACCCCACGTGACTTTAAACACTTTCTGATTGTCAAGGACACTCTTCGCGCCAATGTACGTTGTGAGATTGACACGCGGTGGAATGAATCGAGGACGATCATAAGAGTAGTGGCTCTCTCGGCCAAGGGTCTTCATGATCTTGCGATTCTCTGAGGGAACCGTCATGGGGAAATGAGCGTAGATGCTGTCCGGCTTGAAATGGGCTGGGAATGAGCGAAGGAACAATTTGTACTACAGTTAAATCAGTATTGCTTCGTGTCGTATGATTCCTTCTACCTACGAATACGCATCCTTGTTCGACGTTCAGGTCGTACTGGACTTCATTGAAACCCCAGCTACATTTGGTCAGAATTATCGTTGGTGTGGAGGAACCAGACACGCGAGGCATAAAAAAGGCGGTACTTTACTCCCTAGAACAAGCCGTGGGGGTGGGTGTGTACACCGGTCTGTCAGTGCTTGGAGGGCTTCAACGCGCTTTAACATAGTCCAAGGTGAAGAGCTTCAGATTCCTGAAAATGCATTGAAGCACCCCAAGCAGTGGCAGCCAGGTGTACACGGCTGCACGAGACAGAGGCTTGATGAGTGTGCCACCTTGTTCATGCCCAGCGTGCCAAAGTACTTACTTGGTCAAATTCTTCGCGTGGTAGTCAATCGTATAGAATCGATCACCGCGAACCAAAACTACAGCATCTGAGAGAATGGCTCTGGAAATGGTGAAGGTGGGTGCAATGCCAACACCAGGAACCATCGGTACCTTTGCTTCCTCTGCAACAATACCAGGATACCTGAGAAGATGATAAGCAAGATATCGGGAGGTATTCGATGTAAACATAGCTTACATCTCAACATAGTCTGGATGATCGTAGAGGTGGCGTAGTTGCTCCGCAACCTTGGGATCTGAGTTTATGCTCTCAAAAGTTTTATGCGGCGCTAGACCAAAGAAGGTCCTGAATTCGTTCAGAGTTGCAAGTCCCCATTTGCGAGCTTGCATCATTCCCAAGATCTCAACTGCTCGTAGAGCTTTTGGCACGTTGTTGGCGCCAAAGGCCTATAAAGTGTTAGCAAGAACTGATGTACATAAAGTGCCTCGCCATTGATCCATGTACACTGTTCTGCTAATGCCTGAGGTGGCCCAGTAAGCCTACTGATTGCTCCAGTCGACAAAATTTACAAATTCAAAAATGTGTCGAGGAGCTTCAAGCAGCGGCAAACAAGTGTACACGGATCTGTGACGAGTTATTATGAGCAAAGATATGAAGTGAACATACCCCCGCACAATCCTCAATGCTATCGGAAATGATTGCAACCAACTCGTCGTCGCTATATTTGCCATCAGCATCTCTCTCTAGCTTGGCGAATGGGCGCTTTTGTGGGTCTTTATCCAGACTAGCATTCCATTTCCCGAGGCCAATCATCAATTCATGCATCGGAACCTCTTCTGCAGGCTTGCCAAACATCTCGCGATACATGTTTTCAGTCCATTCTTCATCCTTCTTACTGGTTGCGGAATGCCAGCGGTACACCAAGTTGAACTCGGCAGAGACCTGGTTACCAACTCCTCGTGGTGTACCATCCTTTCCAAAGGACTTTTCCATATCAACACGTGGGTCGAGGGTCCATGTAGTGTTGCTCCTGTTCAGATTGACGATGGTACGAAGATCTTGATGCACGTTAGTCATACTTGCTACCTTGAAGCAGTGGAGATAGATAAGGATAGTCCAAGTAGAACGCCTGTGTATACTCGTTTGACAGTGTCTGGGGTGGCCTTGAGAGTTTACGGAGAGCTCAAAAGGATGACTGGCAAGTTGAATTTATGGAAAATTACTCACAGTCCAGAAGAGTGATGTTGATATACAAGCCACACGTCACCAAGCGACCAGTCTGAAACAAGTCATTGTCACGCTTTGCCCAAGCTTTGTCGGCCATTTCTTTTGGAAGTCCGTCCCTTGGTTTGCTGAAACGTCCGTTCTCATTGATTGCTGCGAGCTGGTCGACGACGTAGTTGTGGAACCGATTAAACATTATAAGAAGCACTCCGCAGCCTGGTGGGAAGCCAAGCATACGCTGCTCAGAGAAGCAGTCAGCCTTCAGCTTACCATCTTTGAATGTCCGGATTTGGTCCTGGTCTTCTTGCGTATCACCATAGAGAGGAGACAGATCCAAATAAGAGGATGTTTGGGAGTTATTCATGTCACTGTGATCGGTCTGGAAGAGATCGTGAATGATCAGCGAGGCCCAGTAAAACAAGACACTTGAAACCTTGTTCGGGTGTTCGGTGAAGTCGTGGCGGGCAAAAACGGCATCGAAGATCAGACCAGGATCTGGGAGAGCTCCCGGGGATATTGTTTTTGGTAGGACACTACGAGCGTAGGGCGTATTTGCTGATAAACTTTTAGCTCCATAAACACGGGGGCTATAAAGGTGGACAACTATCAAGCACGCTGTTTCATGTGTACCGCGGTCGGCCACTGCTTGGGGTGCTTCAATGCATTTTCGGAAATCTGAGAGTGATGGAAGCTCTTCACCTTGGGCTAGCTCTTCACCTTGAGCCACTTGAAAACTTGTCGAAGCGCTTCAAGCAGTGGCAGACATGGGTACGTATGAGGCAGCGTGCTTGTGAACATGCCACCTTTTTCACGCCTAGCGTGATGAATTAGGTTCAAGACAAGAAGGAAAGCTTACCGGCACCGAGATGAGGATACATTATATTCTAAATTTGTAAGCTATTGTCGCGATGTCATGTGCGCGGTGCGACTTACATTGTTAGATCCATCGGCTTGACGATAGGTGAACTTATCGCCCAAGTATCTAATAACAAATCAGCATAAAAACCAGCCAAAAGAAGGATGTCTAGGGCAGCTCACGATAGTGGCGGATGTTGCAAGGAATTCCATAGCTCATCAACGAATGCGTTTGTCTTGCTGAAGGTTAGGATCGATTTCAGCTACTTGATAACTACTCACCAATTCCACTCGATTCTTGGACAAAGTGGGGAGGCCGGCAACTAGCTGCAATCATAATTAATATGGTCCCGACGGAGAAGAGTTATAGGAAATACCTGAATGACGCGCTCCATGATGTATGTTTTATCATCCACAAGCTCGCCCTTCGCTTTAGATTCCACAAGCTCCTTGACGGTCTTGAGGTCCTTAAATCCCAAGTTTTTGATGTCGGCCAAAAGTCCACTTGGCTCATCCTTGTGGAGATATGAACCATCTCCTGTCTGGCTAGGCAAGGGCCTCTGCGCTGCGTGGAGAACTTGCGCATACTGCTCAAAGGTCCCGCTGACCTCCTCCCGCTTCGCGGAATGATCAGGTTGCTCGGATTTCAGGTATTGACTCTGGCGGCGCGAGGTTTTCTCTGAGGAAGCAACACCGTTTGTCTCGCCATTGACCTGGCCATTCTCCTTCTTTTTGTCCTTGCGAAACGTACTTGAGAACCTTCGTAACATGATTGATCTTCAAATAACCGTACTGTACAGCGCTATGATGGAAATATACAAGTTTTATAGACACCACGGTCTGAGGTGGCCTAGCGAATCTGGGGGGGTTCACGAAGGAGAGGGGGAGGTAGGTAGCTAGAAAACATGCAGCTCCGGTCTCATATGAAAGTACAAACGCTAGCCAATACCGTGACACGCTTTGATATGGCAAGATCAAGATGCAGGAATCGACATTGGAGATGCCGACCATGGTGGGTCCTCGACCAAACCTTGCCTTGCATCATGTGTGGACCTCTCGCTGTACTCCGCTTTGGGGGATGCACGCACTGGGTGCCAGAAACAGTTGCCCAACCTCCATGATTGGTGACGATGGCGGCTGCGTGGCTGCGCATTGACGTATGTAGCAGAAGCTTGCGTCCGAAGCTGAGCTGTGTGCTGAGCTAGAATGAGAGATGGGCTATCACAGACATGCAGCTACTTTGCGCAACTAGTGCTGCAGAGCTTCAAAGTACTTGTGTAGCAAATCCCAGGCCACCAATGTGCCGGATCAGCCAGCCACCTACAAAGTTTCAATATAATTCCCCTGTCTTACCCCGGTTCGTTTTACTACTCTACAGTGATGTACACGATCAATTGGTCTACAGCTTCGCCTCCGTTGATGATCTGCATATCAATACGTCCGCGGGCCAGATATATGACTCCACCTCGTGGGGCCTTCAAGGGAAAAATTGGTAGCAAACCTCATCTGGTCTAAGCACGAGTCACGATCAGCGGAAGCTGATCTCTGTGGAGAGGGGCCTGACCGCCGTTCCCTACCTCGCTCCGAGTGGTCAGCTCGCCACTGTTGAGCGATGGCAGGTGCAGTGATCTACCTTTGCACGCAGGACATGCAAGAAGTGGCACTTAGTTTGAGCAACCCGTGGTGGATGTGTACGCGTGTATGCCACCGCTTAAGGTGCTTCAACGCATTGTCAGGACTCTGAACAAGATAGAAGCTCTTCATTTTGGGCTATGTGAAAACGCATTGAAGCACCCCAAGCTGTGGCAGACAGGTGTACGCACAGGCAGAGTACTCGATGAATGTGCCACTTGTTTCATGCCCAGCGTGCACGGCTAGCAAGGCCTCCAACGAAATCCATCAGTTGAGCGACCACCACTCGTCCGAGAGCACAGCTCTAGTGTAGATATTGTGTTTCTGTGTCCATCACCGTGGCTCCGCACGCGTCCCGTGGGCGGGTACCCCAGCGAGGGCCTCATTCATCAAGATCGGGCCCCGCTGAATCGATCAGCGCCATATCTCCATCTTTGCCGTTTCCTCAGCTCCAAAACACGCTGGGCGTAAAATTAGTGGCACAGTTATGAGGCACTCCGTATCGTGGGCCTCTGCTTGGGGCGCTTCAACGCATTCTTAGGAACCTGAACGAGGCAGAAGCTATCTATGTTGGGCTATGTGGAAACTCGTTGAAGCGCCCCAAGCAGTGGCAGACAGGTGTACACACAAGACAGCTTGTCCTAGAATTGGAGTGCCACCTTTTCCATGCCCCGCGTGCCGTGCTTGGGCGCGGACCGCAGCCATCAAAACAGTGGTGCGCTGTGCATCGCGGCCAGTGCGCATTGCCGCCAATGATGGAAGCTGGAGATATCTGGCAGCTCTGACGAGTCGACTTGTCGCCACCGATTCAGTTGCATGCAGGAGCATCAATAGCTCGGTGGAGCTGCAGCTCGGCGGAGAGACAGGCACGACAGGGTGACGGGAAGTGAGGTTTGTGCGAAGCGAAAGGGACCGGCCCGCCGTCCTACCGAACTAGCCCAACTTAGTGCCCGATCACCCACATCCACTCTCCCCATCTCCACCATCATGAATTGGGGCTCCTACTCGCTGGAAGTGCACATACACTCGCTTCTTTCGCCTCCATTCGTCCTCAATTGGCCGTCAGAACCCAAAAAGCAACCCCTGTCCCACCGATCCTCCACAAATGCGGACACCCGATATCCCAGCGCCCGGCACCCATGGACGAACTGTCTGTCCCCAGAGCCCCTCCGCTCCTGCAGCTCGAGCAGACGGTGCTCCACAGAGCTGGCAAAAGGCGGTCTTGTGATCCCCATCGGGATTCTTCATGCCGTGCTTCCCAACGAACCGTTCTCGTGTGGAGCGAAGCTCCGGAGGATGCGCGCCACCGTCGTCACCTGCAGCTGGAGCTCGTGCGCCGGTGTATCTGCAGTTCCATGTAGCATGCATCTGGGTCTACCGACTCGTTGCTTGGGCGGGCTTGTGCTAGAGTAAGCGGCTCCGATCTCAAGACCTCCCAAAAGCTCTCACGCGCTTCTCCGCATGCCAAGCTCTTGATGATTGTATTGTTCAGCCTCAATTGAGCTCTTCCTCTCGTCTTCTTCGAATATATCCATCTCCCTAAACTTTCACTATTGTTTTTATGCCCAATGGCTTCTTTGCTGCCAGCGAGCCAGGCCCCTTCGCAGAGGCAACCGAGTCCGGGCACAGAACGCAATGAATTCTTCGTCCCCGTAAAGGCAGGCCCCCACAGGAGGCGCAAGAAGTTCATCTTGTGTTTTGATGGGACGGGGAATAAGTTCTCGGGAACTGACTCTGATTCCAACATCCTAAAAATCTACCGGATGCTTGACCGGAATGACGAGAGTCAATTCCACTATTACCAGCCTGGCATTGGTACATATGTGGTGTCAAAGTCTTATTCGCATACCAGTCGCATTGACCGCCTCAAGTCTTGGTATGCGAAAGCTAAGGATTCTGCGGTTGGGACATCGTTCGATGAACATGTAATGGCAGGCTATCGAGTAAGCTCATTCATACAATACCTCGTCACAGATCCGTGTACACTCGTCTGCCACTGCTTGCTGCTTGAAGCTCCTCGATGCATATTCAAATTTGTAAATTATGTTTATTGGAACAATCGGAAAGTTGCCGAGCCACCTCAGGCAGTGGCAGAACAGTATACCAGGATCAATGACGAGGCACTGTACTTCCCCCATACCCATCACTTGAAGGGTGTACTTTTCTCTTGTATTGATGATCCATAGTTTCTCATGCGCTACTACATTCCTGGTGATGATATCTATTTCTTCGGATTCTCGCGTGGCGCATACACTGCTCGCTTTCTGGCTGAGATGCTCGACCATATCGGCCTTCTCTCAGTAAGTGTTATTAAGTACAATGTATTGTCCTATATTTGGGCATCTTGCTGACCCTTTTTAGGCCGGAAACGAAGAAATGTGCCATTTTGCGTGGAAGACCTTCCAGAAATGGCAGGTTCGACAAGAACGCACCGAGAAAGAGAAGGATGATAAGAAATACCTTCTGGATTTCATGTGTGCTTTTCGCGAGACTTTTAGCCGGCCTGTTCGTCGCATACGATTCCTAGGTCTCTTCGATACTGTCAACTCCGTCCCGAGATTCGAGAACGCGTGGATGCAAAGGAGCAAGTTCCCATATACCGCTCGCAGCTCTGCCAAAGTAGTCCGGCACGCGGTCGCCATCGATGAACGACGCGCAAAATTCCGGCAAGACCTGATATCGGAAACGAAGCCAAAGAAGACGCATCACTACCATCATCGACGCCAGCGTGTCTTGCACCCTTTCAATCTTGCGGCCATTGACGAAGTAGAGCAACAAACCCGAGGCAGGCCAAGCACAGACACGCATCGTTATAACCCATCGCGTCGTGGTACCCTAATGCCACCCGAGAATGAAATATTCAAAGATGGATCAGACACGAGAGGTATCCGTAGTTTGAGTCCCGGTCTCTCACCAAATGGACGTTCTGAGAACGATCGACCATCCTCGGCCGCCACATCGATTTCAGAGACCTCGATGGCGGCCATCATACACCACGATGATGAGGATTCAGACGGCGAAGAACAAGATATTCGGGAAGTCTGGTTTGCTGGATGCCACGCGGTACGTCAACATTATATGTACCTAATGTATCAATCAATTGCTAATGATTTTAGGATATTGGAGGTGGATGGCCCCTTGGGGATGGCGAAGATTCAGCTCTAAGTCATATTCCTCTTGTGTGGATGGTTAAAGAAGCACAAAGCGCCGGCCTCCACTTCGACGAGGTCAAGCTTAAGGCCCTCAATTGTTGTCCCGACGACATTCTGAGAAGCAAATCAACTGTAGTCCCGCAGATCGAAATTGACCCAGCATCGCCTGATCCCGAGATTGGGCCCTCATCAGGACTTCAGCATCGTCTTCGGCCGCATACGACAACTAGCTGTGTCGGATCCAAGCCCTCTCGGTTCCACACGTTGTTGGAGTCTGCTGCCTGCCACGGGAAGATACACGACGTGTTGCAATTTGGAAACGGCGTGTCACGGGCGTCTGTCGTCTCATGGAACATCATGGAATACTTGCCTTTCCGCCGAATGGACTTGCAAGAAGATGGCTCTTGGAAGAGCATTGCTTGGCCCTTGCCGAAAGGCGAAACCAGGGACGTTCCAGACAATGTTGTAATTCACAATTCCGTGGTTAAGCGCATGGAAACGAATCCTGACTACAGACCCGGAAATCTCATTGTCGGTGGAGGCGGCAGAGGCGTTCGAAAGGCGCCTGCACAGTATGGGATGGGGAAGTGGATCGTCGATCGTGGGGAAGGCGACCCTGTTAGTGAGGTACTTGTGCGGGCTGCTCCGCCGGAAAAGAAGAGATCAGAGAACGGTGTCACAAACATGGGCCATACTCCGTTTGGTCCTCAAGGTGTTTGGATTTCTGCAAACAGATAAGTTGAACCAGCAATATTTGGCTGTGTAGAATAAGCTAAAGCACAACTTTATGGCGCCCCTTCCTGGCTATTGGCTCACTCAGCGCAATACCGTATATCTATCCTTCTGTTGTAGCTAGCTTTCTCACTCACTATCAACCAATACAATACTTGACCCTCTATTTCTGCTGCTGTTTGTCCCTCCGCCAGTCTGATATTCCCCCATTTTGAGACCGACAGCGTCAGCTCGCGACCAGTGAGTGTCCACGGTAGATGTAATGCTGGGACAATTGGGTACCGATGTGATTGAGTGTTCTTCTAAGTCTCCCTCTAGAATGTGCCTTCCTTCTGATCAGTGGACGTAGGTTTGCGAATGGGGCACAGATGTGAACTTAGATGGGCTATCCTCCAAGGTACTGCCCAAGAGTGAATGTGTATCCCGCTGTGGGTTGCCAGAAGAAATGCTGCCATGAAAGAAGTCAGATGTAATGTCCGGTGTCCTTCTCTGGGTGGGAATGTCGAGGATGTGTATGCCGTGTAGAAGGCCGTCATGAGAGAGTGTCGGAAATGGCTGAACTTGAGGTATTAGGAAGTGAGGTTTGTATGTCGTAGAAGGGGTTCCAGTCCAATTGGTGATGTTATTGACTTAATGCGTCCCTGACGAGGAGAATGAGCACTCAGTTCGATGCGTTTATAACGATCTGACGCCACTCAAGAGCCCTAATAATGTGTAGCCTATAGTCATAATCCCGGATTGCAGCTGTGTCTCAACGTTCCTAACGGCTGGTAGTTCGAAAGTCCCGGGCAATCGATGGCTGCCTGTGTCCCGGACAGCAAGGCAGGACACCCAATAGTGCGTTGTTCCATCTTTTTTACTCTGTTCTCAACTGCTAGCCTCTCGTCGGGCGCCAGACTGAGGGAGGTGCAGAGAGCAGCGGTAAATAGAGGGTCAAGTATTGTATTGGTTGATGAGTGAGTGAGGAAGCTAGCTATAACGGAAGGATAGATAGTTATAACTACGGTATTGCGCTGAGTCAGCCAATAGCCAGGAAGGGGCGCCATAACGTTTAGGTTGAAAGGCACACTTATGCTGAGGCACACTTATGCTGCTGCCCTTTCATGACCTGGGTGCCGTTTCGTTTCCGTGTGGCTTAGAACGTGTGTTGGGAATTGCCTATCATGGATGAAGTCAAAGAAATTGTAGAACACTGAAGAAGTAAAGGAACTACACGGGGTGTTTATAGGTGCAGATGTCACTACGTTATGTGTATTTTGGAGAATTCAATGAGGGTTTGGAAACTGTGGAACGTAGATGAAAAATAAGGGGGGTTTATAATGGTAGAACTGACTCCAGAGACAGGCCATAAGTCTGTGCACACCCGCTTGTCACTGTTTGGGGGTTACCCCGTGAGGTTTAAAGAGTCTAAGTACGATGTCAAGTTTCAGGCAGTGCAAATCAGGCAGCTCCTTGATTCACTGGCTACTGACCTAGCTGGGCCACTCCTCACAGTGGTGTCAAGTGAGCAAGGTTGGAGCCAAGCAGTGATGAATCTGTGTGTCCAGACTCATAGTGGAATACTGTACGTTTTGTGGATTTCGTTGCGTGTTTGGGTTTCATAGTGTTGAGGTCAGAAGAAGTACCCAGAGTGTGTTGTCGTCGTTTATGTTAGCAGAAGCACCTAGCGTAGTTACTTGTGAGACTTGTATGGAATCAAGTGACGGAAGCCTAGAAAATTTGAGTCCATCTTGGATTGGTAAGAAGCAAGTCTGATTCTATAACTCGCTCACGCCAAGCACCAAATAAATATTCACCCAGCCAGACTCCAAGCCTCTTTGCAAGCTCAGTCCTTCTTCAACTCCTCGTATATCTCCTCGATGCCATCCTTCGTGATAATCATCATCTGTAGCCCGTCGCCGACCTCAATATGTCTCTCTACCGCACTCGTGAACGCATCCTTGACCAGCTCCTCGACATCCTTCCGCGGCAGCGGCTCTGGCACCCGCTGCTGCAACGCATGCCCCTCCCCGCTCCCCGGTATGTACTGATTCTTGAAGTTAACCTGATTATCCAAGAACGGCATAATCAAGCTCGCCGCCGCACCCGCCGCTCTGCACTGCTCCCGCTCGTAGCTCCCCACGGGATCGTAGCTGTATAGCGCGCCCTTGCCCTCCTCATCCAACCCGCCCAGGATCGCCGTCACGTAGTAGGGGAAGAAGCGCTTGCCGTACAGGATGTGGGACAGGCGCTGCGCACACGCGGCTACGCTCATCGGCTTGCCGTGCTGGTACTTGTACATCTTGACGATGGTGTCGAGGCGTTCCTTGAGGGCTTCGCCGTCGGCCGCAAAGCCGACAACGGAGAGCACGATGCGTGCGCCTTTGCTCTCGGGCCCTTCACCGCCGATCTTGAAGAGCTTGGGGGCGTAGCGCGTGTTGATGCTGTAGCCACTTGTTGAGCGAGTGTCGCCGGCGAGGATGGAGAAGTCGGCGCCGGATATGCCTAGTGTGGAGCCTCCGTTGTCGGTGTAGCTGGGGGTGGTCAGTGAGAGAATATTCAGAGCGTATAGGTGATCGTACGGGTAGAAGCTGTGTTCTCGGATGCCCGCTGGGGCGGCGGTGGGTGTTTGCGCGAAGGAGTAGCCTGGTGCACCGTTTGGCGGTGCTCCGGCGAATACTGAGGCCATGATGGGTAGTTTGGTAATTCTGGTAGACGACGAGAAGGCAGTGGTGAGGAATGTGGACGGTCCTTTCACTGAATGCGGTGGTGAGGAGGTGGGTGGTCGTGGAGAGCTGGTGATGGAGCTTCGTTTGGAGTTGACGCGGAGCTTGATGCCTTCCGCCTCACAGACGGTTTTGCCAAGGCTTTCTCCGATATCTTGAAGATCCATGTTCTCCATCAACCTCACCTCCAGCACATTCACGCATTATGCTGGGATTGAATTATGCGAGCAGCGACGAAGAGGAGGAAGTCGCTGCTCCAGTCAAAGAGCAGGTAAGGAGTTCAGCTTCGAGTCAAACCCATACAAAAGGCCGGATAGCTACTAATAGACAAGACGCAGACAAAATTAACTAGTCAACAGGCCTCTGTCAACCCCTCCGTAGCCCTTACACGTATGTCAATGGGTTGTTCCAACTGAAATCCATGCTGAATCAACTAGACAATGCGACCAAATCTAGTGGGCCAGCTCTGGCTCCCGCAACACAAACCAAGGATGGAGCAGGCAGTGAGGGTCCCGTCGTAGGACCAACACTGGGGCCGTCTGCCACTTCACCGCCAGCAGATCCTGTAGCAGAAGGCGATTCCGCGCCTCTATCGCCGTATTCTACGTCTCGACTCATCATTCGAAATCTTACAATGCCACCCATACCAAATTTCGATATTCCACCCTCTCCACCGGGCTCCCCTCGACCCGGTCCTACAGCAAGATTCGCGCAGTTTTTGGAGTTGAAGAAGCGGGGAGTACATTTCAATGAGCGAATTGAGAAGACATCAGCTTTGAGGAATCCCAGTCACCTACAGAAGTTGATGGAGTTCGCGGGCATCAGCGAGACTGACCAGTATGCGTCAACTCTGCCAGAGGAGCTGGCTATTCCTTCTAAGTTTCCGGAATGGGCATACGCAGATCAGCTGGTTGCTAGTCAAAAAGAGATCACGAAACAGCGCGAGGCAGAGCAAGCAAGAGTGCAGAGGGAAGCGATTGAATTTGTTCCAGCTTCGGCCTCTGGAGCTTCGAGCAGGGCTGCTACGCCCGGAGGGTACCTTTCTAGAGGTAGTGGGGCAGAGAGAGTCATGGCTGGATTGGATAGAGAAAAGCCTGGTCCATCTTTGGTTCAGGATCGCAGCAAGCGGAAGGAGTATGAGCATCGAGGTGGGCGGGACGAACCTCGAAGACGGAGGTTCCATAGCAGATCGCGGTCTCCAAGGCGGAGACGCTCACGGCCAAGATGACGTGTTGGCAGAGATGCTCATATTCAATTTCAAAAGGCCTTATACCCAATACACATACATGTTTAGAACTGCAAGCGTCGTGATTCCACCTCCATAAAAATGAAGCTCGGACCAAGTCTGGAGCGGCCGCCAGACAGCCTTCGCGTCGTCAAGCTGCCTGGACCCATCACCGCAAATCCCACCTCTATCAACCCTCCAAGCCCCCACACACTTTGCTACACATCTCCGCAGCCTCCCCCTCAACTCGAATCTCACTCACTTCCTCCTACATCGCCATGAATCACCTTCCTCAAGCTTGGGGCCGTGTAAGCACCTCAAACCTTCAGCCTACCTCTCCATCTATTAACAAACTCACAGCCACGAGACGACGTCTACGGCGCATACAGCAACTCGTTCTTACAGACCTCTGGCCCTACAACACACACACAATCGCCGATCGTGACAGGAACCTCAGTCATAGCAGTGAAGTTCAAGGACGGCGTAGTGATCGCAGCGGACAACCTAGGTACGCCCACCTTATACACAATGTCCATCCTAAACTAACAAGGGATCCCTCACAGCATCATATGGCTCCCTCGCCCGCTTCACCGACGTGAAGCGCCTCCGCAAATTCAACACCCGCGCCGTCGTCGGCTTCGGCGGTGACGTCTCTGACATGCAATACCTCGACCGCCTGCTCTCCTCCCTCGATATCCGCGAGAACTATGCCGAGGAGTCCCCCGACGCCCAGCTGCACGCTAAGAACCTGCACACCTACCTGTCCAAGGTCATGTACAAGCGCCGCTCTGACTTCAACCCGCTGTGGAACCACCTGTTGGTGGCGGGCCTGGATGGCGAGAACAAGCCCTTCCTCGCGAGCGCAGATCTGCTAGGAACGACGTTCTCGAGCCCGACGCTAGCGACGGGATTCGGGGCGCATCTGGCGCAGCCGATTCTCAGACGTACGGTCCCGGATGAGGCGACGGTGGCGTCTGTGACGAAGGAGCAGGCGGTGGAGTTGGTCAAGGAGTCTATGAAGGTGCTTTTCTATCGGGATGCGAGGAGTATGGACAAGTACTCGATTGCGGTGATCACGAAGGAGGGTGTGGAGCTGAAGGAGAATGAGAAGTTGGAGAATCAGAGTTGGGCATTTGCAGAGGGTATTAGGGGATACGGCACCCAGGTCAATTAGAGCGAGCTGAGCGAGGCGGAAACCCAGAGAGCGGTTATAGGTCTCATGGCAGTATTAGGTGGGCAGTTGGGGTGGATAGACTCACATGTACTATGAAATGAACAGCATTTCTGGCCGCGGACTGGGTACATATGCATTCAAAAACAAAGCTCCCCCTCATATGCAAAAGCCATTTCGTTGAACCGAACGAATCTCGTAAGTAGTTCAAACAGGTAAAGTTTCTTTCAATCGATTCATAGTCAAGATCAAGCACATGGCTTAGCGAATCTCATCCCCATCAGGCTTCCTTGCACAAAAAGTGGCAGTGCACGAATCTATGAATCTTTTTCTATCATGTCCTTTAGCCATACACTTATTCTAGGCTTGCTCCCACTGCCTAGCTCCACTCCGGTTCTCTAGTACGATATCAAAGATTGTAAAGCGACGATTTTGACAAAGCTAGTAGCTTCCGGGCCACATCAGACGGTGTTAGACTGCCACTTCATGTCTAACCAAGCCTACCCATCCACTACCCACTAGATCCACTTTCGCTAGCTTCAAATATTCACTCCACCTCCAAAAAAAAAGAAACCATCTGAGTCATACGTCTATGCCACAAACCCAAAAAATTGCCAAAAAAAGATAGCTGAATAGCTCAGAACGGTTTCGATCCTGACGGGCCATATTAGCATGATCCGAATACCGGATTTCAGTGTAGCTAGCTTACCGTTGTCCTCCGGGTACCACAATATATGTATATATATGAGCCCGGCTACATGGAACGTCAGTCAATTGAACCCAAGACCTCGAACAAAGGGTAACATACCGCGCTTCCTGCGATTTGTTAGCCTAGTATATGAGGAGGGGAAGTTGGGTTACTTGCCGCTGCGCCACTGAGCTGATTTGGGGTGCTGTGAAAAATAATCCGTATAAGTAGATGGAATCATTTACATGGGGAGTGATTCAACTGATGCTTTGTAGTCACCGCATGCAGTTAGGTTGCGCGAGCTTGTGTGGATGCATTCCACAAAGGGAGCATTGACCCTATGAGCTTTGTCTGGTGGTCCCACGAGCCCCCTTGCTTAAATGGCTCGTTACACGAAAGTAGACTCGTTGGATTGGTGGGGAGTAACGCAGGGTTGTCGGAGCATACCATCAATTCCTACATGATGCTATCCATAGAAGTCCTATGTGTTTGAGTCTTAGTGGCCGAAGTGTGCTTTACGCCGTCACAAGATTTGACATGCTGGACAGACCCGACGTTCATCAGGAAGGCACGAAATCAACATTGCGAACCCTCGAATCGAAGACATCAAAGTGGTGGAGCGAATCATACACCGTCAAGAATCGGCGAAGAAAGCGGGGGGAGGTTGAGTCCAAGTCAAAAGATAGGCGCCTATAGAGATATCCATCGCATTAAACATCCTATGATCTTTATGAAAAACTTCAGACGGCGACGCCCAGGGATCTTATGTCACGCACAGAGTTCCAAATCACATTGAGTACATGGAAGAGTGATAGCTCGATGAAAGTTATCTCTGCTTCTTGAATCAATCTCGTAGAGATGATATATCCAACTACGGTATGAAAAGTCCGAGTACAGGAGAAATAGTGGATCAAAGCCCAACAGTGTCCTGTACGGAATCGAACGCAGCGACACCTTGGAGTATCGACGAAATTGGTGGTAGAGTATCACCGTGGTGTGTTTTCGAAGGTAGAGTATGTGTTTCCAAACTCGGTTGCGGAGTTTCGATTTTCGGATTCAGTAGCGGAGTACTCGTTCTCGATTTCGGCATCAGAGGCTGAAAATCCTTCCATTCGAATGCGGCATTGTGCTTTGAGGCCCGGACCGCAACCAGAGGCTTGCAAGTGCTTACCATGTCCATTTCACGCGACCACTGTTCGTACTGGAACTCGATGCCCCGAAGTTCTCCGACAATCCATTCGTGCTAGTATGTACATCAGATTGACACAAACCAACGAGAGAAGGAATCTAACCTACGTTTTGGTATTGCTGGATCCATTCCAGGTTGTCTATATGATTAAACAAGAGCCTCATGTCCACTCTATACTTTGCCATATCTAACGTTACAACCGTCAATGAGTCGTTTATGCCCCGTCTATGCATGGCCCCGTCGTAGTGTTCTCCGAGGTTCTGAACCGCATATACAAGCCAATTGTGCTAGGATGTTAGGCCACGAGTAGCAACAAGATAACGAATTGAACTTACTAGCTTCTCAATCTGGCCTCCGAGCAAGCCCACCTCATGATTCAAGACAAATCTTACGTCTATCACATCCTCCTCAGTTCTCCTCAGATTTCTGCTTGTCATTGAGCTATTGCATAAGCCGATTTCATGCGTCTTTTGCTCGTATCGGGCTTCCAGTTGCCGCAGTTCGCGGACAAACCAGTTGCCCTGAGACGTTAGAGTCACATGTAGGAGCAAGAGAGCGATCGAAGCTTACCAGCTCAAGATTCTGGTTGGCCCCCAGCTTTTTCTCATGGCAGAATGAGAACCTCACGTCTAGCACGATCTCCTCCAAGCTCACGTCTGTGCCGTGGTCCTTCCCCCGCGTCAGAAGTCTGAAGAACTTCGATGCTGCAGCGGGTAAGGACGCGTTGTTTTGATGTTGGACAATGTTCTCGAGAGAAGAATGTTCGGGCCAGTAAAAGCTGTTCATATTGAAAGTGTCCATATTGGAAGGAGAGAGGGTGTAGTGGAGTAGTTGTGTCAAAAGTGCAACCGTCAGAGGAAACTTCGCCGAGCCTGAGAATTGGTGTATGTTGAACAAGAGGAGGTAAACTGTAATGGAATAGAACATAAGCCCTTTGCGATACTCGAGGCAGTCGCAACATCACTGAACACTCCTTCCCGTTGACATCGCAACCCAACTTCCAGCGAGTAACTCTTAGCTTCGTAGTGAGCAACAAGAATGGGTAGGCGCAGTGGTGGGGACATGACCTTCACCGCTCTACCAACGTCTGAGGTGGCCTAGCGAGCTTAGCAGTTGTTCGGTTAAATATATATTTGGATTGTGTTTGAATCTTTGAAAATTGCTTGAGACACCACATGCGGCGGTAGGAGACTGTACACACATCTTTTCTAAAGGTTATCGAAAAGCTGAATACGAAACCCCACTAGCGCGCTCCCTTGATCAAGGACAGAACGACCGCGGCGAAAGCCCGGAGGATTTACCTACTGTGACCTTCTGAATGTTCTCTACTCACCATAAAGCCATTTGCGCTTTGGTCTCCTCTCGATCTAGCCGTAGTCACATGAATGACGCATGAGTAGATGACGAGCGTAGAAGCCCCAGCATGAAATCTCCAGCGCCGGAATAATAGCCCAGCGAAGACTGAACTGGGAGAGATATGGCTATTGTAGTATGCTCATATATGAGAGAAGGGACAATGAGAGAAGGTTTCAAGATAATAATTAGACAGGACCCATATAGTTCTATAGCGCGTCGCCGGCCTGTTCTTATCGGCATTGTTGCTTTCATTCATTCGTGTTTTTTCAACCTAACTTCTCAAGTTTCAAAGATTGCATGAAGTTAGTGAAGACGTCTGATAGTTGGTTACTCTCGTGATATTGATGAGAGAAAGAACGAATCTAGGATTGACCAACATGGGCCGAGCTCCCGCGGGGCTCTACTGAAAATTCTCACCCTTCCCTATCATCTCTTATCATACATACCACAGTACAGGAGAGACGATAAGGAGCTGCATGCCACCGGATGTACGGCACTTAATTCCTCATGACTCCTAATCCCCGTATTCCCAATGTTCCCAAACTCTCCTTCCCAACGCTAAGCCTCCTCCAATACAGCCGCCTCTCAAACCTCTATCTTTGCCCAACAATATGCTAGTTCGTTAAAAGACCTAAGGAGTATTTGGCCATACCCCATGAGGGAACCGGTCCTGCGCGTCATGCAGCTCCTTTCGCGCCTTAACCCCACCACACCGCCTAGTTCAAGCTCACAATACCTCCACAGTTCTCTTGAACGGGAGAGCTTCGCATTTCTAATCCGGTGGAGACTTGGAAGATTCTTACTTTCCCGTTTTGTCATGCAAAGACAGCCCAACATGGAGATTTTAGCTGTATCTAGTTGGCTTGGGTGTTTGATGGATACGACATTTGGAGTCCATGCCTGAGGTACTCAACCAGATGCATCCGTCGATGCGATGAGCTCCCGACAATGCATATGAAGCTTAGTAAAGGAACCGACAAGTAAGCGATAGTTTTTCTATCTGTGCACCAATCAAAGGATTCAGAATGTATTCACCGCCCGATCGGCCTGATCGACAGGACCCGCCACTAAGTCCAGAAGAAGCGGGTACTTGACTAGCAACCGCTCAGCGACCACCTTTGTCTCCGCGGCGCTGGTGGCTACAACGCTTGCTGCTTGAGACGCTCCCGTCTTGGCGCTAGATACGCCGTCTTGTTAGAGTTTAGCAGTTCCACCAACAGATGCACCAGTGGCTGGCCACAGCTATCCCACAGAACCAAAATCCCTTATTACAAGGGTGTGACGTATATCAGCTAAGTCCGACGTCTTCTCCATTTGTCAACGTCGGAATCATTATTCATAATCTGCTGCCCCTGCTCTTGCCTCTTCTGCCCTTTTCGCTCGGAAGGAAGTGCTTTTGCGATTGCTCCTGCAGGTGCGCTTGTGTACTTTTGCCTCGCATTGCTTTGATATATTTTCAAAACTTGTTGAAGCGATAGTTTGGCAAGTCTGATAGCTCTTCGGTCCACCCCAGACGGTTGCTCCTTCACCTGCGCAGTTCCGCGCCTTATACTTTCAACTAGCCCATCCGTTTTCGTGTGCTTGTAATCGACGTACTTTCCCAATTCCAAAGTCCCAGAAGTCATCACCGACAAACAAGATGTGGGGAACAAGCGTGCCCCACGACATACGCAAAGGCAGGAACCCATGGCACAATGAAGAGGAGGAGCGCCAGAGGCGAGAATCAGAAACAGACGTGACTGCTAATACCAGCCCCGATGGCGAGCCAACCAACCTGGAAGGAACTTGGGGGGAACGTGATGCCGGCCACATGAATGAAATTATGGCTATGGAAGACTTCGAAGCGCTTCGAAGGAATTTGTCCAATTTATCGAGATCGCGATCCCACAAGACAGAACGATCAGATGGCCTCAGTGGCATCATCAGTCGCAGAAGCAACCGAATGTCGAACCTACAGCGACCTACAACAGCTGGGACAGAAGACTCGGAGCGCGGAGGAAAGATATTAGACAAGGACGACGACTTTCAACTGCACGATTTCATGCGCGAGGGCCATTTCGAGAAGCGCCAAAATGGAGAATCGGCCAAGAAGGTTGGCGTCACCTGGAAGAACCTGACTGTCAAGGGCGCAGGATCGACGACAGCTTTCGTCAGAACACTCCCTGATGCTGTTATTGGGACCTTTGGACCGGACCTCTACAAAATCATATCCGGGTTTATCCCAGCGTTGAAGCTAAAGAAGCATGTGGAGACGCGGACCCTTATCCACGGCTTCTGCGGTGTGCTCAGGGACGGAGAGTACGTGTTACCCACTTGAACATCTACCTGGCTAAGCTGATATTTGAAAGGATGATGCTGGTATTAGGACGGCCCGGCTCTGGTTGCTCTACGTTCTTGAAAGCCATCGCAAACGACCGAGAAACCTACGCGGAAGTTACTGGTGACGTCCACTATGGAGGCATATCAGCCGAAAAGCAACATAAGCAATTCAAAGGGGAGGTCAATTATAACGCCGAGGACGACGTCCATTTCGCGAACATTTCAGTCGAGAACACTCTACGTTTTGCTTTAATCAACAAGACGAAAAAGGGTGAAAAGGGATCAATCCCGATCATCGTGAATGCTTTGATGAAAATGTTCGGAATCTCCCATACTGCCAAGACCCTAGTAGGCGACGAGTATGTGCGAGGAGTCAGTGGTGGAGAACGGAAACGAGTCTCCATCGCCGAAACACTTGCCACCAAATCGACCCTAGTTTGCTGGGATAATTCCACTAGGGGTCTCGACGCGTCTACCGCTCTCGATTATGCGAAGTCTCTGCGTGTCATGACAGACGTAAGCAATCGGACCACGCTCGTCACCCTATACCAGGCTGGAGAAGGCATTTACCAACAGATGGACAAGGTCCTTGTAATTGATCAGGGGCGATGTGTCTTTCAAGGGAATGCTGGAGAGGCCAAGCAATACTTCATCGACCTTGGGTTCCACTGCCCGGAACGGCAAACAACAGCAGACTTTTTGACTGCAGTAACAGATCCTTCAGAACGCCGATTTCGGGAAGGATACGAAGACAGGGCCCCAAAGACACCAGAGGATCTAGAAAAGGCATTCAGATCTTCCACGCATTACCGGCAGATCCTTAAGGATATTGCAGACTACGAAAAAGATCTCGAGGATTCGAATTTCGTCGACGCGAAGGAATTCGAAAAGGCAGTCCGAGAAAGCAAAAGCAAAACCGTGCAGAAAAAATCAAGCTACACCGTCAGCTTTGTACGGCAGGTTGTTGTGTGCACACAACGAGAATTCTGGTTGACTTGGGGTGATAAAACTACTCTGTAAGATAATCTCAGAGGACACTTGCAGCACCGCTAACCTCAGCGACAGGGCCACAAAGTTCTTCATCGTCATTTCGAATGCCTTGATCGTAGGCAGTCTATTCTTTGGAGAGCCGCTAGATACCTCCGGTGCATTCACTCGAGGAGGTGCTTGCTTCTTCTCCATTCTCTTCCTCGGATGGCTTCAGCTCTCAGAACTCATGAAGGCTGTCTCTGGACGCGCTGTCGTTAAGCGCCATCACGATTATGCCTTCTACCGTCCTTCAGCAGCTAGTATCGCACGGGTAGTGCAAGATTTCCCACTTCTTCTCGTCCAAGTTGTGATGTGAGTTCCGTCATTTCTTTGTAGTGCTTGGCCATAAGTCTGGGCATGTGCGTATACCACTGTTTGAGTGCCGCTTTTGGGAGCTAGACACCACTGCCAGGAGCAGCCTCGTTATCAGGAAGTCGATCCGTCAAGAAGCATTGCAGATTTCACTGCATCATCCTTGACATCGCATCTTGAGTTTCAAACCCCCCTAGGGTACCCTAAGCTGTGGCAAACGAGTACGCACAGACTTATGGTCTGTCACTGAAACTAAAGAAGGAGTTGCTAACCGCATTAGATTTTGCCTTATCATGTACTTCATGTCGGAGCTAGATGTAACAGCCTCCAAGTTCTTCATCTATCTCTTATTCGTCTATACCACGACTATATGCATCACGTCATTATACCGAATGTTTGCAGCAGTATCACCGACGATCGACGACGCAGTTCGATTCAGTGGACTTGCGTTGAACCTTCTGATCGTATATACCGGCTACGTTATTCCAAAACAGCAGCTCATCTCCCAATACATCTGGTTCGGCTGGCTGTATTACGTCAACCCCATTTCCTACGCTTTCGAAGGTGTCATTACGAACGAGTTTTCCGGTCGCAGTATGCAATGCGATCGTTCTCAGTTAGTTCCACAAGGCCCTAGTATTGATCCTTCTCGTCAAGGCTGCTCTTTGACTGGTGCTGGAGTCGACGCTCACACAGTCACCGGAAGCGACTATCTTCAGACGACGTTTACATACACTCGAAGCAATCTCTGGAGAAACTTCGGTGTCATTATTGCATTCACCGTTCTATATATCCTTGTTACCGCACTTGCAGCCGAAATTTTCTCCTTTGCTTCCGGTGGAGGGGGAGTGCTGATCTTCAAGAAATCAAGAAAGACCAAGAAATCCCTCCGGCAGTCTCCCGCTGATGAAGAGAAAGTGGTGTCTGGGGATCGGGTCGACAGCACCTCAAGCGGGCAGACTATGACGCAGGAGCAAGCGAAGGATGAAACGCTTCAGCACATCACCAAGAGCGAAAGTGTCTTTACATGGGAAAATGTCGAATACACTGTCCCATATCAAGGCGGCGAACGCAAATTGCTGAACAAAGTAAGCGGGTACGCCAAACCAGGAGTAATGGTAGCCCTCGTAGGAGCTTCTGGAGCAGGCAAGA
The DNA here is from genome assembly GCF_010093595.1 of Mytilinidion resinicola. NCBI lineage: Eukaryota > Fungi > Ascomycota > Dothideomycetes > Mytilinidiales > Mytilinidiaceae > Mytilinidion > Mytilinidion resinicola. The sequence continues at coordinate 830,490 of NW_022985445.1, read as the reverse complement.
CTACGTTACTCAATACTTTGTCCCAACGCCAGAAAATTGGAGTCATTGCTGGCGATATGCTGGTCGATGGTGGACCTCTGGGTCGGGACTTCCAGCGGGGTACTGGATTCTGCGAGCAAATGGACCTCCACGATCAGACGGCAACGATCAGAGAGGCTCTCGAGTTTTCTGCCATCCTCCGACAAGACAAGGATGTTCCACGCAAAGAGAAATTGGCTTATGTAGACAATATCATCGACCTGCTGGAACTCAACGATCTCCAAGATGCAATCATCTCGAGCTTAGGCGTCGAGCAGCGTAAGAGGTTGACGATTGGCGTCGAATTGGCCGCAAAGCCATCGCTACTCCTCTTCCTGGACGAACCTACTAGTGGACTCGACAGCAACTCAGCCTACTCGATCGTCAGATTCCTCAAGAAACTGGCTAGTGCGGGGCAGGCAATTGTTTGTACCATCCATCAGCCAAGCTCAATTCTGATACAGCAATTCGACATGATCCTAGCCCTCAATCCAGGCGGAAACACGTTCTACTTCGGTCCTGTAGGGGAGAACGGCAAGGATGTCATCAAGTATTTCGCCGACCGTGGAGTTCAGGCTCCCCCAAACAAAAATGTCGCCGAATTTATACTGGAAACTGCAGCTAAACCTATGAAGCGACCTGACGGGACGAGAATCAACTGGGACAAGGAATGGAGAAACTCGGAGAATAACGCAGAGGTAATGAAGGAAATTGAACGACTCAAGAGCACAAGAGGCCGGACTCGGGGAGAAGAGGGCGCTCATGAAGAACGCGAGTTCGCGGCGTCCGTTTGGCTTCAGACGATCATGCTAACCCGTCGCATCTTTACTCAATACTGGAGAGACCCATCCTACCTCTACGGCAAACTGTTCGTCGCCGTCATCATCGGTATCTTCAACGGCTTCACTTTTTACATGCTCGGCAACTCAATCGCAGACATGCAAAACCGCATGTTCACCTCCTTCCTAATCATCCTCATTCCACCAACGATCGTCAACGGCGTCGTTCCCAAATTCTACCAGAACATGGCCCTCTGGCAGGCGCGCGAGCTCCCATCTCGCATCTACGGCTGGGTCGCCTTCTGCACCGCTCAAATTCTTGGCGAGATCCCCATCTCCATCGTCTCCGGGCTGCTCTACTGGCTCCTTTGGTACTACCCCGCCGGCTTGCCCACCGACTCTTCAACAGCCGGCTACGTCTTCCTTATGAGCATGCTCTTCTTCCTCTTCACATCCAGCTGGGGCCAGTGGATCTGCGCCTTCGCACCGTCTTTCACGATTATCAGCAACGTGCTGCCCTTCTTCTTCGTCATGTTCTCCCTCTTCAACGGCGTCATCCGACCCTATTCCCAGCTGTCGGTGTTCTGGAAGTACTGGATGTACTACGTCAACCCGTCCACCTACTGGCTTGGCGGTGTGCTCGCGGCAACGCTTGACGGTATCCCGATCTCCTGCAAGCCCAGCGAGACGGCCCGCTTCACGCCTCCGTCTGGCAAGACTTGCATCGACTATGCTGGCACTTTCGTCGCCAATTCGCCGGGTTACTTCATCGACCCTAATGCGACGGACGTGTGCATGTATTGTCCCTATAGCTCGGGCAATGATTACCTCTCGACGCTTAACATCAAGGCAAGCGATAAGTGGCGCGATTTTGGGATCTTCCTCGCGTTTTGCATTAGCAATTGGGTGCTAGTGTATTTCTTCATCTGGGCGGTCAGGATTAAGGGGTGGAGCTTCGGGTTTGGGGCTGTAGTGAGGGGGGCTGCGAAGGTGAAGAACGCGGTGACGAAGGAAGGGGGTGAGAAGGAGCAGAAGTGAACATGATGAGGGCTATGCAACTTTTTGGGGGTATGTGGATTCCAGTGACGATTAGGTAACGGGACAGCAATTGTGAGCGCTGCATAAGTAGAGATCTGAGAACTAGCCTAACCGATTACGAAATCATATCTGCGCAGTTCTTTATCCATGAGATATTGCAGCTGACCAGGATCAGACCTGTACGTATCACGTGGAACTTCCGTGCTAAGTCAGCCTCCCTGAGGTATAAAAAGCTAGTTCCCCACCCACTCCTACCCCTCATCAGGAAGGACGGGCAGCAGCTTCAAAAAACTTATATCTCGCAATTTATGGCAGTCCGGTCGGCTGGGTATCAAATCAGGCAAGAAGATTTGCCACGTCTGCTGTAATCGGAAACGTCAGCGAAGTCATGGAATAGTGGAGAGAAGTCGGGGTGGTGTGTGAGTACTGAGAAGCTGCTAATGGTGACGGCCTTTGTTTGTAGGGGATGATACAGCTTTTGCAGGTGGGCCTTTCCAAGATAACTAGATGCTGTCAACCCTCGCTTTTCCGAACACATGGAGGTCAGCAGTAAGATATGGTGGTGATCCGTCATGCTTCGTGGCTTCCACCACACTTTGCTGGAAAAAGACATTGGACGCTAATCTCCGCCAGCTGCGCAAATGCTACTACATAAGAGGCATGTCCTGCGTCTTTTGATCTTTCGCAAACCCTCTCACAACCTGTTGACAAAAGCTCGAAAGTGAGGAGAGGATCAGCTTCTTATAACCCGCCGGGTCTGAGCCCTTGTCAGTTCCACGTGCTCATGCCTTAGTCGCGGGGCTCCCGGGCTCGTTCATTTCACGTGTCCTGAGGAGCGAAGACTGAGTGCGGAACACGGGGACCAAAAGAGCTCCTATATCCGCCATATCGTCTATCAACATGGAGTTCATCATATCGCCCAATTAGAATCCAGTTACGTCTGTAGTGTATAGTTAATTCGTTGAAGTCTGAATTATTCCGTAAGAAGACCTAACTCCAGTCTCCGAGCCCAGAGTATTTCTCACTCCACCTTCCGCTGCATTACCGTCTCGTCGACCCTAACACCAACCACTCTTCTTCCTCGAATCCGCCATCATCATCTACTTCCCCCTTTCACCTATCCCACTCTCTCACTTCTTCTCCTCATTCTTCCCCTCCGCCACCTTCCCCTCAACAACAACCGCCGTCCCCTTCCCCTTCACCCCCAACTCCTCCCTAACCCCACGATCCCTCTCCCGCCACTCCTGCAACTTTCCCGCCCCAGCCTCAACCAACTCCTCCTTCCCTTCCTTCCTCTCCTCCCCTTGCACCGCCACCCCATCCGGATACCACTCCTCGACCAACTCCTCCCCGTTCTCCCGCCGCCAGCGGATTATCAGCGCGTCGCTGATCGCGAAGCCGATGAAGACGAGCCCAAAGACGGCCATACAGATTATGAAGCTGAGTTTAGCGTTGTTGGATAGGTTGGGGAGGGGGTCGTAGGGGTGGGGTGTTGGTGATGGTGATGAGGTGGTGCCAGTGGGGAGGAGGGAGGCGAGGGAGATGTGAAGCGGGGGGTTTGTGGGGGCACATGAGGGCTGTTGCGGGGGTGAGTGTCAGCAGTTGGGTTGGGGAAGATGTGCGTGGTGATGTTTAAGGGATGAATGGGAGGGACGTACGCTGCAAGCAGCGTCCTCAGCAGAGCTGATGGAGTAGGCCTGGCACGTCGCAGCCCAAAAGAGAATCCATAGATTTGTTGTGAGAGAAGAAGTGTAAGATGTTTTCGCCGTAGATGACATGTTTGCTCATTGAGTCAATCCAAATCTTAAACGTGAGGCTTGGCAGCGTTATCGAATGCAAGAAAGCTCGGCTTTAAACAAAGAAGTGGAGAATGGCGTGTTGATCACTTGGAGGAAAGGGGCAGACGGGTGTGAGATAAGCCTTTCCGCTGAGTCTTCGTGTCTGCAGCTTCAACAGTGGTTCGTGCAACTGGGGCCCTCCGCCTTGCATATTGTTTTCGATGCGGTGTCATCTTTCCGGACAGCATCTCTCCGCATTGGGACGGTGAAGCGTCGGTCTGGCTTTCAAGTGGGCGGAATGTTTGAGCCTCCCGAATTAATTGGCGTTGGGGGTGGCGGAGCTAAATGCTAGTCCTCGAGATACAGGCCTGTGGGTGTCTAGGTTGGGAGGGGGTACAGACTTGGAACTGTCAACGCCCCTGTGTGACGAAGAGCCACGTTCTAGATGCGTCCAACGGGAACAGCGTTAATATCCGCTGGTGCAGTATTCGGGTGCGGCGTCGACTCGTACAAGAGTACAGAAGACCGGACAATTGTCGTAAAGGGAATTGCCTCAATGAGGACATATGCAGCCATTCCCCAATGAAAAAAGAGACCTGTTGATGATTGCAGCCAAGGAAGTCGGTTTGAGATATCAGAACTCACACTTTCTATGTAGGAATAAAGATATCGAATGACAGTAACAGTGTGATTCCCCTAGACTCCAGTAATACCAGCAAGCTAAGGCTGAAAATTCACAAAGCCACCCACAATATACGCATCATTACCTCATCTGCCATGTACGCCCACGACGAACCGACTACTCCAGGGATTTGGGGAAACGTTACGGTCGATCATAACTTCGCAGCTGCAGACGGAGCCTGGACCTGGAAACACCAAGGGCAGTCAGCTTATGACCGCACCACTGTGTTAAATAGCACGCAGAAGCAAGTCAAGCAAGCAATTAAGCAACGCAACAATAACACATTACATGGTTTGTCACAAATTTCTGTTTTGGTACAGTACAGCGGAAGCTAGCAGTCGGGCGGGACTTTTCCGAGACATCCTTGGGTTACAACGCGAGAGAGACATGGAAAAGAAAAAATGGATGAGGTGCTTTTCACAACTTCGCAGCACCATGGGGTGGACCCACATTCGTAATTTCGTTGTACAATAGCCTGAAATAAGTCAGTATAGCTATGCATTTTGTTAGAGGTGAGTACTCACGATGTCAAGAACTCGGCGTAGTCCTCTCCAGTCACCTGGCTCTCGAAGTACTTAGCCGCCAGACCAAACTTGTTTCCCTTTGGTGCCTTTGCGGCAAGGGCTTTTGCCTCCTCACCAAGGAGGGTGAGTGAGTATTCCTTAGTGACTTTCTTGCCCTCTGCGGTGTCAACACCGTGCCTGACCCATTGCCAAAGCTGGCTTCGGGACACTTCGGCCGTAGCAGCATCCTCCATCAGGTAGTTAATTGGCACACAGCCGACACCGCGTAGCCAGCCTTCCATGTAGCTAAGACCGATGCCGAGGTTCTTTCGAATACCAGCCTCGGTAACTTTGCCGGGTACATTCATGTTGAGCAGGTCATTCGCCGTGATGTGGACATCCTCACGACGCTTAAAGAGTTGGTTCGGCGTTGGCATGTAGGTGTTAAAGACATCGGAAGCGATGCTAGCGAGAGCGGGATGGGCGACCCAGGTACCATCGTGACCAGCACGAACTTCGCGGAGTTTGTCAGCACGCACAGAGGCCATTGCAGCGTCGTTGGCGGCGGTGTCATTCTTGATTGGGATCTGAGCTGCCATGCCACCCATTGCGTGAACGCCTCGCCTGTGGCAAGTCTTGATGAGAAGTTTGACATAAGAGTCCATGAATGGAACAGTCATAGTCACGGCAGCGCGGTCAGGCAAGACGAAGTTGGGGTTCTGACGGAATCTCTTGATGGTGCTGAAGATGTAGTCCCATCGGCCGCAGTTGAGGCCGGAGCTGTGATCGCGGAGCTCATAGATAATCTAAAATGATTGTTAGCATGTCCATAAATAGGCCATGGACTCAACTCACCTCGTCCATCTCAAAAGAAGCCAGAATGGTCTCAATCAAGACGGTAGCTCGGATGGTTCCTCGGGCCATCCCGATGTAGTCCTGGGCCAGGTTGAACACATCGTTCCAAAGACGAGCTTCGAGATGTGACTCCATTTTCGGGAGATAGAAGTATGGTCCAGTACCCCGCTTCACGAGCTCTTTGGCGTTGTTGAAGAAGTAGAGGCCGAAGTCGAACAAGCTGCCCGAGATTGGCTCTCCGTCCACAGTGAAGTGCTTCTCCTCCAGATGCCATCCTCGAGCTCTGGCGATCAGAGTTGGGAGAGTCCGATCGGTACGCAGCTTGTAGTCCTTCTCGCCCTGCTTGAAGTCGACCTGCTTGCGGATGGCGTCGTATAGGTTAAGCTGGCCGTTGATCATATTGTCCCATGTTGGAGCGCTAGAGTCTACGCGTCGGGTCAGTGCATGCTCTCCAAAATGTAACATTCATTCTTACCCTCGAAATCTGCCATGTATGTCCACACGTCCGAGTTCAACGCGTTCACGACCATCTTCCTGTCGGTCGGGCCAGTGATCTCCACTCGCCTGTCCACCAAGCCAGGTGCCGGAGGGGCACCCTTCCATGAGTCGCTCTCGCGGATGTGTCGAGTCTCGGGGAGGAAGTCTGGGAGGTAGCCCTTGTCGAGCTCGGCCTGTCGGACGACACGGCGCTGTAGGAGGGCCTTCCGTGTCTCGTTGAATGTCCGGTGGAGGAGGGCGAGGAAAACGGCGGCATCTTTGCTCAAGACCTTGCTGGTCTGGTCATTGAGAGGGCCAAGGACGTTGACGTCCTGGAGGATCTGGTTGGGATTGGCAGCCATGGTGATGGTTAGGATGGTGTTTAGTGTTGTGAAGCTTCAGTGAGGAGCAGGAATGCAGTGAATGTAAGGTAGGTCTGGCGCTCACGGAGCTGTGGGAAAGAGCGGATAGAGCATCTTAAATCGTACGTCACCTATCGGGTTGCCGAGGGTCAACAAAGGAGCCCAAGGCGGACGGTGAGTGGCCCTCGATGCCCCGCGGTCCAGAATGATGCATGTCCCAGCTACCCAGCTCTGGCCGTCACCTCGGGCAGAGGGGTCGACGAGAGGCGAACATCGGCTCGTGATGGTAGTGTAGTGTGGGGAAAACGCGCCCGGCTGCCCCCTGGAATCGGGGCAGGTATGGCGACGCCGTCTTCAGCGGCTGCAACTATTCCGGCTTCCTTTAGTTTTGCATGGTGAGTAGTGTATAGAATGCTCAATTCCATGGGCACGTCGAGGGGACGCGATGGAGCTGCTCTGTCTTGACGTTGCAAATTCACATGTGCCAGTCTCAGCTCCTCCCAATCGGCTCCCGGCCTCTCCCGAGCTTCGACTCCAAGCGTCCTCTCCACCACTCCGTTCTCCTCCTTTGAAGCGGTGCAACCAATATCGACATCAGGCCATTGCCGAATCAAATTGCCACTACATATCAGCAGTGATGAGTCACCGAGTAAAGATGCAGGCTTTTCGCCTTCCTCTTTTCTTCCGTCAAAAGCGTCAATTTGTAAGGTGCCTCTGCGCAGCAATTTTGCTACGTCACGGAAGACTACACCATATCCCCGCAATTGTTCTGCTACTGACAAATCCCCTGCTTCTCTGGAAGGTAAAAATTCCGGAACGTAAAGATAGCATTGAAGGCATGAAACATTGCCTAATCCGGAAATATCACCCACTATCCCCAACCCGCTAGTGCTCGAACGGCAAGACAGGACCATTTGTTTGAAGAACATGGACATCGGCCTTGAAAAGAGATCAACGCACTGCTTCCACGACTTACCAAGCATCCAGGCAGGACAGGCGTTGGACAGGCCTCTGCATCTCCGAGAATTGCCAGAGGAATTCCATCCTCGGCTCTGTATGGAGGGGTAGGTACTTGCACTGCTTATATCTCATGTTTCTGTGTACAAGCTGTGACCTATCGCTCTTTGCTATCAATATCGTAGTATACTACGAGCCGACCCGATATTCGCTATGCGTTGAGCATCACGTGACCAGCGATATCGGTTGAACCTCGTCGGACGGTCTATCTGGGAGAAAGAAGGGGGAAGGATTCGGCGGGTCAATCAAAACAGGCCTATTGAAAAAGGGTAGGGGGCTTCAAGTTGGATCAGGTCACATCGAATGAGTATAAACTTTTCATAAAATGGATAGGTGATGCCTTCAATTACAATACGGGCTTCATCCTCCCCTAAAAATGTACCAAGAGAGCTTTTGCTTCACCGAGTCGGCGACGTTTCCGAGACGTCCAGAGGACTCCGAGCGAGGGCAGGGCGGCGTCGAGTTGATGGGGGCCTTGATAGCAACAAAACCAGACGCGGTGATTTGTCGACACCTGGTGGTTGCGGGAGCTACATCAATGTAGGAAATACCAAAGCCGTAGCTTTTGCTTAGTCTGGTACATAGAGACATGGTCCCGCAACAGTTGTCCACTCTTCCATGCCTCATGCCCCCAGCTCCTCCATCTTCGTCCAGGTGTCTCTCATCGCCCGCTTGATTTCAGCTCCTATACTGGGCTGTTTTTTCCTACGACAACATTAGCTTCTCACATATTATGAACCTGTAAATCCTACTCACCGCGGGCTCCGGATCTCTTCACCTTCACCTTCTCCCTCCTCCTCATCATCAGATTCCGAACTGTATAGATCCGTGAACCTCTTTCTCTCTTTTCGCTCACTCCTCTTTGTTTCGATCCGAAAGTTCATCTGCACCTCCCTCACAGGCGGCCCAACCAAGACCGCAGGCTCCCACCGTACCTTCGGCGCTCCCGGCCGCGCGAACCCGACGGGGTGCCAGCTCTCATCCTCGTCTCCAGACCGCGAGCGCTTGACGTCCCCGGAATGGGTCGCGCGGGAGATGGAGTGACGCTTCGTTGTGTCGGTAGGAGAGTGACTGTGCATCTGGAACCCAGCCCCCGTCGGCGATGCTTCCAGTCCATGCGCCGGGACGTCCTTCCGCGCGCGCTTGCTATCAGGAGGAGCCCTTGCAAGAGAGCACGTTGACGAAATCGGACTCTCACCGATCCAGTCCTCAGCGATCGAGTTGCCCGAGCGGCGTCGGGTTGGCCCGTTACGAGTATGGGAGGGCGAGGTGTGGGCGTGCGGAGAGCTCGGGACGCATTTCTGGAGCATACTTGCGGTCTTGCGCTTGAGCTTGCCGAAGGAGGAGCGTGGGATACCGGAGCTGCACTTCGTGTTGAAGAGCAAGCGTCTTTCGTGTGGGCAGCAGTCGGTAGGAGAGTGGGTGCTGGCGAGGACGGTTGCGCAAGCTGCGTAGATTTGGTAAGTCATTTCAGAAACTTCTGTGAGGTGGAGAGGTTGGGACCTTGTGTTGATATAGGGTGTGGTGTGGTCGTTATATAGGGGTGCGGTATCGCTGTAAGTGCGACTGCGATGTGGAGAGGTTCCATTGTCTCGCTGCCACGTACGGGGTAAACGCCCAATTCACCTATATGAGCGTGGCAGACGGTCGGTCATGAGGTCCCTGTATTCATCCTCCTCTTACAAGTTCTTTCTCCAACAAATCCCGGACAGTTCATGCTGACTATGAGCAAAACTAGGATACAGGTAACGAAAGACCAACGCAGTCGTCCGGTTCCCAACCCTGGCATGGGCGGGTTATTCGCAAAATTGCAGCCTCGCCCTATGGTCGACGTTGTAGTGCAAACCTGAGAATACAGTAGAGGATAATCAAGTGATAGAGAAATGGTGTGAGGTTCATGTGAAGTTGTGAAGTCGTGAGGAGATGGAGATGGCTCTGTCGCTCGCACTCAGCAAAAATATCCCTGGCATAATTTATGCAACGTCCCAATCCCCAACCCAAGTATAAATACCTTTTATTCCTTGGCACATTTCAATAAACCAGTCAAATTCTGAATCGGACTTTGCTATTGCAGCAATACCATCGTCAGTTCGCTGATGGTTCAGTTGGTTTATCCCAAGAAAACCACAATATGGTAGCTACCCTCTCCCTCGGGAAGGTGGTGTTTTTGCTCCTAGGATCGAATCGCGGAATGGGCATTCCTTTTTATATTTTTTCTGGGATTCTCGGATGGGGATGGGAGACGCGTAAGTCGCGTAGCCACGCGATAGGTATTTGGGAAGAGAGAATTCTGAACAGAACGTCTTTTTTAAGTGACTAGAAATAGGCCATAATTACTCAAACGCGAAGTTCCATGAAAATGACGTAGCAGACACGTAAATGCAACCTAACTTCCGGACCCGCAAACGCCCTTCTCGTGCAAATCTATCACTAAACGCAAGTGACGCCATATATCTATTCCGTCACCAAAACATCACCAGTACACCGCAAACCCAAATAGTGTGCCCAAAATATGAATATGTTCAAGATCTCCCGGGAGCCAACCAATGTCCCAGGTTGTACTTACGGCGCCTCATAAACAGGCTTCCCATACCCATTATTCCTTGGCGGATTATACGGCGAATCCAGCTCCATCGCTCCTTGCACCGTCGGTTGTTGATACTGCGACTGATACACAGGAGGCTGATAAGGCGGTGCCGGCGTATGCGGAGCTGGCACCTCGACCGGCCTTGGACTCTTATCAGGGAGGCGTTCGAAGCCAGCATTGGTGAGCGGGTACGAGATCGAGTTCGCCGTCGTAGCGCCTGCCTTCTTCCTATAGTGTCGGCGTAGGAAGAACCAGACGAGGAGTATGGCTACTACGAGAATCACCACTCCCGCGGCGATGGCAGCGTATATGGCGACGTGGCTTGTGTGAGCTGGTTGTGGTATAGATGTGGAGGTATTAGTGGCAGCGGCGGCGGTTCCCGTTGATGCGGAGTGCGATGACTTTGTGACGCTGTGGGAGAGGGCGTGGGAAGATGTGGTGGGTTGGCCAGCACCAGCATCCGTCTGTGTAGCGACCGGCTCGTCCGTTTGTGTTGCGATTAGTTCTGCAGATGTTGAGCTGGCTAGGTCGTTGATGACGGAAGCGATGCCGACATCGAAGACTTTGCTGTCATCATTACAGCATGTGCTTCCCTCGCTGTTACAGCAATACTTGGTGCCACCGCAAGACACCAGAGTATCATAAGTATCGCTAGAATCTGGAGATAATTAGCGCTGAGTGATCACTTCAGCAAACGACTCCACCTACCGCCGGTCTTGCAGTGCTGGAAGCATTCTGGCGCTTCCCATGTCTTGTCCGTACATGCTCCTCGGAATACATAGTCGCCACCTGGATACTCGCATAGGCCTGTGAACCATTAGAAGACATCTAGGTAGGAGCGACGCTTTCAATGAAAAACAAACCGTTTGAGAGACACTGATCTCCTTCACTCGCTATGCAACACGATGAATATGTGTCTCCGGTACAAGGGGTATATATGTAGTCAGTAGGGAACGTCCCATCTGGATAGTAGCTAGAAGCACGGGTTTAGAGACAGCTTCGAGTCGGGCCAAACCAGTTCTCTCACCATGACGCTCCTACTCTCCCAACGAACGCAATACTCAAAAACGCGCTAAAGAGTGACAGGTATTTGGAGCGCATAGCGACTGAACGCATGAAAGCAACGAGGGTGTATGACAAACGAGTGACGGACAAAAACGAAGATCGAGGAGAAGAAAGCCCCTCTCATAAGGTATATTCAGCTGAAAGGCCCGGCCGTTGCATAGGCGCCTAAAGACAAGCTTTGCCTTTTCGCCCACCCTTGCAGATCCATGATGCTGGCAGAAAGGGGGCCTGAGCTATTTCGGATACGATGGAAGCCACAACAACGGGATGGTGCTTTTGGTGGCTATGGGGTAATTTCAACCTCGAGGCTTCCTTCGACTTCGGGATCTTGCCAGCAATGCTCGGAAAAGTGAGATCTTGATACTTGCTAAGTTCTATTGGTGCTGAGTGATAGATGATGAGGAAAAGACAATCGAAACCAACCGTATTGCTTCCTGGCAGCCATCGTGTTGATGTTGGAAAGATGCGTGCCCAGCCTCTAGGGAGCTTCTCTTCAGCTCGTGGCGCTCTCCAGCCAACCATCGGGCCGACCAACAGCGCTGCCCCTGGGGCTGAACAGGCAAGCGCCATTGGGACGTGACAAGAAGCGAAAGTCCATGCCGGAGAGTTCTTTAGGGCGAGGAAGAATCGTGGGGGTGAAGGAGGCGGTGCGGGAAGATAACCCGCACGTGACGCAGCCTTGCGCTTATCCCCGCAGGCAACACCCAGGTTTTACCACCCCACATCAACCGCACTTCTCAATCTCGGTACCATAAACTTAACTGGAGCAAACATGTCTCGCAAGCGCACGCGTGCTCCGTCGCCGCCACTCGAAAACATAGATACGGGCATCTTCCGCTCCGGAGAGGTCGAAGATCGCGGCTCCACCTTCGTCGGCGTCTTCTCAGCCTCGGTGCCCGCAAAACAATTGCAGAAGTTACCAGACTTCAAGGGACCGCGAGTTGCTGACTATGCGAATCATAAGGTCGCAGCATGGCGGAAGCCTTCGCGACAAAGATCGATCGTTCCGAATGCTCCCCCAATCATGGAAACAGGGCATGACGATGACGGAGAGCAGTACGCTGGTAAGCGGCTTGAGAAAGTGCTCAAAGATTTGGAGGTAGAAGGTAGTGTGGTTGTTGCGAGGTGGATGAAAGGGGGCAATATCGGACCGATTCGGTTCACGCATATGGAGACCGTCGCGAAACAGGCCGTGCAGAAGTGGCTGGATGCTGTAGAGGAGGGCAAGCAAGCTGAGGCTCGAAAGAGGAAGAAGGTGGAAGATGAAGCCGCTCTACAAGAACTCCGAGATCGCCTGAGGTTTAGAGATCAGAACATCGCTACTATGAGACAGTTGTTGGCGGACAAGACTGCTTTCCTGGCAGATACAGACCCAGTACCGCCAACTCCGAGTAAACTACCTGATTACGACACTATGGAGAAACCAGGGTTAGACCGAATAGCCAAGGCTAGAGACGCTAGTATTGCCTTCATTCTCAGTAAACTCGAAGACGTCGACGAGAAATTGAAAGCTGCCGGAAAACCAACCAAACTTCCCTCTAGGTCACCTCAACCTGATCAAATGGAGTCAACTTCGGAAGAACAGCGCGTGGAAAATGTGAATAATGAGGGTCCTAGCTCTCCAAAGACTCCAAATGACGGATCGGCGTCAAGAAAAGAAGACCAGCAACCAGCGAATTTACAGAACGGAGACTCTCATCCTGTCAACCCACCAACCGGAAGCGCGTCAACCACGGAAGACCAGCAACCACCACCAAACGAAATAAGGTTGACAACCGAGACCCCATCCTTCCAAACCCTCAGTTTCTCAGAAACCATGACATGGGTCGACACCCCCGGCTCCAGCATCACTGCCCTATCATCCCAATCAGGCCCCACAAAATCGCCCGCGGATTGAATCCCAGTCCCAATCTTCCTCGATACGAAGCCTCATCCCCCCGGTAACCCTTAATCATCCTTGTAGCACCCCACAACCGCCTCGCTCGCCCTCTTCACATCATCCCCCAAATCCACATCCGGACCCGGAAACAGGTTTACCGCCCTTCCAGTCGCATCCTGAATAATTGCATTGACCAGCCCACATCTGGTCCCAAGATTCTGCCTGATCTCGCCCTTCTGCTCTACAGTCAAGCCTCAGGCGCCATGTTTGCGATAATGTGGCGCGTCACGCGTCCTATGTCCGGTGGTGTGGTTCCGTTGAGTAGGGAGTCGAGGAGCGCCTGCGTACGCATCACGAAGTGCCATACGAAGTAAGCCTTTCCGGATGTCGCGAGGTACTGGGCGGGGAAGGCGGGGTGGGATGTTACAGCTTTGATGAGGGGAGGGATGGTTGTGGCGAGGGGTTGGAGAGGGTCGTTGGATGTCATGGTGGGTAGAACGAATCTGTTTTCAGACTTCTCGAAGAGACTGTGGATGATGGATTGAGAGACAGAAGAAAAGGCATTTGAGGGTAGGGTTTTAGTATAAATATCCAGATGAGATACCTCCTTATCTCTTGTTCTCCTTCAGCAGTCGACATATCACATTTTATGTTTCATTTTCCCGATACCTCCTAGTCGCACGCCCGCGTTGCACACGATATCCATTCATTGGTTCCAATCCTTCTCCATGCCTCATCCCGAATCTTTACGAACTCCGGAGAAACTGACCTCTGGGTCACCGGGTTGATGATCTACACATGCTCTCGAATGGAAATGTCGCGTCAGAGGGGCATTCACGCCCTACCCACGAACACACGTGGATCAGAACATAGCACTATTAACACCTCCTTAGCTCTATCTAAGGTGCTTCCATGCTCAGAACGTGATGTGATTAGGTCAACGTTGTGATTCAGACTGCGATATGTGTTCCTGTTGCATTCGCTTGACGCTGTCTGACGTGCTTCGAGGGGATATGAAAATTTCGTAAGGAAAGTAAAGCTTACCACTGTATATTAGGGCTGCTATTTTCTGGTCCGTACAAAGTACTAATGATCCTCTAGTAGGTTAGAGGTAGTCAAGTCACAGACTCTATATCTCGAGGTCAGTTCGTGATGTCTATGTATCACTTTCATTACCACGTCGAAGGCAGTTTCAGAAACTTTTACCAATGCAATCCCCTCAATCCGTACTCCGCCTATATATCGAGTTGGGAGCTAGAGTGAAGTTCCAAGCGTACAGAACTGGACGCGCCCAAAACCCGTTGTAATACACAGACGAAGAAAGTCTCGCCCTCGTACCCCTTGTATGGTACCTCCCTTCCGCCCTGAAAAATTCCCATTCAATATGCCCCGCTTCCACTACTCCTTGGGAAAGCTTCCACGTTTCAGATTAAACGCCCGCTGGTCTTTCAACCACCGCCTGTAGTCCGCCACGCTGCCGATCTTCTCGCCATAGTAATCCGGGACCGGGTTCGAGAGGGAGGATGCGGTGGGGTCGACACGGTGTTTTTTGATTCGTGCGTAAAAGGCTCGCTCTTTCTGTTATACACCACAAAGATCAGCATGCGTCTCCTCTTCAAGTACGATCCCGGTCCCAAAGTCACATTACCCAAAGTGACCTCAGACCCAGGATATAGAAGAAATTGGTGTTGGACTCACAACCTCCATCTGTCCCCTCACATTCCTATACCAAGCATTGAACACCGCATTCCCGAAAAACGGTCCCAGCAACCACCCCACCCCCGCGAACCCCACCGTGCCCAAGCCCAGCACAATCATCGGATCCGCGCCCAGCGCCGCTGCGCCCCAGGAATCAAGATCGCGCTCTGTCAACGTAACAATCCCCGCGCCTGTGAAACCGACCGCGCTGATCATCGACGACACGAGCGAGATGCGACGGCGGATTTTGCGCAGGTGGAGGAAGCGATTCCAGGTGAGGGTTTCTGTAGGTTCCTGGGGGGAGGAAGGAGAGGTGGACGGGGCGGTCGCGGTCGAGGCATTGCGCACGGAGAGGCAGCGGGTGGGGAAGACGACGGAGGGTTTGTGGAGAATTGGTCGGCGTGCTGGTCGCTGGGACTGGGACTTCGGGGAAGTGGTGGTGCAGGGTGTGGTCGAGTATGAGGCGGAGGCGCAGGGACCGAAGGCGGAGGACTGCAGGCGGGGAATCACGGCTCGCGTGGAGCGGAGGGTTGTTGTTGTAAGCATGGTGAGTGGAGATGTGTGGTAATGGTCCTTGTGGTGGAGAAGATGTGGTTGTCCTGTGATGGAGAACCATGGATTTGAAGGCCTGACGTCTTCAGGCGGAAGTCTTGGCACACGCGACATCCCGGACGCAACTTTCCAATAAGAGTGATTTTGGGGAGATACACGAGAGTTTCATTGCTTTCTAGATTCCATCAGGTACCTAGGTACATCAGATTATATTCTATATTCGGCGTGTTTAGGTAGGTTTTCATTCAGATCTTGTTGAATTTAGGGCACGTGAGGAGGTAGAAGACACCCGCGGTACCGAAGTAGCCCCTTCCTATCACGCATTCAGGGCAATCAACAAGATCCTAGACCAAACTGGCGGTATGAAGCTCGTAAGAGGCTACTGAGGTTATTACTTTTTGCTGAAAAGTAGCTCTACTTTCGGTCTCGACCTAAGAAAGAGAAAATATACAGAAAGAAGCGCTAATTTTTGAAGCATGTGCGTCGAACACATTCGGTCGCAATGGCCGCCGTCAAGCTGGTCTAT
Organism: Mytilinidion resinicola; assembly: GCF_010093595.1. Classification (NCBI taxonomy): domain Eukaryota; kingdom Fungi; phylum Ascomycota; class Dothideomycetes; order Mytilinidiales; family Mytilinidiaceae; genus Mytilinidion; species Mytilinidion resinicola. The sequence goes on along the minus strand of NW_022985445.1, from coordinate 814,674 downwards.
ATGGGAATCATCAACATGCGAAGGAAATCATGTACACATCAAGAAGTCAAACGATCAACCTAAAAACTCCCCATACACTAGCGTTTCCCACGGTTTTCCCGTGTCCCAAACCTTTTGCATAAGCTCTCGTGCTTTGTGGATCTAGAATAGCATTAGTTAAATACCGTTTTTATTGTAATCATCGTAACACACCTGAGTCATTCCGAAGCCTTCCACGCTTTTCAGCCTTTCCATAATTTTGCTCCTCTGGGTCGCATCGATGGCATCGCAGCCCGCGGTGAACATTGGGAACAAGAGACATGCTTCCGCCGTGCTTCCGCGGCGGACCTTGTACAGATTTCCAACGATCTCTCGTATGGCGTTCTGGACGACTGGATCTGTTGCCGGCTTCCCCAACACTCTGCGACAGAGATGGATCAAACCAGCCCAATGGAAGGCTTCATTTGTTGCGTAAATTTCCAGAGCGTCCCAGCCGGCTTCACTCTCGGAGTTATCCGCGCTTCGATGATTGCAGCCCTTGTACACGTGATCGCGACCCTCTGCCAGGTCGTTCCTAATCTTGTCGGCCTTTGCAAGGATATCAGGGGCCGGTTTCCACCCTTCTCGAACGTTGCCGTCTTCATCGAAGCGGATCTTCTCACACTGCTTTGCAAGCTCAGCAATCCTTGCGAGGATACCGATACAGCGACTCGTAAATCCGAGTAAGCAGTCGATTTGATAGTCTTCGTCTGTGTCGTAGTCGTCATCTGACCAGTAAGATGAATCTAGGGGAAGATCGTTCTTGCCGCCGCTTAGACTTCCGAGGACATCGAGATACGCAAACCAACGTCCTAAAAAGGAGGCTACTTGGTCGCTACGCTGCACTGACTTTGGCCCTCCACGAGCAATGATCATTTGGCGAGCGACAGTCAGATGGTTTTGCCAAGATATTGGAACTTCGAAGGTATTTGGTGAAATAATCTCCAAAGAGGCAAGCATGATGGCTGTGGTAAGCGTGGGATTGGAGATTTCGTTGTTACTATTTAGATCCTGTCGGAGCTTGGGAAACACATCCTGCACCCAGACAGCTATCCGATTAGCTGGCTCGGGATGGTTCAAGAGACGCGCACGATGGCTCGCAGAAAAGGCTAACAGCAAGCAGAGAACGGTTTCATTTTGAACAGCCACTGCTAGGATTAGCTAAATATCACTCATCAAAATAGTCCGACTCACTACGTGGGAGTATGCTCCTAAAGGGGTTCTGCTCGCAATCATGCGGGACCAATATCCTAGCTGTGTGGTTCAGGAAATGATGAAAGTATAGAAGGTTCATTGGGTTGTCGTGCAAGAGCCGTGGAAGCGGCTCTAGTGATCTCGAGATTTTTATAGGGACTGGTTTTGCATAGTATCCCCCTTTTTCGAACGCGATATCTTTAGATCGGTCGCCAAAGCCGTTCTCTGTTTGCGAATCGGATTGATTGTCTGTTGCAAATCCAGCGCTACCAACAGGAGGACTGAATACAGCGATGGCGTTTAAATCGTCATTTTTCGGCGTATCTAAGTCAGGGTTTCCGACATCGTATCCGTACGTAGTTGTGCTTGAGTCGACAACTGGGTAATGTCTACCATGCACGTCGGTATTCCACCCAGACGGATTATCACCCGGAGGGCCAGTGAGCAGTGAGTTGACAGATAGTCGACGAAGGTCCGGTGGAGGGTACGGGCTAGTAGTAGGGCCAGGGCCGTTACGCATGCCGCTGTCTTCCGAGGCGACTGAAGAAACGGGCGTCAAAGGGTTACCCGTGAACGGGCTGTAAGGGGTGAGCGGACCTGAATTAGGCGAAAATGCATCTGCAAAGGACAGAGTCCCGCTGCCCTTCTCATATCTACTATCCTGCTTTCCAGGCCCGGAGACTACGTTTGGCGAGTCTCCGGAATGGCTTCGTTTCTGGCGCTTAGCTTGGTGTCCTGAAAGTTCGAGCATCTCTGCGTAAGGCCTAGCACCGCCAGCCGGAGAGTCGTGCGAGAACATGTTCCGGCCAGGGGGTGGCATCGCGGGAGGGGAAGCGGGCGAGTCTAGGGTCCCACTAGAAATGTAGCCTCCTCCTCCATAACTTCCACTATCAAAGCTCGAAGCAGAAGGCGATGGGTAGTCTATGTTGCCACGATATTGCACTTGCTGAAGACGATTGTCGATGGGTGCAGAAGTCGGGTTCCCTCGTCTTGGCATCTCCAATGTGTCGTACGCGGCCATGGCCGGCTGTGTCTGGGTCTGACTGATCCTCATCAACTCTGGATCAATCAGGGAGGCCTCTGGGCTTGGCGCGGATATATTCGAATGGCCTCTCGCATGGTGGAAGATATGTGGAGGTGGCCCAGATACGGGCGAAGGGGTATGGGTATGGGTACGGGTATATGTGGGGGGCGCAAAGATGTTGGATTGGGAGAAGGTCGAGGTATAGGGACTACTGGTGCCGCTCTGGGGAGTTTCAGACCCCGAAGTGTCTGCACTCTTCTTTGGACGCCCATTCCAATTGAGACGAATGCTGTAGTCGCATGCTTCGCCCTGACGCTCACAATTGAGACAGCGGGGCTTCTCCTCACCACTGGGAGAGGGTTACTATAGAACTGGGCGGGGTAATATGGGGAGTTTACCATTTCACCTTCCGTGCCTTGCAGGGCCTGTAAACAACGTCAGACTGGTCCTTTAATATTTAACTGGGGGCGAGGGTCCCGCGCGCAGGGTCCATACCAGCAGCCATTGCGCGAACGCTTCTTGGGCTCAGCAGCGCCGGGTTTCTTCGGTCGTGGCATTCTGCGAGGCTACCAAACGTCCAGTGTCGGCATGCCTCCAGCAAGCCCGATGTTCGGACGGACGGGATAGATATACGGCGGCACGGGCGGGTCGTAGGGCTGGGAGTCACAGGCGCGTCGCTAACTACTACGGCAAGTTACTGCGAGCTGAAGATTTGCATGCGTCGTGGTGGCTGGTGAAGGTTGCGGCGGGGTGCAACAAAAGAGGTCCGGACGGCGCATACGCTCGACGAGTGCAGTAGCGCAGCACCTGCCTTGGCGCATGCTGGAGGAGCCTTCGTATGGAGCGTCGAAAATCGACGTCGGAGTCGTTCCAACGAAGCCCTGGCCAGTGTGGGGATGTGATGGCATCCTTCACCTGGGCACGATAAGGGCCCGCTCTGTGCCGCGTCCAATCTCCGCCCTCCGCCATTCTACATATCAACCCCGAAGCCGATCATTTTTGCCCTCAACAAGGCTCGAATGCGAGACAGCAGCAGCCCATGGTGATGGCGCTGCAGTTGCGACTCTGAGGTGATGGCTGCATCTTCCTTCACGGTCTCGCCGCACGCCACACGTCGTCACTCTTCCAATGCCAATGGCGGATGGGAGTAGTTGCAGAATCGCCGCAGGGCTTCTCCGTCTCCGGCAGAGGATTGGACCCTCGCAAATCGCAACACCTTCCTGCAGACTGCCACGGTCCACCCTCCTTACTTTTTTCGCCTTGCAACCGTCACTTGACAGCCGTTGCCATGTATCTCCGAAGCCAGCTCTGCTGCCAGCCGTACGCCACCAGTTCTTCGAACGCCTCATGCTGTCCAGCTCACTATTAATAGCCCTTAGCCTCAGTCAGTACTGCACGCACAGCCCCTAAACCTTCCGCTTCCACCGACTTTCAGACCGGTAAGCACTATCTCTATTGAAGTATACATTTATTCTTCAAGCGGCAAATCCGGTGTGGTTTAGTGGCATAATCCCGTGAGTCCACCCGAAGTCACTTAACACTTAGAGGTCACGTCCAGACTAACCCAACGCGCAGCTCTTCTTATGAGGGAGACCCGGAGTGTAAGAGTCCCTCCACCATCTATACACCTTGCTCTAACAATACAGTCGATTCCCGGCGCCGGACTTGTTTTTTGCCAACTGTTTTGTCATGATTCATTCCCTCTGCCGCTGAATCCGGTGTGGTTTAGTGGCTTATAATATGGTAAGGCAGCAGTCTCAATCATCCGTAACTGTCCACGCTAAGCCCTTCTCAAGGGGCAGTTCTGCCAACTGGATCCCCAAGACCCAGTGTTCGATTCCTGGCGCCGGACACCTTTAAACAAGCTCTCGAGACTTCTTTTTGGCACTTAATGCTGGCCAAACTTGGCCGCAAATGATTCAGCTGTAAGTTACAAAGGTACCGATATCTGGTAGGTACAGCCGTCCACCTTTTTCCTGTCAACTCCCAGCCCTGAATGCAAACACTGTATACAAGGGATGTTTTTATGTGACTTATGAAAGTAGTCGTTTGCTTCTGGCGCTTCAAGGTACCTTGATAGCTACTACCATGGCCAGCAATTTCCAATGTACGCTGACTGTCACGTGATAAGTACTATTCCACATTAAGATAGCCAATCTTGGGGATCTACTCATCGTCACTTCAAAATGGTAATTTATCGAGAATAGTCTCATATCATTTTCTCGTGCTGCTTTTTCCCTATCTTTTTTGCTCATCGACTACTATAAAACCCCCATATGTTTTTTGAAAAGGATATTATTATCAATTAAAACCCCAGTGGCTACTTCAAGCGACACCTCCCTATAATAGCCCTCAAAAAGGCCTCTCTCTTATAATATTCACAAATTTCAACATAGCAGTCTCTTCTCCACTCACTCCTGCATCCCGCCATACGCGCCCTCACGTGGCGGACGATCCGGATGCGGTATGTCACTATGTCTTCCATAGTCTCCAGCGTTCCCAACAACACCGCTGCCGTTGGTTCCAGTAGCGCTTGGGCCGTTGTATTGGCCCATGGATTGGCCGTTGTGGTGACCGGTCACGCCATTACCAGCACCCACGCCTGTTGGGCCTGTAGTCGCAGGCATTTCGTTCATAGCGTGGTTCTCATGATGCGTACCAGCTCCAGCACCAACACCCGCGCCAACCGCCCCAGCCTCAAGACCACCCTTGTGGTGTCCGGATATCCCTGATACGGGAACCCCAGCCATGTGGGCGTGGTAGTAGTAGAGGAAGAGCACAGTCGTTAAGAAGAAGAGGAGACTACAGCGCCGAATTAGTCCCGATCAACCATCAAACTTGGCCAAAAAATACTCACAACTCAAAAGCCGCAAACACCGTCGCCGCCGTCCCCGTCTTCCACGCCCTCCGACAACGCCCCCCGTCACATCTCCACCCATCATAATAAACCGCCCGCTCCTCCAACACCCCCTCATCCCGCTTGAAGTTCTGATAGAAATACGCGTAGTTGTGGAAAATACGCTGATACGTCGCCAGCGCCGCGAACGCGCCCAGCCACCACAATGTCGCGATCCCTTCCCCGAACAGCGCGATGCGAGGGTCGTAAAGTCGGCGTTGGGAGAGATGCAGGGGGGTGGTGAAGAGCAGGATGGGGAAGATGGTGAGGATGGCGATTATGAGGACGGCGATGATGCCGGGGCGGAGCTATGAGAGGTGTTAGTGGTTAGCGGCTGGGCGAAGAGAGGAGAAAGGCATACCGGTCCGCCCTTATTAATAGAAATGGAGTAGCTCGTCAACGCGATGACTAGGACGGCGAAGATGAGTTGCAAGAGGCGGAATACGAGGATCCAGCGTGGGAGCGGGACTGCGCCGCCTTTGAGCTTGTACATCGCTGGTGTGACTTGGAAACCGGGGAAGCGGTCGTGAAGTCGGTGTGTGGGTAGGTTCCGAGATTGTTGCGTGATAGAATGAGTGGCACTTCGAGATGGAGATATAGGTTAGGTGTGGACAAAGCGCGTGGATCAGGTGTTTGATGTTTTGGGATGACGTTTGCGGAGACGGGTTGTGGAATGTGGAGCCGGGACATCGTGGGCCTGTAGGGCGGAACAAAGGAGGAATGTAGAGGTGTTCGCGGCATCTTGTATGGTCTCGCGTAAATACAGTAAATACAATAGTACTGCTGGTAAGCCTATTTCTCAATGTTTGTCTTTTTGGTGTCGCTCTCGCTTCAAGGGACTCATGCTAACGAGTGGATAAAACAGGTAGGAGCTCAGCCCGCTGAATCGAAGACATATGATGGACTACATAAGGTCTAGACCGTGACCAAGAAACCCAACGCCATACTCTAGTCATACCCTTCTTCGCTAAGCTCTAGTAATCTCAGGTCCCTACCAACCAAGCACCAGTCATACACAAGAGAAAATCTTTCCAAATAGTATCACCACTCTCCACGAGCCGAAGCTGGGACTACCCTTGAGTATTGCTACGAGACTTCTGGTATGCCGCCTCCAGTTCTTGACCGCAAGTACATCCCTTCAAGCTCGAGAGCGTGGAACCATTCTGGCATACGAAGAGCGCGTGCTGTTCTCCTACACCCTCCGACATGTATCGCCCTATAGTAGTGTGTGGTTGTTGTTCATAATGCTCGACGGTAGGGCCCAACCCTAGGATGGGCCCATGGTGAGGGCATGTAGAGCGCTGGGCTGGTGGAACTCCCACCACGGCTTTGTCGATCATTGCCATGTATGAGTCTGCTTCTTCGGCTGCGGTATCAGTGCCGTTGGTGAAGGTGTTCTGCGTAAGACTCGTGGGACTGTGGGCGTGACTGGAGAGTGACCGGAGTTGCTGGTGGGGACTAGAGTATGTCAGTGAGTCTTCATACGTTGTGCTTGTATTATTCGAGATAGAAAGGCTAACGAGGCTGATATAGGAAGAATTATCATCGGAAGAAAATATCCACACAGCAATCGACAGCGCAGAATGTAGCTCTTGCAGAAGCACAGTCGCGAAGGGCACCGCCCGCATCCGGCAATGCTGAACTTGATAATAGCAGCGACCCCAAGGCTTCCCTCCTTGAGTCATCTCATTTCAATGCCGAGAATCCGAATCTATGAAAGACACCTGGACATACCTTCTTGGAGAAGACCTCGCTCCATTCTGTGTGGTGGGTCTACTTGAAGTCATGTTGGCCCGAGCTGATCTCTTTGAATAGGAAGATAGTCCGAGGAGGATCGATGTTCTGAAGAGGTGACCGGACGGTACTAGCCAGTCAGGTGGGAGATGAATCTAAAGGCTCGTGTGGTGCATTGCTGCGCTGAATCCGGCCTTTATAGCACGGAAAGAAGGCCGCGGGGGGCAGGGCTGTCTTGCTCCTTGGGATACACCACGCCTCCCTGATCCCAGAGGGCAGGCGATGGATCCCGCCGCGTTGCCGTTAAGAGGTGGCGTAGACCGTAAGTCTTCCACCGACAAGGGCATCCTGCAGCTGTCGGAAGAGACATCATCGCATAGATAAGCGATGCCCTCTATAATGCCGAATCGTGCCCCGTTGAGGCCTTGATGCGTCCATTACTCTCGAATCATGGGTGGCACAGTGGGCAATCGGTCAGGCGGTATAGTCAAGATAACTTGCCTGCCATGCACTGGCTGCAGTTACTTTCCCCAGCCCTAGCTTTAGGCGTCCGGGCTCAGGTTCGTGCATTGTCGTCGCGCAGAGTTCTGAACAACACGTCAATGTTGCCCCGTTTCCAGGGTTGCTTGGGCGAATGGGAATCGTGGTTCATCAGAGACAGTGAAACCGGGACCCGTATCTGTAGGGACTAAGCCTAGGAATTGAGATCATGGTATGTGCCACTCGAGGCACTGCACACGTGCGATTGGAGGGTCAACTTTTGCCAGACTTGGCAGCGCATGGGTGAGCGTCTGACCGGCGATCGAGGGTAGGCAGGAGGCTGAAGGATTGACCTGCAGATGTTACGTGGGCATTCCAGTGATTGGCTGGTCCCCTTTTGCTTGCATTGGCAGGACCGGGGGGATGGGCCTCGCCTGGACATCGCACCGCCCGACACCCAATATGACGCGAGTTGCTCAGCCTGGTCACTTACTTCCCCGAGAGCTGTCGGCTTCTATAAATGTGTCTTCCTGCCACTACTCCCCGTGTGATCACTATTTTTTTCCCCTTGGACAGCCTTCTCTCAAACTTCTGCCTTACTCGAAAAACACTGAAGCGCCTCTCCGCCTTGCACGCTTTCGACATAACGCCATCGCTTGTACCAGCCTCTTCTACTTCTCTTCTACGTATTCTTCGGTTGAACAATCGTCTTTGACAAATCCCTTGGTTGCTGCCGTATAGACAGCCGTGTACAGTTTCCAGAATGGATCCTCCACCCGGCCACGGCTCTCATTCAAACCATGCCTTCGCCCAGGATAGCTGGCAACTTCAGTCTCAACAGTACTACATCCAGCAGCCTCAAGATAGCAGTCAGCCTGGAGCTCCAAACTCCCAAGCCCATGGCTTCCAAGCCTATGGCTCTCCAGTCGATATGCCTCAACCCGGCAACCCTTTTGCTCAGGTTCCTAATGTCCAGTATACACCGCCATATCATCCACAGTTTCATCATCTAAATGCACAGCACGCTTTCCAGCAGCCAAATGTTCAGCTCGCCCAGGTCCAGGCATCCCAAAATCAACCATATCAAGTCCAGCAATCTCACACTGCTCAACTTCATGCACCCGAGCCTACGATACCTGCCCAGAATCTTCTCGACATCCCTTTCAACGACAGGTGGGATATTCTCAAGCCTGTGCTTGAGGCTCTCTACCATAGGGTCCCAGCTGTCAAGCTGTCAAAAATTGTGGAAATGATGAAAGACGAATATAAGTTTGATGCAAAGTATGTCTTCACTCTATGCACCGTCTCCTCGTCATTAAAAATGAGGAATAAATTAAATGCTAACATCACACTAGTGAAAATCAGTACAAACATCGCTTCAGCAAATGGGGCTGAAAAAAAAATCTACCGCGTGCCAAAATTGACATAATGGTTGCCAAGAATCAACGACGGACAGAGCAAGGCAAACCTACAGCAGCTATCACTTACAAAGGAAGGCCTGTAGATCAGAAGAAGATCCGACGGTATGCCAAAGCGGCCTCCAAACAGGACGTTGTCTTGAGCTCTACCGTTGATAGACGAAGCGTCGAAATTTTGGGACGACCTAACGCTGTTCTGTCCTTTTCCAATAGCATGTAAAGCCTCTTAAGGTCTTCAATGACAATCCTATGCTGACATAACATGTTTAGTTTCCTTGAATGGAACATGCCGTACGGAACCGCTTCAGATCCTAGAACCTTCGCCTTGTTCGATCATGTGTCCCCTTTCGGGCCGAATCATTCCACACCGAGTGATATTGTTATGAGCACGCCACCGGCGCACACAGCTCCTTCGCCCAATAACGCGCCGTCGCCGCTCTCCGTAGCCCTGAAAAAGAAATTGGCTGTTGAAAGAGCTCACCTCTTCGTCCAGGGAAAGCATGATCAGCTCCTCCGGAGCATGGATGCTAGCGAAAGAAAGCAAGTAGGCTCCGTGTTCCTCGAGCAGAAAGTCTTTCTAACTTTTGAAAGGATAATGTCCACGTGGCTGTATCAATTCTGGCTCTTTTCCTTCACAACTGCGAAGTTTTGGGGGAAGGGTCCACGAAATTGGACGGCACATCACCTTGGATTTACCGACCAGCCATTCACTTCTTCAGAAAGTGCTCTCACACCAAGATACCCCTTGGAAGACCGTATGGATGTCGGTGAGGGTAGCTCGAGCTCGAACGGACTTCCTCTTGGACACCTGACGCGGCCAACAACGCTTTGTAATTGGGCCATCCACGTATTCCAAGAAGGCTATGAGGGTGCGTGGTCTGAGACAGATCCAATACATGACAAGTACGCAGTAGACACTGGCTCTGGTTTGAAGGATTGGCCTCCAGCTTGGACAGCGCCACCTTTCGAGGCACGACTTCGAAACAACATCGAGAGCAACGACTTCAGTAGCTTACCCGCTGAAACCTTACCCATGGCAATATCCCAGGTTGCTAAGGCCGCAGAAAAATCACCCAACGAGCTCCTGAAGGAGGCCTTGGGTTTTGCTATCATGGGTCGGAATATTGAGCTTATCGAAAATCTCTGTGAGGAGATACGTGCTATCGACTTCAACATTTTCGCAGATCTCTATCCATTCCACCTTGCAACAAGCTATCTAGATGGCTCCAAGACATGCTGTCATGTTCTGGAAACGCTCAAGTTCTCAATACTTGAAACGAAGAAACTCACTGTGGACAATTTCGGTCATACGATTCTCGATAACCTCATGATACAAATCCTCAAGAACCACTCCTCCGTTACTCCAGAGCTAGTTGATGATGCATTACGAGGCGAAATCCGGTTTGCAGGTGAAGAGACCGATATTTGCGGACGCTGGGATGCCGACACGGAACACTATCGATTGCTTCTGAAAACTAATCACCGATCTGTGCCTTTCGAATGGAAACATAAATTTTGTCACACATCAGCGCAAGCAATTGTTCATTGCATCGCGGGGATATCATCGCTATCGGGTTTATCGAGGCGTAGCAATGACGATACGATGAGTGGGTTGTTTTTGAAACATTGCTCGCATTGTGGGAAGAAGTTACAATTACGCCCACTACACACCCTCGTACTTACAGCGTTCTTTCTCGGCAAGCACGGTTGTGAGGATGAGAATTTCTTTGGTATGATCGCATGTTTATTCACTCTCGTAGGTATCGGTGCAGACGTCCTCGACACAGCCGATATCTCCTTGTCCCTTATTCTCAGTTCCGAGTACGGGAATGAGTGTAGTCATAAAGATATCACGCCTCTGTGCTTGGCGTCTCTTTTGACCAAGGAATTTCTGGGCTTGGAGGGCTTGGAGTGGACGGAAGAGAAACGTGAAGGATGGTGGGTTTTCTGCGACATCCTCCGCCGACTTGACGCCGCGTCGAATGAGTTCATGAACGGAGAATATGAACAAGAAACTGAAGACGGGCCCGTCATCTATCATAACAAAAGAGTCCGAAGCACCGAGGAACACGCAGGACAAGCCACTATGCCCTACATGCCATGTGATATCGAATCTCACGGCGATGCTAAACGTGGTTTCTTCAGTGACCACAGCCTTGGTCACATATGGGCAGCAGTGCAGGCTGAACTGCTTACTTACCGACGCGAGAAAGATGAAGATGAGTGGATTTCCCAAGATTTCGACTGGAAGAGCTTTTGTTGCAGCCTTAAAGCTGGGGAAAGGCCTTCGATTCCATTGTTACACGAGGGCATGATGAAGCCCTATTGTGCTTGCGGCATTTTTGGTGATGGCTGGTCCAGGAGAGCTCGCCGCGATGAAGTTTGTGCATTTCATTTCTCTAACATGGAAGATTGGTCTCGTTCAACATTTCTTGATGACATCCAGTTTGAAGGTTTCGACTTGAGATGATATAAGAGTGCCGCATCGGCATGTTTATTTTCCTTAACCCCATTTCTTAAACATAAATCTAGTTAGAAATGCAACTCTGCCAGTAGAATTGCATTTATCGATTCCCTTCGTAGATCCTTCACAAACCTCAAGTCCTACCAAGCAAGTGCCAGTCATAAGAGTACCTAAGAGACAATTTGTCTAAGCAGTATCACCACAGTGCACGAGCCGAAGCTAGGGCTACCCTTGAGTATTGCCATGAGAGTTCTGGTACGCCGCCCCTAGCGCTTGACCGCAAGTGCACCTCTTCGATGCTGTAGGTTGATACCCAGATCTGGAGCCGGCTCCGATAGGAACATGCAGCATTCCGTCTCCCTGAAGCTGATAGTTCAAGACGCGGTGGCAAGGGCAGGCGGAGTGCTGGGTAAGATCGATTTTCCGGGCGGCTTCATTGATCATAGTCATATATGCATCCACCTCCTCGGTTGTAGTATCGGTCTCGTTGGATGAAGCCTGGCGGATGACTTCAGTGGAATTATGGATGGTGGGATTGGTCGTGGTGGAGGAAGAGGTGGCGGAGGTGGAGGTGGCGGGGGAGGCAGCAACGGCGGAGTGTCTCGGCTGCCGGTGGCTGGAAAATGTCAGTAATGCTCCCAAACGTTTCAGGTGTACTTTGGAGTTGTGAAGGCTAATGAGGTTGAGCTAGGAAAGAGAAATCAGACAATACTATTGATGGTAACCGACGACTACAGTGACACCGAATTCACTCTTAGCTTTGAAGGTCTGCCAGAGCCTGCAGAAGCACAAGCGCGAGGGACATCGCCAGACTGAGACGCCAGTAGTCACGAATCCGATAGCGACAGCGACCTCGAGAGCCATTATATCAACCATCGTATTCCGATGTCGAAATATTACCTCTACGACATATATGTGACTTACCTTCGACGAGAAGACCTTACTCCATACTGTGTTGTGGGATCGGTTGAAATCATATTGGTATTGGCTGACATGTTTGACAATCTAGCACTCTTAAAGAAACCCTTGAAGTGAAGAGTTGACGGAAACGGGGCTGATCGATCAGAAGAGTGATCAGGGTGAAAGATCTATGAGTTCTCTGTTGGAATGCTGAGGAAGACGACGGCTTTATGGAACGATGAGCGAGCGCGGCGGGAGGCGTACCGGGCTCCTCGTACCTGTTGACGCGTTAAAGTTCGGGCAGCTTAAGCTGCTCTGCATTCACGAGCCAATATACCGGGTCATGGGTCTTTCGATATCTCGCTGACACCCAATTGCGTTGTCCTGCGAAGCGAGGTAGTTTGCCACGAGACGCTGCAGGAAGTCGAGCCTTATCATCAAAGTAAGTCCAGCGGGCATGTTGGAGAGGCTTGATCCAGTTCCGCTCTTTGCAATCGTATGATCGTATGCGATTCCAAACCAAAAATGCTTTTAATGTGTGATAACGTCGTCCACAACCATCAAAGGATCACCTACCACCGGAAATGGTGACGTGTTTCGCGAGGAGATTTGATCAAGCAGAGATGTGATGATTCTCGGTTGGGAGCAGGCGACGCTTTGCAACCTCAGCAGCAGCAGTCAGACCAATAGCATACCGTTATAGAAACCTGACGTTCTTCACACCAATGAAACCTGATGTTCTTCGCACCAATCATACAGCCCGGCCACTCTACCCGTACAGCCAGGGAGAGGTTCAAAGAAGCACCTGATCCGCATCTGTGGCCACTGTTGGCTCGAGCCCCTTTACGCCCCATTACCCTTACGCCCCGCTCCGCTTGCCTGGAAGGCAGATGTAAGCGGTTCCTGTTACGGGAGGGCTCGAAATATATGTCAGATTCATTCTCTAGAACCGTCAGCCCCGCTCCGCTTGCCTGGAAGGCAGATGTAAGCGGTTCCTGTTACGGGAGGGCTCGAAATATATGTCAGATCCATTCTCTAGAACCGTCAGCCCGGCAACACCCCGGTTGGGCGCCTCCCCACCAACTCATCACAAACGTCCCGAAATAATCTCGTCTGCATATTCAGCTGCTGTTTTTCTGCAACTTTACTCCAGTTGGGAGTTTGCGTTGGGCATGAAGCTGATCTAGCAGGACATCATGCTGTTCTACGAAGTAGTTGGGCACTGGGCAGATAGGTAGTTACCTTAGCGAGCTCAGATGTGATTTTGAATGGTTCGCTGCTACTAGTACACCAGCTAACACCTCACCAGTTGACACCTCACCAGTTGACACCTCACTAAGCTCAACACGTACCTCTGAAAATAACGTGTCTAGCGTATCGGAGCTTGTAGACCACAATATCTGGCAAGGATACTGGAATCAACGGTTGCTGAGGTGGCGGGCTGCGCGGTGGCTTGATTTGACACTATGGAGGACCTGAGACACTATTCTATGCCGAAGCCACTTCGGAACTGCGGATATAGGTACCAATGCCAGATCGAAGCGCTTCAACTCCAACCGGAATAGCGGCTTAAGAAGTGTTGATACAGGTGTGATTTGCGCGCAAATATTTTCGAGACAGCCTTCTTGCAAGGCTGAAGAAGGGGCACGAACAACACAGCCACGGCTGCAAGTAGGATGATCAGCTTGTAGAGGAGGCCAGCGGCGCCATCTGATAGCGCTGCCTCGTGGTCACTACCAGTTTATGTAAGGAATCCTTTGAAACGAGGCTGGAGCTCATAGCCGGCTGCGCCGCAAGCCTTGCGATACGGTTGGCGCAGGCTGATCGCACCGGAAGAGGGAATGCAGGGGCGCTCGCAGTCTCCAATCGGGCGGCTAAGGCGACCACGGTAGGGACGCACGGCGATACTGGGCGTGGTGAGAGTTCCCCAGTTGATGAGGTGTCGCGCGCACGTCTTAGCGAGAAGCTTAGAACAGACAGTAAACAGACGTTCTCCATTATCAGGCTCTACAAAGGGTACCTACTCGGGCAGTGTAAGGGCCGAAGACCTCTCTCGTCCCAACAGCAGAAGTGAACACTCCAATCCTGTACTCAGTACGACCTCACTACCATTTAGTCTTGATCAACGTTCACATGAATCTGCATTAATACCAGATGACTAGCAATTTTGCGGTGCCAACCCCTATGAGAATATGAAAAGACCCAGCGCCAGCCATACTCAATAGAATCCCAGCTTGACCAAGCTAATTTGATACCTATCCCTTGATGCATAGACTGGTTCATTAGTAGGAGGCAAGGAATAGGTCCCAAACTCCAACCCGCATTCTTTCCGAGCTTTCCAACGCTGCTTAAAATTATACTTCCGTCTCAATTCCCGTGTCCCGCTCAGAATGCTTGAGCTGACTGGTGATCTTTTCCTCCGCATGGTCAATTTTATGTTTCATCCATTGAAGTGTTCGCGGTCCCTAGAGCACACGAAAAGTCAATTAAGTCCATGTTCAACGGTAACAAGGTGCGAAGAGAGTAGACTGCAACATACCTTCCACTGCATGATCCCCCGATTCTTCCGATGTAACTGCTTCTTATGCCCCCTATAATCCTTAATCTGATCAATCGTGCCCCTCTTTCCATTACTCTCCAGACTATCAGTACTCGCTCCACTCCGCGTCGTCGGCGTCGCCTCGCCCTCGTCATCCGAGCTCGAATCACTACTACTGCTAGTATCAGTGCTATCAGCCTCAGCCTCGTGGTGTGCACCGTCTGTGAAGTCCGTATCGTCGTCGTCCTGGCAAGTATCCAGCACCTCCATGACATCGCTCAGATTCGTGTCTTTCGAGGCGAGCTTGCTGTGGAATGCGCCCAGCCCGCTCCAAAAAGTGATCTTTAGCTCGATCTCCCCGACCTTGGTGCCGGATTCTGGAAGGCAGTTGTGCTCCGCGCGCTTCATGTCGCCTTTCCAGACGGGGACCTTGATGGTCTGCTCCTCGTCATCTGGGATGTCTTTGAGCCAGAGCACAGCGAATGCGGGCGTGTGATCCCGCCACGACGACGCGGTACGGAATTCGACGATAAGAGAAGCGGTGTATCGCTTCCGGACAGCGAGTTTAATCGATCGGCCACCCTTGGCCTTCCACGTACCGCCTTGGGCCTGCATCTTTCCTTTGGCGCTCCCAATTCGGGTTTTCAGTCGCAGTCCTTCGAGCTCTTTTGGTAGACCGATAGACTTGGCTTCAGATCCGATCTCTACGGTACCGTAGTCCCAGCCTAGCATATTTCGGGGAGCCTGGAGTTGGATGGAGCGGAACACGAGAGAGACGCGAGCGCGGCCATAACCAATACCACCAGCTAAGGGGAAGAAGCCGTTGATCTGGGAACGTTTTGCGAATACTTTAGCTAGGGGAAGGTAGATGATGCCGAGGAGGGGGTCGTCTTCGTGGACTCGGGAGTCGCGGACGGAGATGTGGACTTCGGAGGTACGAATGTCGCGGATCATGCGTTCGCAACCGGCATTGAACTATCACTGTGTTAAGTCTTTTGTTCGATAAACGGGGACTAAGAAAACAGTGTTGGGACCACGTACGAAAGGCTTCGAGTTCTTGGGCTTCGTTCGTGTACGGAAAATCTTCTGATGGTTGAGGATGATGGTGCAATAAGCGCTTGGGAGGTCATCTCCGTCTTCCTCTTCATCTGTTCCGCTCTCATTCTTGCTCGCTTTGTTCTTGTTGATGGCTTCGAGCTCAAGACCGGTGATTTGGTGAATTTGGATGGATAGAATACCAGTGGGGTAGTCAGACGCTGGAGGCGAGGCGATGATGAGTTCATCTTGACGTGTCTAAATGTGTGTTAGTCAACTCGTGATCGAGAGCGAAAACAAATACAGTTTAAGTTTGGTAATACCTTTAAATCTTGAGCCTTCTGTTGCTCAATCTCAGCAGACTCATCTTTCGAGGCCTCGCGCAATTTTCGCCCACTCTCCTCATATACTTTCTTCTTAAGTTGATCGATATTTTTAACACCAGGGTCTTCATCTTGCTCCGCGAGTTGATTGTCCGTAATTCGCTGCTTAGAAAAGTAGCCGACGCTCCAGTCCAGCTTACCCGGCATACCTTCTCCAGCTTTAAGCGCCTTGAAGCCATCTTGCCGGTCCCACATCTTCCCGTTTGAGTGGGGATCGCGCATGAGCATTTTGATATCGAGCTCAATACGGCCGAGATCGTCGTCTGCCGTTGAACGATCCGAATCCCATAACTGTACACGAAGACGCTCATCCACATTGAGTTCCTCGGGTGAGACAAGTATGTAAGCAGTTTCTTCCCAGTGCGGGTGCATCTCAGTTAGGATGACTCGAGTAGACCAGACGGGCTTTCCGAATTTGGCCCATCCTACAGAGACGTATGGGTCCGCGGAACCATCTTTGATCATGGCGATGCCAGGATCGCCTTCCTTGAAATCGAAAGCGCGCTTGATTGTAACGACTATCACGCCGCGAGCAGTAGTGTCTTTCTTGAAGTCGTCGCCAACAAGCATGTCTTTCAGGTCGAGCGTTAAGCTCTTTGGGGCTACGTATTCAGCCATAGCTGCATCCACGGAACTCTGCACGAAATTCGAAATGAGCGGCAGGTCCATGATGTTTGGTCCTTTCTTGAGCAATGGTATGCACGATAAGTCTACTTTTGGCTGTCCAAGGAATGTGAGTGTGCATAGAGAGAAGAATGGTGGGTCAGGTGTGAGTTGGAGTCGAAGTCGGAGGGTTCCGACGATGCCATGTAATTCGACCCAGACAGCTAGAAGAGGTTAGCGAATGTGTGCTTGCGCTTCTGATATACGAGAGCGTAAATGCGAAAATGATGCAAAGTACTTACGGAGCTTGATATTGGCCGGGAGATAAAAGGCAAGATAGAGATGAGCGTTGTTTGCCCTATTCCTCATACCCTTCTTGCCGGTCCGAGGTCGATATGCGAATGCAATTTCTACATTAACGAAATCACCTTCTTCGGCTTCCATACCCTCTGCAACACTCTGACCTTGCTCCTTTTCCTTCTCGCCATCGCCATCGTCATTTTGGCCCTTAGAATTACCGCCATCCGGTTTCTCTTGGAGCTCCCCTTGTCCTGGCACAGTGCGATCACTCTTACCCTCCCCTTCACCTTCGTCCAGTTTGCCATCTTTTGTTACTGATCTTGCGGCCGCACCAGTTGGTAACCACCGGACACCAAGAATACGTAGAGCCTCACTCCCTTGGCCAATGTCATCCACACTGACCATTCTTACCATGCGTGGTAAACTAGCTTGCATGACGTCTTCCAATGTATCCGCCACGCTCGTGAATAGATCTGGGTTGACGAGTGGCCAAATGGAGGCCATTAGAGAGTTGAGCCACTGCGTCGACTCTGGCGTCTGGGAATTCGCCTGTTTCTTTCCCTGCTGCCTTTCTGCATTCCAAACTTCTGTTTCCCAGACACCCTTGATCCTATTCTCGGTCCATTGCCGCATGCCCATGATAACGGCCACAGAGCTAGCCAAAGCGAGGGCTCCTTCAATGGCTGAAAGGATCACTCTCGAAACGCCTGTGGAATTTTTCGTGAGCTGGAAGAGGAGAATGATAGATGTGAGAGCGGCTGACACAAGCCCTATGCCGATCGTCACAGCAGTCTTATACACATACGCGATCTCCTCCCTGGCGGCTTCAAACTCTGGCGGCGGGAATAGCGCCTCTATCTCTTCATGGCTTTGCTGCATTTCATCTCGTTCCTTGCCCAATTGCCCATCATCTTTATTCTTATTTGCACCACCAGTTGCTGAACGCGGT
Source organism: Mytilinidion resinicola (assembly GCF_010093595.1). NCBI lineage: Eukaryota > Fungi > Ascomycota > Dothideomycetes > Mytilinidiales > Mytilinidiaceae > Mytilinidion > Mytilinidion resinicola. Next base: position 796,737 of record NW_022985445.1, on the reverse strand, counting down.
TCTTCGCCTGCCGGTGGTCCATTCTGCGGCGTATGCTTCAAGTCTTTGATTGTGAAGTCGTGAATTGTAACGGGCAGATGCGTGACGGGGTCCGTGACTTCGCGTTCTATACGGTCGTCAGAGCGCTTTTGCATATCTTTGCGTTTCTGCCTCGGATCCATCTGGGCATATGTGGTTTGGGATGTGTCCTCGGCGACGTCTGGGTTTTTAACGTCTTTGCTATCCTGCTCTGTTTTGACACCTGAGCCGGCACCTTGTGTATAGTCCCCCTGCGCATGGTCTTCGCTGTCCTCCTGCTCCGTTTTGGTCTCTGAGCCGGCACCCTGTGTATAGTCTCCGTTTGCATGGTCTTCTGCCTGCGTTGACTCCTGTCCCATCTTGTTCTTATTCTCGCTCTGGTACGGTTGCTTCGACGCATCCGAATCGTTAGTCTCTTCTCCATGACGGTATTTGTTCCATGTGTCTCCAAGCTGTTGTGTCCTACTCGGCGCGTCTGTCTCGTCTTGTGGAGGGCCATAATCTTCTTTCCTCTGCGCCTTCTCTTCCCGGTACTTCTGGATCGTCGGGATCTGGTGATGTGGTGTATAGCCCGGCCGGTAGTCACGCCGGGTCGTCTCGCTGTCTTCGTTGCCAGACATCGTGGGTTAGGCCACAAAGTCCTTTATAATATGTGTTCGTATGAGGATGTGAGGATGGTAGGATGGAAGTCGCGGTTGCTTGGGTATATCAGTAGTCAAAAATAGCTCAAGCAGGATTCGCAAGAGCTCTCGTTGCAATGGAAGGTGAAATCAGACTTCGAAAGAGATAGAATTGTGCAAGTATGTACAAAATCGAATCAGCAACAGCATGTCTATTCCCCACAAAATACCTTGGCCCTGTGCAGTATATGTGGTACACCAAAAAAGATGACGTTTCTGCCAACGCCAACAGTCGCCTGTTTTCGCGTCGGATCCACGCGATCCCCGCAGCGCCACCCGGAACGATGCCCGATCATTGGTCACGTGTACGAAATGAAACGGGTGACATGGATTCGTCTTGCAATGACTGAAATGCGCCTGCGGCCTTTGGTTGTTTGCTGAAGTGTGGACTACATCCCAGCTTCTTATGTGGAATGCTAAGCAGTGAGGTCATCGAGCATGGTTCGGAATAGATGTATTCGGACTAGCTTCCTCACTCCGATATTGGCGAGTTGGATCTCACGAGAAGAACTACTCAGTCCGAGAAATATGTCAGACTCTATTCCGAGATAGGCACCAGAGTTGAGAAAAGTTGTTCCGATAGAGTCGGAAAAAATGTATATAAATACGACCAAGCCCCTAGATATTATATACCAACACCATCTATCAACTACCTCAACTCCAGCGTCACTTTACGTATCAGCCCAATATGTCTTCTCACACCAAATCCACAAATTCTCACCAAGACCAATCCTTGCCCCGTTACTCAACCTCTGAGGCACCTCCTGCATACCAACCAGCTAGTAAAGTAACTCCTCGAAGCTCGCTGGATTCGTGGAAAAGAGGAGTAAAAGATACATTTAAGGAAAAGAAAGGAGGTATGCTGTCAAGTGTTACATTTCAACCCCAAACTCCGTTGTTGATACGCCAATGCAGAAAAGAAACATACTATGAATAGCCAACGATGTTCTTCTGTCGAACAACAACCATTCTATGATGCGGCAGCATTCTATCTTTCGTTTAAATAGATGCTAGATGTTCGTGATCGTGGATCAGGAAAATCCAGTCGCACTTTTCATTATCGGGTTACAGGGAGTCTGGAGTTTCCGGTATCGCATACTAGTAGAGGAGGTCGTTGGAAAAATGGCCGTCGGTATTTGGAAATCATGCAGTCTATGACGGAAGTTGTAGTGTGGTCGGGCGACTCTATAGAGCTCTAAAGCCCTTGAAAGGCTATGTTAGGTACTGCGGAGATATTAGTAACCTGAATACGAAGACCCTGATCACTCCCCAGACACTCACAGTGTTGTCCCAGTTTGCATTATCCAGCCAATTGAGAAAGTTTTCGCTCTCAGTAGGAATAGGTTCCATGCCTTCCATCATCGGTATATCAAAAAACGTGACTTGGTCAAGTTGTTGATCCATACCATCTCCAGAACCTGCGCTTGACGTTGGTTGATAATTCAATACTTCATCTAACACCAGCGCCAGCATCTTATTCAACTCAGCACAGAGCTTGTGATTTCCGTCGCCTGGATAGACTACCCCTTCTAGTAGAGATATCAAGATTGACAGATTCCGGATCAAATCGGCACGTTTGATGGAACCTGGGAGTGGTTTGTTCTCCAGGGTGCAGCGTCGGAGCTCAAGGGCAAGCACACCAGCCCCAGGAAGACAGTAGAAGAGGATCTGATAGGTTTGGTAAATGCCAATGCGGTTTGTATTGAGGACAGGAACTCACGATAGAAGCGTAATGCCTTTGCAACTGGTAGGGTCGATTTCTTTGCTTGTTCAGCACGAGGACGTACGTAAGCAGTTGCATCGATATCTGGAGCAGGTGTGGAGTCGCATCCGGGAAATGCCGCCGGCGGAGCCTTTGCATTTGGAACTCGCTGTTGAGATGATCCAGATACACGTACAGCATTCTCAGACATGTCTCTGGTGGGAGTGTATCCCAGCAAGCATCTTTGTAGACATCGTACCGCATGTGCTGAGGAAGATTCTCCCAGGCTAGACGATTTTCATTCGAAAGGCCGCTGGGTGGAAGATTAAGGTTACTCCTTTGATGCAGAGGATGGGGTAGGCATACCTCAGCTTCTCCGACAAGTCAGGATCCGTCTCCCCAGCGAGAGAAAGCTCGAGCACCCTCTCTCTAAACCGGGCTGTTGAATATCTTAGTCGCAACCACGTCGCAGTATAGATGACGCCGTCAGTATTCCACCCTTGACTGTCCAACCGAGCAAGAGCGGCATTCAAGGCACTCGTATCCTCGGTCAGAAGTGTCGTCTCGTGTAGATCAAAAGGCATCTTTCGGCTGCAGTATCGTCCGGCTATGAGCGGAGGCCGCCCAAAGAAGGTTGCCATCGTTTTGTCACTTCTGTACATTGCAGAAAAGACCCTTCTCCTAGTTTCTCTCAAAAAGAAGGGAATGTCAAAAGGTTCTTCACAGTGATAGCCTTCGGCATATGCACAGATCACGCCGTCGCCCATTCGACGCCAGACACCGTGGTCTAAGACCTCGTTAGAGTTGCTGACGGGTCCTGCTTAGAATGCTCACAATTGTCTCCGTAGAAATTACTTTGCAGCAGCGCATTCATATACAGCAGCCATATCATGAGGTCGTTGACGCAGTCGTACTCTTGACAAACGTGGATGCAGCTGTTACTCCCTTGAATCATATCTGCAATGAATTCTTCCTTATCGAGTTTTCGGCCATCCACAAGGTCAAAGAGTGGGTCATCAGGGGGTATGAACTGAGCATGGAAGCCCGCAAGAGATAATACTAGGCCAATGATTTCCCATCGTAAATTCGGACCTGTAAATAGTGTATGAAATGTACTCGGAGTACAAGTGGGAGGAATCTTCAACGATCGAGCTGTGTTTTCTGTGATTTCGGTACATATGCTGTCCCACTTGCTGCGAACTGATAAGACTTCGAGGTCAACTCTAATTTGAGATAGTGCCATTAATATGAGAGGCCCAGCGAGGGCAGTGGCAGTACTAGACGCAAAGTAGTCCTTGAGAGCCCTCTCATACATAGTCAATGACGACGATCCAAGTTTTGCTGCGATGATTGAATCAATTCCAAGGCGGGCGTTGAAGTTAGCTCCAGCAGGAGACATCGGGATTATAGCTTCATCGTTTGCACGGTGATCCTCAGGGTGGGAATTGAGACTTCGAAACGCAGAGGCGTAGCTTGTGGAGCCTAAGTAGAACGGGCCTGTAGATTCCTCAGGACTCCGGGCAAGCATATGCGTGCCAGGAGTACTTTCGGGCGTTGGATTTGAAAAGAAACTGGACGGCATTGAGTCGGCCTCTCCGCGTTGGGAAATCCTAAGCACGTGGTTAGGAGCTTCGGCATAAATCGAGTGTGTGGTAGATTTTCAATACCTTGGTACGACATGCCGGGGTCGAGGTCGAACAGGGCTACTCTGGGACTGGGCTTTTGTCATTGGAGAGGGATGGAAGTGACACTAAGTGGGTTCTCGGTTCAGCATTCTTGCTTATGCCTATGATCTTGGGAGGCATACTTGATCCTCAATTTTTCGAGCCTGACATTTCAGGCAAACCGGCCTAGTGTGATCACATCGCACCTTCGAGCGACGACAAGGCTCACAAGACCTGAACGTCTGAAGTCAGCGTTGTTAAGGCCACCACGGAGAATGATGAACGGATGGCTCCCTACATGGGTTTCCCATTTCGTCGAAACATAGCCTTTACTTAGGTGTGTATAAAGACGCAACATCGGTGACGAGAGTGACACGACTCATAATCACACGCGTCGTGATACATGGTAATGAATTGGAGAACAGTCACATCTACTCCGAAGGATCATCCATTCGCTTAGTAAGCTAGTCACGTGCTAGAAGACTTACTCCAACGACTCTCGATTCAGAAGTTTTGCTACGTCTTGATTTGCTGGGTTACATAGCTAGACACAAAAGGTCATGCTTTCCGGAGCAGAACTGAGGTTGTGAGCGCGATCTCGGACTGCATCCACCAATCATGCATCGCATCGGAGCTCACCCGTTCAATCCACTCCGAGAGCAAGATCCCACCTTTGTACAACACCACAAGTTCTGCATACAGACAGCTATATCGATGCATGCGAATTCTCCGTCGTGTCGCAAACTATCCTAGATCACTCATGCAGACCCCCCCGCTGTTAGACACCTTGAAGGTGCGACTATGGACTTCACCACCACCAATGCTGACCGGTTGTCTCCATGAACCCTCCATGATTGGTTGGAAGGCTTGCTAAATGCGGCGACGATACTCAACACCAGGCTCTCTATCTCGATATTCTGCTGCTCGCCTCACTCTTCCTGCATGTCCAAGAGCCTTGGTGTGGTTGGCTCAGACCGGAAGTCTTGAGGCTTGCATGTTCATGTCTGCGGCATACGCGGCACCAGTAAGAACAAGATCGCAGGACTTCGCGCCGGCTCACTCATGCAGCCGGTAAGGCAGAACCATCGGTCCATGCCGCTCGTCGTCCTTGGCTCGGGGTAATCGCGTCTACTGATCCCCAGGTGCTCCCTCCGATCCGGTGAGAGCGCAGAGCCGCAACGCAGCAGCATCTCGCGATATGGGGTCTCCTGCACGACGTAACTCGGCATACCAGCTCCACTGGTGCGCTCCGCTACGGCGTGGGGTGATCCGTCGTAAGCCAAAGTCAGGCATGCACCATCCCGACCTCAGCACGTGTGGCTGGGGCATTCTTGGGCGCTGAATGGGGCTCACCGACCCGCTGGCGAGCATCGTCAAAGTGCCATTTGAAGTCGACGAAGAAGCTCCGTTGCCATCCTGTCTCTCTCCTCAAAATATCAAGATACAGCCTTTTAATAAGGACAACGCGGAGCAGTGTCGCCCCACAGCCGTCTGCCGCCCTTTCTCGCATGCGTCGCGTTGCGCTGCCAATGGCCGCATTCTTGCAGGGTTCTCTTCACCGGACGCTAGCTGCATCTTGTCTGACGGATCTGTAGAGCGACACCGACTTCGACTACGCCCCGTTTCCCAGGCGCCTCATCTGGGCTGGAGCCTTCTTCTTGCCATTAAGTCCTCAGTCTCTCTCCACTCGCCCTCGCAAAGGCCGAACCGGTCTCAGTCGCCCAACTCTTGTGCTCGCCCTTATTTTTCCGTGCAACCTCAGTATTCTCTGTCGCAACCTTCAGACGTGCAAATACAGGCTAGCCTTTGACGTTTCAGCGCGAGGCGGCCCCCAAGGCACCAGCCCATGCGCCCTTAGAGCTACCCATTCCCCTCCGATCCCGAGCGGCCGCTGCTGGGCACTGCTTTCAAAAATGGCCGGCGTCGATTATAATTCATGTTGGAAAATAGAAACAGAGGATTTCTACCCGCATATTTCTCAGACTGGCTACTCTTGCTTAGGAATATCAGTACCTAATGCTGGCCCACCTAATCCGGCGGCTACAAGTACCCTGGTGACTAACACGGCCTACTCCCCTGTGAGGACCGGTCCTATCAATACCGTCCGGGGCCGCAACATCTCCCAGGGCTCCGAAGAGATGGACTGGCATGAGATCAACCATCCAGGAAGTCTATCAACATCGCCAACCTCAGCTCTGACTCCCGACAATGAGGCCTTCGAACTAGACCTGCTGGATTCGGAGTCTTTGCGCAACTTTTATCAGTTTGAAGCCATGGAGCCTCGTCCGAGGCAGGACCAGTCCCACCCGATGGACATTTCTGGCCAAGATGCGACCGCATTCAACTACGTTGGTCATGGTGTGCCTCCATCGAACAACGCCTCTCGACGTTTATGCTAACCAAGTCACCAGACTCGCAGAATTCATTTGTATCCATACCAAGGCAGATGCCTTCCAGGCCCGTGCTATCTAGCAATATTGGCCACATGGGATCTCATCCATCATACAACCAGATGTACGCCAATACGTTCACCCAGCAGTCACCGCAACAGGAGCCTTGGTCTGCTGTTGGCCACTTGCGAAACGAAAATGTCTCAAATTCCGACACACTTCTCTTCGACCCAGAGTCTTCAATCAGCCTGGGCAGCAATTGGCCCACTGCTACTGATTACAGTAGCTATTTAGTCTCTCCCCATTCACCAAATGACTTCCCGTCGCTGGACGCGGGATATGGTTACGATAACCAAATGGCGTCCGTGGAGATGGAAGTGTCCATCTCTGGGCCTCACCCGGATCCATACACCTATAGACAGTCTCCAAACCTAGTTCCCAACGCGTATGCTCATGACTCTTTGGGAAGAGCGCCCTCGGATGCTGCATCAACGGGCGTCATGTCGCGTCTATCTCCATTCCAGGATCCGACAAGCCCGTTCTCGGCTCAGGGTGGCCTTTCTCCTGGATCGGAGGGGGTGTTCTCCTCCTATCAACCATCAGATCCTGGCGCAAATATGGACTCTTTCCAACCACTCGAACATTTCAAGAACTCACCCTCGCCGGCGCCAACAAGCAGCAATGCTTCCGCGTCAACATCGCAATATGCAGCACCGATAACCTATGGACCGGAATCTGTTCGCAGTAGGACTTCGAGACAACAAGCAAACAGACCTGGTGGCAGACAGCTCGGATCCCATCTCAGGCCAGAAGTAGCGAAGGATGCACATGATATGCGGAAGGTTGTTGCGTGTTGGCATTGCGTCCTCCAACGAGATAAAGTAAGCATTTTGGTCGTATTCATCCTCGAATGCTCTGGACTAACACTCGTTTTCAGTGCGGCCCTGGCGAAATCTGCGAACGCTGCATGAAACGATCTCTGAGACCCAATACCGACTGCGGGCTGGGATGTAGCCGAGTTCGTCTTTGGGAGCTTGCGTGCTACTTTCTTCCAAGTATGAGACTCCGTGACCTCTACTTCAATCGCTATGCTAATCGCCCCTCCAAAGGTATCACGACTTCGATGCACGAGGATAGCAAACTCACAGATTTTGTTGCCCTACACATCCACCAGTGGTCCAACACCGAGGTTTCACTAAGAATGAGCTGCGGCGAAGGCCTTCCAGAATTTCCCGTCAAAGTCTACGAATTCACACCAAAAACGAAGGAGCTACTGCGGCAATTCCAATACATTACCGACCAATACACCGGCGAGCAGTCGCGCGTAGAGAAGCGCTCACCACCGCTAGGCATGGTACAGATCAACCACAAAGACGAACAAAAGTACGACAAATACATCGATCTGATCGTCGACAAGTACCTCCCCGTCTTCGCACACAACCATCTCGGCTACGAGCAACACGACTTCCAGCTCAAGCTCTTCTTCATGATGACGCAGCTAAAGCCCAAAGCCGAAGACGAGAAGAAGCTCCTTCGTGAAGTTTTCAAGCTCGTCGTCGTCACCTACATCATGGGCCGCACCTTTACCATTGCGGAAGACACCCGCGAGGAAAGCCTCCGCAAGCTCCACAGCTACCAGCCCGGCGTCTACGCTGATGAGTTCTGCAGCCCGCGCATGACGAATCGTCAGCTCAAGTACTTCTTCTGTCGTCTACAGCAGACGATCATGCAGAACGTGCTGAACAAGCTTCAGCAGCTTTTCAAGAGTAGCAAGGGCTGTGACAAGTGGACGGCGGCGTTCTGCGCTATCCTCGGCCTCGCGATGGCGCATGAAGATAACCAGCAGACGATCCATCTGGTCATGGAGACGCGCTCGGCCAGTCTGGAGATCCTGCCGCAGGAGGCGAAGGCCCAGTCCGAACTCGCTTGCAAGAACATTGACGAGCAGTTCGCGTTTGTGATGGCGATTTTCAGGTGGAAGTATAATCGTAGCTATAACCCGCTCAAGGACGCAGACACAGTTGATTGGGTAAGCAAACTTAAGGATGCGGGTGCTATTAAGTTTGTAAAGGATGTCGCGGGATTGGTTACGGAAAATAGTGAGTACTGCCGTGGCGCGAAACGTTTTTTCAAACGGACGCATACTAACCCGTCAATGTAGGCGACTATCTCTACAGGAGACAGCATGTTAGCATCGCCCAAGAAAACCAGGGACAATACGGTTCCAGGCTCACGGCGCAATTTCTCCTTTCCTTCTGGCTTCCGTCATAGAAACGGTTCATCTTTCACGGCTTACACTATATTTTATTTTTTTAAAGAGCACCGGTGCCACATGACATTCCACGAAAACTCGTTCACTTTTTTGATGGAGCAAGGAGTATAAACAACCAGACTCGGCATCCGGTTTTCGGCTTGCTTGGGAGTTTAGGACACAGGGAGAGAAGTAACACGATTGCATGTATGAGTCGATGACCGTCTATGATAGCTGGGCCAGGGCGCTTCAGAAGAAGGGTTTTGGATTACTTTGTTCTCCCAAGCGGGCTATGTAGTTTCCGTATACCCTGTAGTTGACATATAACTCGAGCTTTGGATCTCCATCACTTTGTACGTATTCTTCGTTCGCCTTGCCTAACACTTTGAGCTCTTCAAAGCACACAAGGAATTCAATGCTCAAAAAGCTACCCTTCCTCTAATTCCAACGATATCCCCCCTCCATCATCCCTCCACAACCCCAAACCCGACCCGAATCCACAAACTACACCCCCCACAACCCACCAGCACCTCCCCTCCCTTCCCCCCATGGCCTTCATTCTCCTCCAGCGCCTCCTCCAACTCCGCCTCCCTCACCACAAACCCCCGCTTGCTCCCACACCTACAGCTCTTATACCACACCGCTCCGCTCCCCTTCCCTCCCTCCTCAAACACAAGATCATCCAAATCCACAAGCTCCAACCCAGACAACCACGTCCTCTCCCCCGGCCCGCGCCCACTCGCGCCCAGCGGCTGGGCCGAGTGATGCGTCGCAAGACACAAATCGAGGGCGCGGCGGAGCTGCGGGTCCGCGAGCGTGCGGTACGCGGCCGTGATGTCGTCGACCGAATACCCTGCCTCTGCTTCCTTCTTCTTCTTCTTCTTCTTCTTCTTCTCCTCCTCCTCCTCCTCCTCCTCCCTCGCTCCATTTCCATGCCTGTTCTTCTTCGCACCGTTCGGAGCAGCCGCAGCCGCAGCCGTGTCGCTAGAGCTCGATGCGGACACGGCTTTGTCCGGATGCCATCGCAGCAGCGCGCGGCGGTACGCTCTCCTGATCTCCGCGGCTGTTATGACGGCTTTGCCTGCCGGGTTTGGGAGGGCGAGGACCGTGTAGGCGTTTGTGTGGACTGGGGTGGGGGTGTCGCGGGCCATGGCGACGGTTCTCTCTCTCTCTCTCTCTTCGACGTGTGTAGGGGAGGTTATGGGCGTGGGGGCATCGTCCGGGTTGTGGTGTACGCAGGCTTTGAGAAGTTGGGATGGGTCATCGAGGAAGCATATCGGTGTTGTGAAGTCAGGACGCGACGTAGGCTATGGGCAATGTTGCGTTGGAGCTGGGAAGGGCACAAAGTTTTAGTGGCGTTGGTGGGGCAGGTTTTTTAAGTTGGTGTAGGTCAGGCGGATGGATGAGCGGGGTTGGAGAACAATATCAGATTGCCATCAACGCCATCTATCTGAATGATAGAGAATTAGCGCAAGAGTTGATTTGATGGGTTGGATATGTGAGGCAGTCAATAGCTATCGTTCAAATACATAGCACACACGTCTCAGTGCACGATCCGAGCACCTCCAAACCAGGCTGAATACTCTCACCACCTTCAATCACAGCCTCACATGCAAAAACACTACCACAGAAAAAGGATCATCTGCAGTCCATTCTAAAGTGTAGCCTAAGATCTGACCTGGCTAAAAGAGAGAAGGCATCTGCATCATAGCATACCGGCCGCCCATCTCCCCTTACGCCTTCTCCAATAGCACACACACTACAAGAAGAAAGAAACCGCTACAGCAGATGCGATGTGTCCATCAAAGTGCCTTTAATCCGTTAGGAGCCGGGATTATTTGTGGTTGTTTAGTTTAAGGGTTGTGGGAATTGAAAAGGAAAGGAAACACAAAAGGTAGGAGGGGCAAACCGCAAAAACAGCAGGGAGACTAAGAGAGTCCGGGTGTAAGAGAGGACAAACAAACAGCAGGGAGGTGCTGGGGGCATCTGGAATGAAAACAGGCATGACAATTCGTAGGGTAAATTCCGAGCCGCTAGTGTACTGTACCAATTTTCAAGACAAGGAAACAAACTCCAATCGACTCGCGCCGTGACGACCCGACCATCGTGTTCCTGCCATGCCTGCTGTCCTTGAGATGTCTCCTGCGAGATGATCCACCTGTTTGCTTGCCCGGCGTGCTCGGCTAGGAAACAGATAGTCGTGGGATTGAGATTGGGCACGTCTAAGCAGCGGCCGGAGCAGGCGGTTGTTCCTCAGTCGTCTCGGGGGCAGCAGCGGGAGCCTCCTTTGGCTCAGCAGCCTTCTCCTCCTTGGGGGCCTCGCTCGTGGGCTCAGCTTCGGCGCCATCCGACGACGTCCAGAGGGTGAGGTTGTCACGGAGCAACTGCATGATGAGCGTGCTGTCCCGGTAGGACTCCTCGGACAATGAGTCGAGCTCGGCGATAGCATCATCGAAGGCCTGCTTGGCAAGATGGCAAGCGCGATCAGGCGAGTTGAGGATCTCGTAGTAGAAGACGGAGAAGTTCAGCGCGAGACCGAGGCGGATGGGGTGGGTGGGGGTGAGCTCGGTCTGGGCGACATCGGTGGCAGTCTGTGTGCGAGGGTCAGCTGGATAGTCACAACGGGAGGCAGTCGCTGTGATTGCATCATACCTTGTACGCCTCGTGTGCGGCGGTGGCAGCAACCTTGCGCTTCTCGCCAGAGGCGAACTCGGCTAGATAACGGTGGTAGTCGCCCTTCCTGTAGTGAACGATTGATTAGTACGTGATGAGACCCAATGTCGCGCCAAGGCTGCGGAAATCGATGGGGCGGACAGTACGTACATCTTGTGGTAGAAGACCTTGCTCTCGCCAGATTCGGCCTTGGGGATGAGAGACTCATCGAGCACGTTGAGGACATCCTGGCAGACCTTCTCGAGCTCGGTCTCGATCTTCTGGCGGTAGTCACGGATAGTACCGACGTGCTTCTCGGAGCCCTTGGACTCCTCCTTCTGCTCGATCGAGGAGATTATGCGCCACGACGCACGTCTCGTGCCAACGACGTTCTTGTAGGCCACGGAGAGAAGGTTGCGCTCGTCCACGGTCAACTCGCCGCCGATCTGAGACTGTTGTTAGGACACGGCGATAAGCAGCGCGGCTTTGAGGGGCGGCGCTGGCGTGATCGGATGCGATGGGATGGGCCTACCTTAGCAACTTCCTGCGAACGGGTCAGCAATGAAGCCAGTACAGTCGGGGACGCGGAGATCACTAACCTTCATGTACGTGACCATCTCTGGAGAGGACTGAAGTCAGCACGCGATGCACGTTAGGAATTAGCGGGCGGGCGACGCTCACCATCGTAGCGCTCGGCCTGCTCGCAGAGCCGCGCGAGGAAAGTCTTGCTGTGGGGAGGTCAATGGGAGGCTCTACAGACGGGGCATGGGGCGGCGGGTACCTCTCGCGCTGGGTGGACGTTAGCATTGAGGCCTATCGTGACATGGCAAGCGCCCAGAGGGGCATTCCGCCGCGGGGCGGACGGGCAGGGCGCCTGCGGGAGCGGGGACTTACTTCAGTTGCCATTCTGACTGGTGTAGAGTAGCGGAGTGTGGGCGTGGGTTGGGTGTGGGCGGGTTGTTGGGAGGTGGACAGCGGGTGTTTGGTGGTGGTTGAAGGTTTAGGTGAGTGAGGACGAAGGCAGGAAGGCTTGTTTTCAAATTAGCGAAGAGGGGTGGCAGCGCAGCAACACGACGCCAATCCTCCCGCGCAGAAACACCATTTCACCGGTGCCATCGCCCCAGTGCCCCGCGAGCATTCCACCAGCAGCGCACTGCTTGCTGCAGCAGAGGGCCCGGCATCGCCCTGCCCGCGCCCTGCTGGGGCTGGCTCCGGCATCGTCACATCGCCACATCGTGCGCCGCCCACCTGGCTCGCCGACATGTGCAATTAAGCGGGAGACGGACGATAGGCGGTCTGCTCTGCGGCCTCCACAGCGCTGCATTGCTTCCGCTGAGCGTGGACTGCGGAGAGGGCCAGCCATCACACCAGTCACGCGTTGATAGGGCCCAGCGGATGCCTTCTTTGGGCGTTGCTGTTGGCTGGCAACACCAGAGCAGAGGGGCTGTGAATCGCTCTTCTCGCTGGGTTGGGCAGCTACCCCGATAAAAAACCTGGCATCGCTGCCAGCAAACGCACCCGTATCGCCCGGTGATTCGAGTAATCTCGCGGCTCAGTCTCGTCACGGGTGTTCTTGTATCGTGTGTTTCAGCTGGGTCGGCCAGCCCACGGCCAGCGTCTCAGGTGCTTATTTCGAGATGATTCTACGCCATCGACATGCATCGAAAGTGATATTATTGCCGTTTTGGGGCATTTGGGGCATTTGATGCCAGAAGCGTGGTATTTAGGTTCTATACAAGGAAGAAGGCTGTCTATCGTTACACCCGCTGCATTTCGTATCGTAACACCCCATCATGCTGCTGCCTGTTTTTCCGGCATATTCCCGTCTTTTCGTCGACTGTCGACTCTCGTCGAATCACCGTCTTGAGAACGCTGTGCACCGGCTGTCATGCGCCGTGTTTGATACTGCGGCGATTGGCCGACTCCCTCAACATCAACCGCGATGAGGTCAGAGGAGAGTATTCGTATCCCGATACCTACAGTTGAATAATACAGTGATATGCTGTAGTAAGAGATACTTCCTCCTACTGGGAGGGATGCGTCCTCTGACGCTGTAGCAAGAGGCAAGCCCTCTACATCAACAAGCGCCACACACCCAACATGAGCGCCGCTGTACCCGTACAGACGCCCCTAGATAGCACAGTTAGCTCCCATATCTTCATACGAATAAGCAGAATGGAACGCTCCACATACATCAGCCACTGCAGCGTCGAGAACTTGACTGCCTCCAACTTCTCCCTCAGCACCGCTGTCTCCTGCTCAATCCGCGTCTCTGTCTCCTTGATCTTCAACTCCTGCACATTCGCCTCCTCCCTAATCCGCCCCTTCTCGAGGTTCAGATCCAGCCGCACAGACGCCTGCGTCCGTTGTATCTCGTCCCTCAGCCTCGAATTCAGCTTGGTGAGTTCGTTGGTGAGCCGTTCGTGCGAGGCGCGCGTCAGTGACGACTCCGTCGAGTCGGCGGTCAGGAGTTCGGAGCGCAGTTTTGCGAAGTCGACTTTCTGGGTATAGGTTGCGCGTTCTTGGTCTTCGCGGAGCACCATTGTCCTCGTGAGGTTCTGGATGCTGGGCCGTGTTAGCATACGCTTTGGACTAGCTTGTCTAGGGAGCCTGCCTCTCTTCTATGACATCGCTCAGGACCTTCATCATAGCCACCGCTTGTTCCTCCGTGAAGCCATCGCCCTTTAACCGCTGCACAAATTTCAGCGTGTCAAAGTGGTGGTCCCGCGCTTGACGCGCTGTAGAGGAAAAGGTGCGCCGGGTATTCAAGGTCGACAGTATCTCCGAGCGTCGCTGTGTCGATGGGAGTTTCGATGTGGTACTGCAATTGATTGATGCGACTCTGGTCCAGGTGGCCTTTGGGCTTCCGAGAGAAGCATGCGGTGTGCCTGCTATAGCTTCTGTTGTGAAGCTCCGGTTACGATTTGGCTGGAGGAGGCCAGCGGAGATCGCTGGGCTAACCGACGTCGAGGCCCATGTTAACCTTGGGAGTAGGAAGCGCGGTATAGATGCCGTTTGTATTGCTGAGGTTGCCATAGTGTTGTGTATGGCTTTTGAAGGCGAGACAAGATTGCGCTTCGAGCTTCAGAAGAAGCCGGCATCGGTGATCACGTGCCATGGTTCAGAGCCCCGCTATGGAAGGTACGGTAGGGCTTCAAGCAGTCACATAATGTGAGGTATGAGCATTACTGTGTTATTGAATTTCTTTCACTGTCTACTCATCGTCCTAATTCTTCGAACACCCCTCAAGCGGTCATATGTAGAAGAAAGTACAAGACTGGCCATGCCACGCTAATTGCGACTAAACACCAAGCAAGCATAACCCAGAAAAGATACGCTCCTAACGACCATACTCCAAGCTGGGTATGATGACTGGCCCATACTTCATCGGCGATGCGTATGGACCGTCATTCTGCACCATAAAGTCGACCGCGAGACTGAGCTTCCCACCACCATGTCCCGGAACTGCCTGTCCGAAAGTCCCGTTGACAATCTCCGGATCGTATATCACACAAGCGACATAGTTCCTACGGCCCATGAGCCGTTTCAACTCGCGGGCAGCGCCGTTCACGTCTTGGGTAAAAATCTCCATCATGTCCTCCTTGGTGTCTGATGGCGTGTGAGTGCTGCGGTGTCCGTTCGCTGGAATGTAGAGGGCTTTGTTGTTATGCAGCAGTCGAAGAACATAGTTGCTGGGCGGAGCGTTCACGACCGATGACGATATTATCTGGTACATCGTCTTGTGATCTTGCGGTTTCGAAGGATCATGGACAAGTCCAGCGCCACAGCAGTCAACACCTAAGCGGAGAATTAGCGCTGAATTACTTTCAAAGATTATAAAAAACTCACCGCCCGAGAAAAAGCTCATGCGCAGTGACTTATTATGCGCGATGCCCTGCAATGTCCGAATGAGGTAAGTGCGTTCTAGGTCCTGAAAAGGGTTAGAAAATAATCAAAATTTAGTTGCCCGAGATGCTCACCTTGGATTCATGCGTCCATTGATCTCGTAACTCGTCGAGCATATCGATATCTCCAAATGGACTCAGAACTCCGCTCATCAAACCCGACTTCCCAATAGCTTTCTTGACAGAGCTGAAACCTTCGCCGACCACAGATTTCGCGCCAACGACGCCAGCGACAGAGCTAGTTACCTTTCCTAGTATATTGAAGGTACCGGTAACGGCCTTCTTTCCGGTTGCCACCGTGTTACCCAAGGTTTCTAGAGATTCCAGGCGGGGATAGATAAGGGGCACTGGGATCATCCAGATGCAATGCTGAACGCTGGGTGGAAGGGTAGCCACCTTGGGGAAGATTCCTTGATATGTTGGCCCTGCCATCACTTGATGTGGGTTTCGTTCCGATCGGCAATCTGGCCCAACTACCACAACACAAGGGCCTAGATACTTGACGAAATGCCATCCCGTTCCGGTGATGGTGAACAGGTCTTGGTCGTTACCGACGTTCCGCAATATTTCTAGGGTAGTATGGTGCTGGAAGAGAAGATACATCTCAATACCGATCCTTCCAATGTTCTTGAACATGTTTGAGAATTGCATGTACTCAGGGTACGATCCGAAGCCATCGAAAATATCGTGGTCATCGAGAGATAGGATATGTGGGATCTGAGCAAAGGCCTCTCTCAGATGTGGTTGATCGAAATGGCTCGTGTAGTAGTGGAAGTAGGCATGCGAAACCTCCTCCTCATGCTTCGCTGTCCAAATGGCGTTCTTTCTGTTCTCTTTTCCGCTCGTGGCCGTCCATTGTTTCAGTAGCGGGATGTCTTTCCATAGACGATCCGCATAGATTTGATCTCCTAGCCCTAACTGCACGTGGAACCCACCACATTCAGCGTTCTTCTGTAGAATGTCTTTCCACATGAACCCAATGCCACCAAGCTTGGATCTCTCGTTTGCATTGACATTAAGAGCGAAGTCGTTGCCAGAATGTGCGATGAATCGCCAACTCGTTTCATGGCGTCCCGCAACTAGGAATTCGAACCGTGTACACCCAAGATGAGATGTGATTGCGTAAGTCCACTTTGCGCTATGATCCTCCTCCATTCGCAGGTCAACGTCATATCTGTAGAACATCCACGTTTGATGGGTGAAGATAGGATTCGCCTTGAGTTGACGGGGATTCGGAGAAAGGTCCACACTCTGATGAATGTGGATGGTGGGAGGCTGGGGTGCATTTGTCACAAGGAGAATCGACCCAAGCCATAGCCCTCGCTCAAGGTCCATATTGGTGTACCTCAAATAAGGCCCAAAGTAGACATTGTTAGTGGGCGCAACTTTGTACATGTCTACTCCAGCGGCTGGAGGTGGGCCCGTGAAGCCTGAAGCGGTTGGGCTTGCAATACCTGCCATGCTCATCATATCGCTGTGATACGTTGCCGACTGTGGTGGAAATCCAGGCGAAGCCATGGGTGTCTTGCCGCCCATTGGGCCAAAACTTGGCGAAGTCAAGGGATTGACGAAAGTACCCGTGGGAGACATGGGCTCATTCAAATTAAGCGGCGTGGGTCCCTTGGGGAATTCCCATTGTGTTGACTGTGTGGGAAGATGGATATAGTAGTATTGCCCAGAACCAGGATCAAGGTGCGCGATCCAGCCTTCCGGTAGTGGAGGCGGAGAGGCTGGTCCTGGCCCAGGTGAGGCATTAGGAGGTTGAACAGGAGTCATACCAACCGATCCTCCGGGCTGGGGAGTTGATCTGCTCGGTTGACGAGGATCGTTCGCAAAAGCAGGGTGGTTTTGAACACTGGCATCGCTCATAATAGCAGGAGCAGGCGTGGGCTGATTGATCACGGTGTTGCGTTTCTCATTGGGATAGCCTTGTGCCGGTACTCCCCCAGC
This sequence comes from Mytilinidion resinicola, assembly GCF_010093595.1. Classification (NCBI taxonomy): domain Eukaryota; kingdom Fungi; phylum Ascomycota; class Dothideomycetes; order Mytilinidiales; family Mytilinidiaceae; genus Mytilinidion; species Mytilinidion resinicola. The sequence goes on along the minus strand of NW_022985445.1, from coordinate 779,525 downwards.
AGGTTGCGGCACACTCGAATAGGCTGGTGGAGGCTCATCGTGAATGTGCATTCGAGACAAATCCTGCTGTACCGGATGTTCAGGGGGCACTTGCATTGCTACCGGAGGGGGAGAAAATCGTGCCACAGATTGAGGCGCGGATACTGGTTCAGGGGGCGGATCGTTGACTTCATCTGGCCCTTGATAAACAGTCGGTGGGCCATGTGGCTGGCTCCCAGGCTGTTCAGTAGGAGTCCAGGGCCTTCGCGGGGGCTGTTGCTGAGCTGGGGGAGGCGAAGAGACGGTAGGCTTAGGCTGAGAGTTTGCATAGACCTGGTTACGCTGTGCTGCCGCAGCATTTTGAAGATTCTGCGCCTGAAGGCTGGTAAGTGTCGAGTTCCCGGCGATTCCGGCGGCTGCGAATCGAGCTTCAATACCACCACTCGGAGGTGGAATGATAGGGGTCTCGGGAGGGGGAGGTGATCCCCTCTGCGCCCTGGTAGTTGAGGTCGATGCAGTGGAGCTCAGTCTGTTGATGCCGCCTGGGTTTGGAATCTTGAGGGTCGGCGCTGGACCTCTCGGCGAAACAGGACCCGGAGGTGGCCAGTACTGTTGATGATAGTCTGGATAAGGGTTTGGCACCTCTCCAGGGACCGAGCCTTGACGGACTGGCTGCTTCTGGAACAAGCTCTCCTTCTCAGGCGTCTCTGGGCCTGGGGAGTCGGGGAGAGGCTTTGGGACAGTCCCACGCCTCTCTGCTAGCTTCGATGGCTGGATAGCTCCCTCGCGCCCCTCGCCCGCCCGCGGTGCATGACCGTAACCTGACAATGTGGGCCTATTCGGATCGTCGGCACTGAATTTTGTTCGCGGCGAGCCCCCTGAAGGCTGCGTGGTACTTGAGCGTCGTCGTCTTTCGTCATTATCAGGAGGCGTAGCGTTCCGCGATGCCCGCTCTTGTGCTGATAGGGGGGTGTATACGGGGCGGCCCGTGGGAGCTTTGTCTTTTGCGCGGTCGTCGGGGTACGGCAGAGGAGCTGTGGGAGGGTTCGTAGGAGGTGATGGGAAGGTTGGCATAGGCGGAGGGCGCGAGAATCCGCCATCGCTGCCGCTGCCCGCGGAGGGGAGTCGAGGCGGAGGAGAGGCCTTGTTGATTCTCAGGGGCCCGACGGTGGGCGTCTCGGGAGCATCTGCAGAGGGGCGGAAGAACAGCTCCTCCTCCGGACGGCCCTGCCTGCGTGGATCCATGGTTGGGTGCAGATGAGGTGGTGACTTCGCGATGTTTGCCGCGCGTGCGGGCTCAAACGTGGCGGCGTGGTATCGCGGGGTAGGCGGGAGATGACGCTGGACGGCAGCTGTGTGCCGGGAGGAGGAAAGCACTGCGGAGATATCGTGTCAGAGAGTTCCAGGGAAGCGGTGGCCAGGACATACATACAGCTGTGCAGCCTCGATAGTTGCACGTCTACGTACTCTCGCCGCTACTGCATCTTGGGCAGACCTCACAAGCGGCCTGCTTGGCCTTGGGCCTGCTCGAAGCGCCCGACGCAGCGCCTATCCGCGAGCTGTGATGTGCCAAGTGCCCGCTCGGTGCAGCAGGGTTGGATAGGGGCTCGTGGTTGGCTGCCATCCGAGCCTTCACGACTCCAGCATGGCTCACGTGACCCTAAGCGCCCTCCAAGCATTCCGGGGCCATGTGCCGACGCCGTGCTGGCGGCTCGGCACGACATGCATCCACCCTGGCGGCCCATTTGCTGGCCGCTGAGTGCTCTCCGGGCTTTCGATCCATCTTTCATGCTGTCACGCATCACGTTTGGCCATTTCTCTCCATCATGCCGGCGATCCTTCTCCAGCTCGCTAGCAGAGCACGTGGGTTTGATAGGTGCCGGCGCCCCTTTACGCGAGCCTCGATTCCGCCATCTGAAACACTGCGGCAACGCAATGCCAGACTCAACACCACGCCCCTCCAGCCACACGTCCGGTCCATCGTGCACCGCCTCCATCCCGCAGAGAGTCGTCTGAGCTTGGCGGGACCGCCACTGCTGCATGGCGCTACGGCGCGGTATTGATTCTCGCGTAAACGAGCAAGCGTGGAACAGCCTGCCAGACACGGTCAAGTATGAAGCAAGCCAAGAGCGGCTGAGGTCCAGCCTTTCTTCCCTCGGGTTTCTTTAACTGCAGCCGCATCCTTCTCGTCTCTCCCTGTTCATTTCCGTCTTTCATACTCTACATATATCTAATGCCATCGTCTCCATATAATTCTCATTTCCCTCTTTTCTGTGAAGTCACTGTGCGACTCAGAACCGCTGCCTGGAGAGCAACGTAGCACTGTCTCACAACCCATTTAGGACCTCGCCTCGGGATTCAGTCCATTTGGGACAAAACAGCACTGTTAAAAGAAACTTCAAAGATGCAGCCCATGCACCAACAAGCCCCTTCAACGGGCCAGTTTGACCAGAATTCGGCGCCCCCGCCATACGAATCAGCTCCTCAAGGCTACTCCACGACCCAAACACCCGCCATGGGACAGCCCCAACCCACGTACATCCAATCCCCGATGCAACAGCAACCACAACAGCCTCAGCAGCCGTCGTATCCACCAGAAAAACATGAATATGTCCCGCAGACACAACAGCAATCCGGAATGGCGGCGCCGCAACAATTCCAGCCCATGGGAGCCCCTCAGCAGCAGTTCCAGCCCATGACCGCAGCTCCCCAGTTGATGCAGCCAGGATTCCATCAGCAACCTATGCAGTATCCTCCAAATATGACTCCCGATCAGCAGCAACAGCTTCAAAAGATCGTTCAGAACATGCCTCCGGAGAAGCTCCAAGCTATCCAACAGCAAGCTCAGCAAATGATGCCCCAGCAGCAAATGATACCCCAGCAGCAGATGATGCAGCCTCAACAACAATTTGCCCAGCCGCCGATGATGCAACCTATGCAGCCGCAACCGTCTTTTGTTCAAACGACTCCAGGTGGACTATTCAGTTCTTCTTCTGCGAGCAAACCGCAGATTCCCGGCCAACCAGGTCAGATGTCGCCCCCTGGCGCTCAAGATGAAAAGAAGACTGGAAAAGTGCAGCGATTCTTCGGAGATACTCTTGTTGGCCGAGTCGCGCGTTCCTCCGTCCAAACCGCCACTACGGCCTTAAAAATGCCAAAGGCCCTTTCTCCTTGGGGCGACAACAACCCGGTCACTCTGCCAAATGTTCGGTACCGAGATGCCGTGCTCTTTACGACCTTTGCTTTTGTTGGTGCACCCCTTGTTGATGGGGCCGATGGCCTTGTAACTGGCCTATTTGGTGCCGACAGCTTCGTCGCCGAGATCGTCTCAAGTGGTGCCGGCGTCATAGTAGGGAGCGCTATAATCAAATACGGCATGTTCCAGATTATAGAGCAAGCACTCGACAAGGGCATATTAGAACATATGCTACCAGAGGAAGAGAAGATGATCCAGACAACGACAGTCAAGAGTATGCAGGTGGGCATCAAACACAAGCTTATGGGTGTAGATGCAGATCTACGTTTTGCGGGCATCTATCCAGCAAAGAACACGCAGGCTTGCGAAAAGGGATGGTTCTGTCCATATCTCTTTGCGAGTGCCCGGACTCCTTCTATTCCTCGCTGCAATGACTTTGCAATTGCCCAATTCTTCGGACCGTTCGTTGGTGGTTCGTACCCATTTTTCTTTTCGGTTTCGGGACGGATACATATGCATACTCTCTCACCACCCCCTTTTTCCCAAATCTCATTCCCCTAACTAACCCCCTCGCAGCCGACTACGCCATGGCCCACAAGCTCGTCGCCGAATCCGCCCACGTCCTCTCCCTCTGCGACCCCGACCCCTCGCACGACCTCCGTACCAACCGCCTCGTCCTCCTCTTCACCGGCATCTCCCCCTACCGCGCCAACATGTGGTCGACCTCGCGCCGACCCGGCTGTGGCACCATTATCTTCCACATCCTCGACGGCTGCCCGGCCATCGTGCTCCCCGTCACCGCGCGCGCGCCCATCGTCGCCTGGTCGCCCTGGACGCTTTCCCAGATGCGCATGGGGCAGTACGCGCCCGGCGGGGGCTACAGCGCGGACGCGCACCACGAGCAGGTCTGCGAGTGGCTGGATAGCATCGTAAGTATGGAGCATTTGCGGCCCGAGGTGCGGGAGAAGTACGTCGAGGGGCTGGGGCGGAGCGTGAGTCTGGTTATCAATGGAGCGCTGGCGCTGGATAGGGTGGATAAGACGGTTCTGGGGAAGTTGGATCCTGAAAGGGCGGGGATTGTGGCGTTTAGGTATTAGTGTTAGGGGTTGGTTGACGCCGTCTGAGGTGGCCTGAGGAGCTGTCGGGCTTGCCAAAGCTGGCGGTTTAGGGATTTTTAGGACCTGCCGGGGCACCTCAGACGGTGCTGAGCAAGCGTCACGACGACGCACATAAAGAGGTTATGATATACCAAAGGTTGACTTTTGAATAATTTTTACTGGAGGGGTTCCTATCTGATAGCAATGCAGGGGGCCCTTAGGGCTGAATATCAGAAGTCAAATCATCGCAAATCGCCCCTAATATCCACTCTCTAGTGGTATCAATAAGGAAAACCAAGGAAAAGTAGAAAATAGAACCTAAGAACCCTCCAGCCAGCTCACCAGTCTCGCCAAAATTTCCCTAGAACTCAATAAGGGGGCGCTCCTCAGCGCCCGCCGTGACCTCCTCCTGGCCCGTCGTCTCCTCACCATCTCCATCGTAGCCATCCACCTCTCCGTTCTCTTCATCCGCCTCCTTCGCCCATTTCTCCGCGTTCTCTCGATCAGTAATGGCCGGATCCCTCGCAAATCCAACAACCGAGCCTACCTGCCTGAACAACTTCTCGAAGTGCTCGACTGCCGCTATCGCCTCCACGACCCCAGGAAACTCCACCCAGAGATCGCCCGCTGCGTGCCAGTAGCGCAGAGCTGGGTTCTTCTCGAACTCGCCGGTCATCAGGCGCAGCTGGCGCTCCAGGTCCGTGGGTCCAAAATCGTCTGGGCGCTCCGCAATGCGCACGAAGCGGGACCAACCCTTCGTCTCAACGCCCTCCTGCATCTCTCGGCTCATACGCCAGGTCGGGGTGTTGATGAGGCTCACGGTGAGGCGTCGGTTCTTGACAAGCGGTGGCGCGCCCTTGGCCAGCGCAACGGCAGCCTCTTCGGCCGCAAAGACGACGTAGGCAGTCTGAAAGCCCATGATTGGGCCAGTGTTTGTGAGGTTCGCGGAGACGATTTCGCCAGTAGAGATGCTTGAAAGAACCTCAAAAAGCTTGAAGAAGTGCGGGATTCCGAGGATTAGGACCGCACGGTGGTGGCCAGAGGCGTTGGGAGGGTTGTACTGGAGGTCCTCAGTGCGGTATATCTCCCCAGGGGCCGGTGGGGAGATATGTGAGAAGTAAGTACCCTTATTGGGGATTCGGGGGCCGGTAGGAGCATTTTGAGGGGGTTGGGGGGGACCTGGGCCGTACCTAGAGGCTGCCAAACCAGCGCCATTCTGGACGCGATCTGAAGGCTGTCGGCGGTTCACAGCGGCAGGACCTCCCAAATCGACTCCAGTGGCGACAGCTCTTGGAGCAGGTGAACGGCCACGGGAGACATCCGCACGACGGTCACCGCGCTCCAAAGGGACAGCCTGTTGGCCCCGATATCGAAGGTGGGGCGGGATGTGGATCCGGGAAGGCTTCAAATCGGGCTCCCCAGAGGTCTTCTTTTCCTCCTCCTTCACCTCCTCAAGAGGCACCTTAGAACCCTCTTCACTCTCTCCAAACTCACTCTCAACAGGTCCAATAGGAAGGATACTGGCAAGAGCCCGGAATTGGGCGTCCAAATTCTCGCCATCGTCAAACGTCATGAAGTCTTGGTCGTTTGGACGGGCCTGTTGCGCCTTCCGGCTGGCCTCCACCTCCTTTTCAAGCTCTCCAATCCTCTTCAAGCAGGCGTCCAAATTGGAGTCTCTGGCAGAGACATCGGGAATGGCGGCCGATTTCACGCCATTTTGAGCAACCAGTTGCGCGAGCAGCCAATTCTGGATTGTGGCGTGCTCCTTGGCTGCGGCCTCCAGGCGGTCCTCAAGGTCCTTCACGTGGCGGCAGAGCTCACCAATGCGCACGTGCGATTCACGGTCTCCGGCAGAAGAGGAGGCTGGAGAGGCCGGAAATTTGGTAGGCGTCGTGGGGATGGCTTGGGGAGCCTGCGAACCAGGCGTGGGAAGAGGGGTTGAAAGGAGCTGGCCCATGGTGCCAGGGGGTGCCTTAGGGTGAGGAAGAGGTCGTCAAAGGGATAGGCGGAAGTGGCAAGGTTTGAAGTGCGCTCCAGAAGGCACAAGAATGAGGGCCGAAATCGGGATGTCGTAATAGGGGGAATGTTGTGAGGATGCCGGGCTCAGACAGGCTTTAAGGGGTTCAGGAGGTAGTCAGAGAAGCAGGAAGTCTGGTATGGTTTGAAGAGCTCAGGCTACTGTTCCAGAGGTGAGTGGAAGAGAAAAGAAGAAAAGGTGCAGGTTTGGGGGGTATTTGTACCTGTGACATGTTCCCATTCACCGCCTAGTATATGGCCTGGGATCTGTTCCCCGCTGCCGAATTTCGGGATATCGGCACTTGGGAATGCTAAAATGATGTGGGGATGCCCGGTTCTACCCTTATTTTGCCTTAAATTTGAGCAGGTTTAAGGAATAGAGTTGAAATGGCGGTGAGTTGTCCAGTAAAGGTGCTGTAGAGGGGCGGGAAGGGTGTGGACCAGAGGATTGGTGAATAGTTGAGGAAGAAAGTGTGGTGTAGGAGGAAAGGTTAGGAAAGCCAGGTGGCAGGTTTATATAGTGGTGATTGTTGGTGGAGTGTAGTATGGAAGGTGAAAGAGTGGAGGTGAGGTGTTGTGAGAGTTATTAGGGAGCGGCGAGAAAGTGATACGGAGTGAGGTCCAACAGCCTTCCAAATCGTATCAGATCGCTTCTCTTTGTGCAACAGCCTGATTTGGAAGCATATAGCTAGCGGTTTAACGGCGTAGACAACAGTTTGAAGGACTCCAAGCCCAACGCAGCTTTTGAGGTTGACGATGTCAAGTCCACGAACCCGTGAACTAGGCGCCTGCCCCTGATGATAAGATTTCGCTTCTTTTTGCTCGTGAGCCGGATTCAGACGTGCGTAGTGATCTCTTTGACAGCGTGGGCAACCATTTGAAGGGCTCTAAGCCAATGCAGCTTTTCAGGTTGGCGATGTCATTTCCACGAGCACGTGATTCAGGGGCCTGCTGCTGACGACCAGATTTCGCTCTTTTTTTAGACATCGCTTTGATTTGGGGTTGTTAAACACAAGGATTTCATTATGCTATTTCCACAGGTCTGATATACGCTGTCGAGAACGTGACATCGTACTTTCTAAGACTTCGCAACGTCCTGAGGCGCCTGGAAGCGTATCAACGCCTCCAAAACGAAGGTACAACAATATACGATTTGAAGGGGGCATACCGCGAGCGTTTTGCTCGTGTGTGTAGCTGTTTAAGACACCTTAAGCCTATTCGTCTTCTGAAATTCACAATGTCAAGTTCATGAGCCCGTGATTCAGGGGCCGGCCCCTGACGCCGAGATTTCGCTCTTTATTAAACACCGCTCTGATTTGGAGGCATACTGCGAGCATTTTGCACGCGTGTATAGCTATTTGAGACACCTCAAGCCTATTCATCTTCTGAAATTCACAATGTCACGTTCATGAGCCTGTGATTTAGGGGCCTGCCCCTGATGACGAGATTTCGCTCTATTTTGAACATCGCTCTGATTTGGAGGCATACTGCGTGCGTTTTGCACGCGTGTATAGCTGCTTGAGACACCTCAAGCCCATTCATCTTCTAAAATTCACATTGTCACGTTCATGAGCCCGGGAATCGGGGTATTTCGTACTTTCCTTGACACGGTGCTAAACATTACTGCCAGTGAACGTACTGTGTCTGAGTAATCATAGCCTTGAACGTGAACTAAATCTGTCCAAGAGCTGAACAACCTTAGTCAGGTCGTGATAAGCTTTCGGTAGGATGGGGTGCAGAGAGGGTCTAAGGCTCTTTCCAGCCACGTGTCGGATATAGTTCTTCTGCTGGGCCGGTAAAGCTTCAGCTGGAGGTCTGGCTGATGCTAGCCTGCCGCTGATATCTGGCCCTAGGTTCTGGCGACCAAGTGCTCACCGAACCGGGGAACGCCACCACCCTCGACGTCTACCGCCTCGAATCACGAGCACTGTCAGAAATAAGCGTAAACGGCAAACAGGACCTTATCGCTAAGCTCACCGTCACGAAGCCACGATTTTCGACGAAGGAGGGGGAACAGTGCAGAAGGAGGAGACATTCCTCAGCCTTCGTCAGCCGCATTCAGATTCGGAGCAGGCGTGCCAAGCGGCGACCAGTTTCAACGGTTTCGATGGCGGCGGCAGCGGATGTGCAGGAGTGCATGCATGCGATCTGCCATGCGACGGGAGCGATATATTGCTTTGCGGAGGATGTCCCTTGAGAGGGACAGCACCCCGGTGGGATCGCCTTTGCTGACGCTATCTTGGGGCCTCTGGTGCATGTCTCAGGGGACGAATTCCTCAGGCTCACGATATTTCCAGAGCAACGACCACCACCGCTGCGGCGGAGCACTAGCCACAACAGCAGATGCCGCGATTCGGCGGTACGAGGCTGGATCTATTGGATCTGTCCATCGCATCGTGAGAGGCCGTGAGGAGGAGGCGGCTCTGGATGGAGGCTCCTTTGTGTCTAGTGATGCTATATTTGCAGGACTGCGCCTCGCTCATCCCTGGGAAAGTCGTCTTCGCCAGGAACCACCGGGCAGGGCGGCGCCAGACAAGTGCCACCGTGTGCTCCTCGCTCGCCGCGGTGACGAAATGGCAGCAGAAGTGCCGTCAAGGCCTGCGTGGGCTTCCACGGCTTCCTAGAAGGACAGACAGGAGAGCGGTGGCAGGATGCCTCTGTGGCCCGCGGTGGTTTCAATACGACGCCACTTGACCGCCTCCCCATGCATCGCAGCAGGGGAGGTGAGCTAGCAGCTGAATCGGCTGTTTTCTGTGGAGGCAGGCCCCTCTTGGCTGAGGGCAGCTAGGTATAAAACATCAACAACCGGTGCCCATCCCACCAGCACCAATTCACGTCTTCCTGCTGTCCAGCCTTCCCCACGAATCTCACGATCGCTACTGAATAACGTCCCGCACGAACTCTCTCTCATCACCCTCGCCATGTGGTAAGTCCCAGAGCTCTGCTGCTCCCCACACCTCGCTGACAGCCCCCAGCGGAATCTTTGGCTACATCAACTACCTCGTCGAGAAGGACAGGAACTACATTCTCAACACCCTCATCAATGGCAAGTAACCCTGGACACAGCCCCCCACACAACCATTATACCCCGCCGGCCCACCAGAGCTAATCGGTGCTCCCTCCGCAGGCCTCTCCCGTCTGGAATACCGTGGCTACGATTCAGCTGGCCTGGCAATCGATGGTGACAAGAAGAACGAGGTTTTTGCCTTCAAGGAAGTCGGCAAGGTCGCAGCGCTCAGGAAGCTCTGCGAGGACTCGAAACCCGACTTGACCAAGGTCTTCGACTCCCACGCCGGCATTGCACACACCCGATGGGCCACCCACGGCCGCCCATCGCGCCTGAACTGCCATCCCCACAGGTGAGTCGTTGGGAATTTTCAATACGTCAGCAGGCTGAAACACCACGGCCGAAATTTCATCTTAGCGTGCATCTCAGCTCCCCCACTCGACCCTCCCATCTTGGAGCTATTTTGCTGACTGTGTCTTCTCTCCTAGGTCGGACCCTAATTGGGAGTTCGCCGTCGTGCACAATGGCATTATCACAAACTACAAGGAGCTGAAGGCTCTGCTCGAGGCCAAGGGCTACAAATTTGAGACTGAGACCGACACTGAGGCCATCGCCAAGCTCGCCAAGTACATCTACGACCAGCACCCAGACATTGAATTCCCCAACCTCGCGAAGGCGGTCATCAAGGAGCTCCAGGGTGCCTTCGGGCTGTTGATGAAGTCGGTGCACTTCCCTCATGAGGTCATTGCCGCCCGCAAGGGTTCGCCCTTGGTCGTCGGTGTGCGGACACAGAAAAAGATGAAGGTCGACTTTGTCGATGTGGAATACACTGAGGAGGGCGCTCTGCCCGCCGAGCGTGCCTCGCAGAACGTGGCTCTAAAGAAGAGCAATAATCTGCTTGCTCCTCCCGACAAGTCGCTTCTTCACCGCTCGCAATCGCGTGCTTTCCTCTCGGAGGATGGCGTGCCAATGCCCACCGAGTTCTTCCTCTCGTCGGACCCGTCTGCTATCGTCGAGCACACCAAGAAGGTTCTCTACTTGGAGGATGACGACATTGCCCACATCCACGAGGGCTCGCTGAACATTCACCGCATGACTAAGGACGACGGGGCCTCTAACGTCCGCGCCATTCAGACTTTGGAGATTGAGCTCCAAGAAATCATGAAGGGCCGCTTCGACCACTTCATGCAGAAAGAAATCTTCGAGCAGCCAGAGTCCGTCGTCAACGCTATGCGTGGTCGTTTGGATCTGGAGCACGGAAGGGTCACCCTCGGAGGTCTTCGCCAGTACATCACTACTATTCGACGATGCCGACGTCTCATTTTCATCGCCTGCGGTACTAGCTACCATTCTTGCATGGCCGTCCGTGGTATCTTCGAAGAGCTGACCGAGATTCCGATCGCTGTCGAATTGGCCTCTGACTTCCTGGACCGACAAGCACCAGTTTTCCGTGACGACACCTGCGTGTTCGTCTCCCAATCTGGTGAGACCGCCGACTCACTCATGGCTCTTCGCTACTGCTTGGAGCGGGGTGCCCTGACCGTTGGTTTTGTCAACGTTGTCGGCTCATCTATCTCGCTGCTCACTCACTGCGGTGTGCATATCAACGCCGGTCCCGAAATCGGTGTTGCTTCTACCAAGGCTTACACCTCGCAATTCGTCTGCATGGTCATGTTTGCCCTCTCGCTCAGCGAGGACCGTGCATCCAAGCAGAAGAGACGTGAGGAGATTATCGCAGGTCTTGGCAAGATCTCCGATCAATTCAAAGAAGTTCTTAAGCTCGACCAATCCGTCAAGGAACTTTGCTTGAGATTCAAGGATCAGAAGAGTCTGTTGCTTCTCGGCCGTGGTGCCCAGCACGCAACTGCATTGGAGGGTAAGTAATCCGTGACTCCTACCCAACAATCACTAACAACATTACAGGCGCGCTTAAGATCAAGGAAATCTCGTACCTGCACTGCGAGGCTGTCATGTCTGGAGAACTCAAGCACGGCGTGCTGGCTCTGGTCGACGAGAATCTCCCGATTGTCATGATTCTCACACGTGACGACATCTTCCCCAAGTCGCTCAACGCATACCAACAGGTTATTGCCCGTAAGGGTCGGCCAATCATCATTTGCAACTACGACGACGAGGAGTTCCCGCCGGAGAAGACCGACAAGATTGAGGTGCCCCGAAATGTGGACTGCCTCCAGGGTCTCATCAACGTTATTCCTCTCCAACTCATGTCCTACTGGATGGCAGTTGGTGAGGGTCTGAACGTTGACATGCCCCGCAACCTTGCCAAGTCCGTTACCGTCGAGTAAGCGGCAAGTATCAGGGCACGGCGTCTCTCAGCTGGTTATGGGCAGGTGTTCACTTGTATCACGGACTAAATAAAGGTGTTTACTGATTTCTCCGGTTAACTTTGGATTGCTGGAGGAAAAAAGGGAAGGGTCTAGCTAGCACGGCTCGGCACATGGAATATGAATTTTCAATGCTTCAATGAATTCATATCTGTCTTTGCATAACTTGCACTGATCTGCCTTGATATCTCCGATTGCGAAACTCGCCCGTTGACTGCGTAATCATCCTTGCGAAGCTAATGTGGGGCAACCTAAGAGCCTCCCCCACCACACTTCATCTCTCTGTACAGCTCAAGCAACCACTCCACGCATAGCTTCTTAATTTCGTTAACCGTTCGACCATTTGTTGAACCCTCAAGTTCATCATGGCAACACTGAAAGGCCCAGGCGCGCCCAAGTCATACGATGGTATGTTCACGGTGGGGAAACCAACACTCCACCATGCAAGATCTCTTCTCTAGTCCCTCGAGCCTCAAGGTGTACTTGTAATATGCTTATGCCAGTCTTTAGGAAGCGGACTCCGCGTCGGTATTGTCCACGCTCGGTGGAATACCAAGATCATCAACGCTCTCCTCAGCGGCGCGAAGAAGGCACTGGCCGATTCCGGAGTCAAGGAGGAGAACATAGTGATACAGAGCGTACCAGGGAGCTATGAGCTACCATTTGCCGTGCAAAGGTACGAAGATGTCCCCTTGAACATTGGGACACGGATATTGAGCTTCTCTTGCTATTATTGCCTTCCTTCCCATCATGCTTTAAACAACGACTGATGATTATGGTGCATAGAATGTACGCATCCTCACAGCTCCAGTCGACTGCACTCGGCGCCGGTTCCCTCGTCAGCGCTGCGACCGACCTCCTTGGCGGCTCCACCAGCGACCTGCCCTCCCTGACGAAAGAACCTGCCTCTAAGGGGTCCACGGCCCCATTCGACGCCATTATCGCTATTGGCGTGCTCATCAAGGGCGAGACGATGCATTTCGAATACATTGCGGATGCTACTAGCCAAGGGCTCATGCGCGTACAACTGGATGCCGGCGTGCCAGTTGTGTTCGGTCTATTGACGGTGCTCACAGAAGAGCAGGGACTTGCGAGGGCGGGTATTGCGGGGGCTGGGGGGAATGACGGGCATAATCACGGCAGCGACTGGGGCTCCGCGGCGGTGGAGTTGGGAGTGAAGAGGAAGGGCTGGGCTGATGGCAAGATGCTAGACTGATGGTTACGGGATGGACTGAGTTGGTGAGGCGTCCGTAGGTGACACATCTAGGGACTAAAATTGGCGTTGGGATGGGATGGCGGTCTATATCCCCTGCATGAGCAGTGCATCTGCCTCTTGCTATACGTAGGAGGTAGCAATGCCTATGTTTTGTCTGATCAACAGCAATCTGGTTTCCTGGCATGCCTTGCATGTGTTGGGGCGCGTGAATGCATTGGATAGGTCAGAGCCGTTCTCAGCATCACTTGAAGTGTACAGAGCGTCACTAGTTCTATTGTTCGCCTCACATGGACTACGCTTGCCCCTCTTGTTGTATTTCGTTGACCTAAATCCTACATTCGCCAATATATAGAATGCCGAGGGTCCTGATGGATCGCTTCGTCGCAGGGAATCCACAGAGGCAATGTACAGGACCTTCATGTCCTCCAACAAATCGATGTCTATCTGCTGTCTTCATACCACGATTTCATGGCCCGAATCATCCGCTGAGCCGGTAGCGACCTGGTCCGTCCCCAGCATCAATGTATCCTATGTGTTCATCGCGAGCCCATCAATATAACAGCGCAGCGAATCCAAAATCTGTGTGTTAGTTTCCCAGCTAATAGATATCGCCAGTCCTGTGTCCCTACGCAGTGCGACTGAATCCAATGTCATCACCGCCCAGGCAGTGCAAGCGTCAGCTCACGTGAGAGACTCCAGATCGCATCTCCCAAATGCACACGTCCAGCATCAGATGTGTTCTAGAATGTATTTGTAGTGATTGCGCATCTCTCAAATGCGCATAGGGCGTCGATGGATTCTTCTCCGCAGCGGTGTGGCTTGTGGCTGGGTGTATATAGAGCGATCGCGGAAGTCGGAGGAGGCAGAGGACAGTGTTTCGCTGATGCCGGACTGCTGCGCGCTGATGAGCAGGATGCGTAGGCCTAATCGGGGCTGTATGCATGTTGCTGCGAAATCTTGTTGAGGTTGGTGCCGCGGGTGTTAAGGACAAGCCTTTCTGTCGTCAAAAGATCTTGGCATGCTTTCAACCTCCCGATCCCTTTCCATCGCGCAGCATTCCCCAGAGACGCCGCCCAACCGTCCGCGACCCAGGGAGTCCCGTCTGCTCGCTTCGCCATCCTTCACTCTTTCACTTCCTCACCGTCGCCTTCGCCCGGCGGCCTTTGCGCGTCCCCTGGGCCCGAGCACATTTCGTGCACTCTTCGCGTTGCGGCTCACATCCCCACACCACCGCGTTCTCGACACATTGTTCCTGGTCTCGTCCGCCCGTCGCCCTCTTCGACATTCACACCTGCATCTCTCTGCCGGGCTGCCCAGCGAGATGGTGGCACATTGGACGCGCTCCAGGTAGACGTGGTCCAGAGCATGTCGCGCGCCTCGACGGGCTCCTTCGCCGACTTTTCACCACATGCCCCTTCGACACTTGCTGAGCAGCGCACGATCCGAGACCACGATTCGAGACGGGCTAGTTCGCACCGGGCGGACTCGTCCGTCGTATCTCACTCACCACCTTCGCCAGCGGTTGGCCACTTCTCGCGGTATAGCCAGACCAGTGCCGCCCTGGCGACACACGACAAACATACCGCAACCCCGCCAGACGAAGATGATAGCGGCTCCGGCGACCTATTGAACGGTGTTGGCTCAGCAAGTTCTCTCGCCAGCACTGTCTCATCTGTTCTCTCAAACCCCCAATCCGCCATGTCCTACTCTGGCCAAAATTCTGCTCTCCACGCTCTCACTCCCTTGACCAACACGGACTCCTCACCACCCGGCAAGCCGCTGAGCCCGCGCTCGATGAAGCCTGTCGATGGCGCTATGCACGCGTCCTCCACCGCCTACGTCGCGCACCCTGCTGACCTCCCCCAAAATGCCTCCGAGACGATGACGCCCGTCCACACCCCTCCCGATGAGAGGACACAAGCGCGCCCCGGGCCTGGCGAGGAAAAGGGCGAAAAGATTGCCTACGACCCTCTGCTCGACCACAAACTACAGAGCCTACCAAGGCACGAGCGGAAGCTACGGGGCGATGTGCAACCACGGTATAGAAAGTTCGGCGTCAGCCAGGTATGTGGATGGGTTTCCTACAATCAGATACTGTTCCCCAAACATTGGTCGTCCTGTGACGCTAACTCGACTCGCGCTGCAGGACGACCCGATACCGCCACCAGACCCCCGTTTGGCAATACCTGGCTACTCATCTGGGAACTACGATGCTAAGAAAATGAAAACAAAAGTTCGCACGGCTCCGTACATGTTGAAGCCCTACGCCTTCGACCCTCACATATCTGTGGGGCCTGGTCCTGCGACACAGGTGCTTGTCGCCGGTTTCGACCCTCTTTTACCCGAGTCGCAATTGAAGGCATTCTTGGGAGGTTACGGCGAGGTCTCAGAGGTGAAAAATCAAACCGATCCGGGCACTGGAAGTTTCCTGGGGATATGTTTGGTTCGGTACAAGGACAGTACACCAATGCGGGGGGTAGCCCCGGTCAAAGCATCTGACGCCGCTAAGCGAGCGGAGAGGGAGGGCAACAATGAGCGCATTGGTCTACGACAGGTCAAGATACAGCTCGACCGGGAAGGTCGCAAGTGCCAGCGTCTCATAAAAGCTACTTTGGAGCGTCAGCGACAAGAGAAGGAGAAGCTGTATGCCGCGCAGAAAACGTCGGCTACTCCTGCAGCCAGCACTCCCACGGCCACCGCATTCGGTCTCCCGCCGAATGTTCCCAAGGGACCGTCTGGAAAGGGGGTTGGTATGCGACCCCCAGAAGGACCTCGCCTCGCAGCATTGCCCAAACCAGCCGCGCACGCTCTTCTGGAGAGAACTCCCATTTTGCCAACAATCAAGCGAAAACCATACATTTTCATCGCACATCGACATGTTCCGGTACTCGGGACGACAATACCACATTTGAAAAAGCGGCTAAAGACTTACGATTGGCGAGATGTGAGGGTAGACGAGACCGGTTACTTCGTTGTATTCGACGATTCGAGAAGGGGAGAGGAAGAGACGATGCGTTGCGCGAAAGAATGTGGGGGAAAACAGCTGTTCACCTACATTATGGTCATGGAAGCTCAACCGTACGGGAATCCCAATTACGAGCGCAGTCCTAGCCCTGAGCGCGCTGCTGCAGAGAAGAGTGAGCGTGAAGAGCAAGAGCGGCTTGTTAGGGAAGAAGAGTTGGACTTGGAGTACGAAAAGAAACGCAGAGCAGAAGACCTAGACCCCGTGATTGCTGCACTTGATCAGTTAAGACAAGAGCTTCGAGATCGAGTAGTAGGTGATATCAAAGCCAGGATAGCCGGGCCTGCACTCTTCGACTTTTTGGACCCAGAGCGTCATGTTGCGAAAAGGAGGAAACTGGGAATCCCAGATCCCCAGAGCAAAGAGGTTATGCAGCCTACCATCTCCTTTAGTACGGGAAGCCTTACGCCAAACGGAACGCCAGATTCACGAGCACATGGCTTTGGCCGCTTTGGCCGTAAGGCTCTTGGTCCACACGATTACAATATCGCCCGTGGACGCCGGATGCCGAAGGTCACCAACGTTTTCCAGGATGAACGTCGTAAGAAGTTGCCTCAGAGACGTAATGTGGTTAGGGGATTACATCGCCAAATGTTGGATTTCTACGACGATGAGAAAGACTCCGACGACGAAGGCCGAAGCTCTTTCACTCGGGACACCGAAGAGCAAGAAAGTAGGCCGCTCAGCCGCGCTGCTTCTTCAGATATTGAAGATGAAGAACCCTCATCAAGAGCACATCGTGCGAAACGACGGAGACTGGATGCTGGATGGGGCGAAGAAAGCGATGATGAAATGATGGATGATTCTCATGCTCGAGGTCTACTGGCCCATCTCATCGACAAGGATCCGGAGGATATGGCCGAAAAGGAACTTGAGCAGGTCTTGGCTATCCTTCCGAGATCCTCGCCAATCTGGAAGAAGGCCGATCGGGCACTCAAAGGAGCACGCAAACTTCGCAGAACCTTTGAGGAGGCGGATGCCCTCTTCTTTGGTATCAATCATGATGCACCGGACACGAAGGATATACCGCCGATCGTGGATATTCGAGTCGAAGATGAGGACGCGCGCGAGCCTGCTCTCACCATCGAGCTTGATGATTCTGTCAAGGATGTAAAGAAAAAGCCGACTAAGAAAAAGAAGACCAAGAAGCAAATTTTCGAGGAACGCGAGGCTCTCAAAGCAGAAGCCAAGGCTACCAGCGAAGACACTCAGCCTGCTGAAGCGGAAGAAGAAACACCAGCCGCCGAAGAACCAAAAGCTGAAGTCGAGCTGTTCGAACCACCAGAGGATGGTAAACGGGCAGAGGTCGAATGGGGTGTCTCAGCTGACAAGCCACGGAGAACGGTCGAAGATGATCCCAGTGTCGTGCTGGACATTGACGGATGGCAACATATGCTCAAAGATGATGAAGATCTCAAGTTCCTACGACAAGCACTGGAATCAGAGCCGATTTCTAATCTGGGAGACGTCGATCTTTGGGCATGGAAGCAAAAGGGTATCAAGACACTCAATCGACAAGGGCAGAAGGGTGTGGTTCATACCGAGACCCAGATCGAAGGCTACTTCGTCCAAAACTCTACCGGTAGTGCCAGGACCGAAGGCGTCAAGAAGATTCTCGAGTCCGAGAAGTCACAATACCTGCCTCATCGCATTCGCGTCCAAAAGGCCCGGGAAGAACGCGAAGCCCGCGCAAACAACGACACCGCTGCCGTCGCCGACACCGCTGCTGCTGCTAAACTTGCTGCGGTTGCGAAGATCGCTTCAACCGCCTCTTCTCGGTCTAATCGCGCTAATAACCGCCGTATGGTCAATGACATCAATACCCAGAAGCAGATGAGTGCCGAGGGTGATGCCATGCGCTTCAACCAGCTCAAGAAACGGAAGAAGCTCGTCAAGTTCGACCGCTCTGCCATCCACAACTGGGGCCTGTACGCCGAAGAGAACATCGCCATCAACGACATGATCATCGAGTATGTCGGCGAGAAAGTGCGGCAGCGAGTGGCAGACTTGCGGGAGAAGAAGTACGACTTGCAAGGCGTCGGAAGCAGCTACCTCTTCAGGATCGACGAAGACACTGTCATCGATGCCACTAAGATGGGTGGCATTGCGCGCTTCATCAATCATAGCTGTACACCGAACTGTACGGCGAAGATTATCAGGGTGGATGGGACTAAGCGGATTGTGATCTACGCTCTGAAGGACATTGCTAAGAGTAAGTCATACGCCCCATTCGTCTTTGTTATTTTAGCGTTGCTTTCAGCGTTGTTGTCAAGATGGAACTCATGGGCCGGGCGGGGAGTAAAGGGGGCATTAGGCATGGAACAAAAGTGAACGTGCTGATGGAGGAACTTGGAAGAGGAGAGGTTTGGGGTCTGAGTGGTTTGAGCAGCGAGCGGTCTAATGGAAGAGATGAGACGGAAGATCTGATGCGACCTTGGCCCGATATCATGCTTGAACATTGCTGACATATTTCACAGACGAAGAACTCACCTACGACTACAAGTTCGACCGCGAGATCGACAGCACGGACCGTATTCCCTGTCTCTGCGGTTCGGTGGGCTGCAAGGGCTTCCTCAACTAAGCCCTCATCTCGCTCTTCGCCTGTTGTCCCGATGGTTCCAGTATTCGTCGAATCAGCTTCCGCTTCTGTCTGGGTAGCTTGACTCAGTCTTGGATCAATTCATTCCCGTCATCGAAAAAGCGCGGATGCAGCGTTCGCAAATCCATGTCGTTGGCTCTCTTGTTCGTTGGTCACCATGTATCATCCGGTTCAACCCACAGTCTTTCCATCTACTCTGCATTCCACTGCATGTCACTGGCGTTGGGAACTTTTCACCGGTCTCGATCCAGCATTGGTGTTTGGGTCTTGACCACTTGTCTCATCCCAAAGCACGTTATAGGGGTGATTTCTAATTCGAACAAATTTCCTTGATTCATTTGGGAGCGGCTTTATGGCTCTGTATTGCACGACTGCTTTTTCTCAAGCGTGGTGGACAGACTAGCGGGGGAATTAGGGCTGGCTGGCAGGCATATTGGGAAGCGCGGGTAGATTTTCCTCCGCGTAATAAACGAGGAAGCTCTAATTGGAGGTCTCCTTTTTTCTGAAATCCCTAGTACGGGCTTTCAGCTTTTCTACCTTTCTTCTTTACCTGCATTGGGCCGGTGTTATTCCTCACCCCCTTCGTGTGCGGTCGGGTTGGAACAATTGTAGTAGTGTATGATGATTTTTGGGCTGGGCTGGGCTGGGCTGGCGCCAGTATGTAGAGTAATTGGGGCCTCATTCACGGGCCCGTGAACATGACATCGTGGAATTCAAAAGATGATTGGGCTTGAGGTGTCTTCAATAGCTGTCCACACGTGCAAAGCGCTCGTCACAAGCTTCCCATTTAGACTGGTGTGCAAAAGGGAGCGAGATCCCGCCATCTGGGGCAGTCGCCCGATTCACGGGCTCATGAACCTGACATTGTGAATTTCAGAAGATGAATGGGCTTGAAGTGTCTCGAACAGCTATACACGCGTGCAAAACTCTTGCGGTATGCCCCATTTGAGACAGTTGTCCTGAACCGTGAGCCGACTTGAATCAAGACCACCAAGGTCAGTGAGAGGAGAGTGAGTTCCCCCCAAATCAAAGAAATGATCAGAAAAGAGCGAAATCTCGTCGTCAGGGACAGGCCCCAGAATCACGTGCTCGTGTACAGGGCATCGCCAACCGCTCAACGCCTCCATTGCTTCAACCTCAGCCTTTTGCTTCGGTCATTCTGGCCAGATACATCGGCCAGATACGTCTAGGCTTCGAGAGCCGAACTGTTCCTACCAAATGCTACAACTAGGCATCCACTCGCAACGTCAGGACCCCATTGTCAACGAATATATTTATATTGCGGCACAGCACTTTTGGCGCCCGGGGCTGAGACTCGGCCCCCGGACCCCCCGTTTCTTCGCCGTGTCGGGTCCCAGTCAAGCGTTTCAGAGCTGCTTATCTTCAGAAAAGGGAAGGCCCTTGGGGTAGGTGATATGTTATTTATTGGCGGCTTTGCCGCTCGACTGCGTCCTGGGTGCATTCTATTTTCCCGCTCGTGAACGCCTAGAGACAGACTCATAAGACCGCTACTTCTCTACTTGTCAACCTTGCTTCGCATTTACCCAGTCGTGCTGTTGGCTATCACCGTATTCGCAACGCCCTTCGTTAATTACTTTGTATAACATATCCAGTAACATTTTTCCTGTCATTCACAATCAAAAAGCAGGGAACAGCATGACTACTGTTTCTAGAGCAGAAGCATGCGTCTTCATTGATAAACTTAGGGAAGACAATGGTGGAATTACCAGAGAAGACCGAGAGTTCTTGGAGCGAAACAAGCCACAAATACTTGCCACCATCGATAACATACGGCGAAAGCTAGGCGCTTCAACTAAAGCGTAAGACGACCTATAACTGAGCTTTGCTTCTCAGTGTCCTAATATCTTCCACACTCTCAAACTCGTTCATGGGCTAACCTACTATTCTGGCCTAGGCTGGCTGCAAACCTCTACGCAAAAGATACCCGTTTTGTCTACGAATTGATCCAGAATGCCGAAGACAACAGTTACGAAGTCGCAAAGAATGAGTCTAAGTCCCCTTGGCTTCGTTTCGCGCTTGACCAGGATCGAATCGTAATCGACTCTAACGAGGATGGTTTCTCAGAAGCAAATATCAGGGCTATTTGCTCTATCGGCGAAAGTACGAAGGCATCTATTCAAGGCTATATCGGTGAGAAGGGTATCGGGTTCAAGTCTGTTTTCAAGGTTGCACGTAAAGTCCATGTGCAGTCAGGACCCTACTCATTTGCGTTTGAGTATCAGCGCGATGGGAATGACAATGGCCTAGGAATGGTAACGCCGATGAACGAAGACTACCTCGCCGTCCCGGGTGGAGTTCGGACCCGAATAATCTTGTATCTTCTCACGACATGCGATAGAAACACGCTGCGCAAGGAGTTCCTAGACCTTCCGGATACGTTGTTGCTATTCTTGAGGAAGCTAAAGACGCTGTCGATAAAAATCACGATTCCAGGTGAACGCGATGTAGAGCGGAACTATTCATTGTCTAAGTCTGGAAACGAAGTCAGTCTGCACAAGACCCTTTCACAATTGAACTCTACTTCGACCCAAAACTACTGGACAGCGAGACGCCAGGTTTCAAACATGCCAAACAACTACGCCCGTAAGAACATTTCGATGGCTGAAGTAGTTCTGGCATTTCCTTTGGATGCCGACGATATTCCTATTATCGAAGATCAGCACGTGTTCGCGTTCCTTCCTTTACGGAAGGTTGGATATAAGGTCGGTTACCTCATATAGTCTCAATAAGTAAGAACAGTGCCTTAGCTAACGCTTGATGCCGCGTTGCAGTTCCTCATTCAATCCGACTTCATTACCCAGGCTAGCCGTGAAGATGTATTCAACTCTCCATGGAATAACCGCTTACTTGATGAGGTCACCGAAACATTCCTATCAAGTGTTGGCGACTTTCTCAACCACCCGACTCTACGGTATTGCTGGCTACGATTCATCCCAACCGGCCATATTGCCGACGACTTCTGGGGTCGCCTCCAGGTCAACATTTTTAAAGCAGTTTCATCACGCAAACTGTTCTTCGATCGTTACGATTACAAAACACGCCTATCATTTGCCAATAAGTTACGAATCGTACCCCACGGATTCAGAGACGAAGAAGGCCACCCTTTACTTGCCGACCTTACTTATGGAGGGAAGACGGCCTACGTGTCAGAACAATACGACAAGAACTTGGAACTTCCTATTCTGAAAAAGATTGGCGCCGAGGGTCTGTCGAACGAAGACTTTTTGGACAGGCTTGCGCAGGACCTTAATTTCAACGATGTCAAGCAGAGTCGTATGCGTTCCAAGCCATTGTCCGCTGAATGGCATACCGACGTTGCGAGCCTGCTTATAGTCATGTTGAGGAATCCGATCTATACTCCGAGCATTGGGATCCTTCCAATTGTACCCCTCAATACCGGGAGATGGGTCAGCCCGCGATTCGCCAGCATATATTTCCCAACTTCAGAAGGCATTGAAGTCCCTGCGGACTTGGGCTTGGCCCTCGTTGACACAGGCGCACTACGTAATAATAGTCGGAAGACACTGTTTTCCAAACTTGGAGTTACGGAGTGTGACCCATCCAAGGTCTTTCCATTGATAGAACAGGTCTATCTAGGCTCCGGACAAACGTTTAGACAAACTCTCCCTCACATCAGTTTCATCTTCTGGCACCACACCAAACTACCTACCAAAGGAATTAGGATAAAGCTGCTAGGCAGCCAGGGCTCTTTCTGGTCTGATGCTCCTAGAGGTTGGACGTACAATCCTTGCTCTGAAGCTCCTTACTCAATGTCCAAAATTCTCGGCACATCAAGCCCGATCCAATTGAAAGACAAAATGAGATTTCTGAAACCCACATACGAGGATGAACTACAGCATCTCGAGCGCCGGAACGATCAAACGATCATGGAATGGCTTGCAAGTTTCATCCAAATGAAAGAAAAACCTCAGCTTTGTCGGAGGTCCAACACCCTGAAGATGTCTTCGGAGCTCAAATATATCATCCAGCACCGGCCACAGTTTCTACTTGGCGTACTTGAAGCTAATTGGCATCAATATTCACATCACTTTTGGGATCTTTATTCCGAACGTATCGAAGTTCCAGTTCTTCATTCGGATCAACTGCGACGCCTAGACATGACGTATCTGCCCCTACCGAAACTCATGAATATTGTTGTTCGTCTTGGCCTTGAACAGGATTTTGGGTTTCTCAAAGAGCTTGACGGCATTGTGGATTCTGCGGCAAGCAAATGGATGTTCTTGAGGCGCTTCGGGGTCGGAATAGACGATGACCTTTCGTTTTGGTTGGCACTACTGAATAAAGCTAAGCACAAGAACAATGTACAGGGCACAGTTGTCTTCGAGATATACACCAACTTGCAGAAGTTTCTCGAGCCGGAGGAAATCGAGGAAATCAAGTTCGTATTGGTCACTCCACTCCTCAAAAGTCTTCTCGTTAACATATGCCAATCAGGGAAGTATTTTCTGAAGACGCTTACGTCTTCTTGCCTTCAGCAAACTCCGATGCGCCTCCGTCCTGGAGATTCATTGAAGACTGTGTATGGGACGGCCCGGAGTGGTTCACATACAAGGCCCGCCTTCAGACAAGCAAACAGTATCGACGGCTTTATAGTCTCTTCAGACTTACGTTAGGTGTTAAACATGCTGATTATAACGATTATCTTGCCTTTTTACAGACCATTCAAAACTCTTCAACCGACATCTTGTCGAGCGACGAACACGCGAAAGTTCTGCTCCTCTACGAACAGTTATACAAAGTGGCTAATGATCTGAACGATTTCGATGTGGAAAAGCAAATAAGGTGTGTAGTAATTCTTCTTGCATGTGCGTCTTCTCCATAGAATGTACGGTGCTATTTACGGTGGCGCTTGAGGGCTTGCTAATGTTGAGGGGAGATCATGCTGATCTGGGAGCGCCTCCTAAACCAAAATTCCGCTCAAAATATGAGTCTAACTTCACCAGGACCGATTTTGAAGAAAATAATTTGGTATATAGCCACTGCAATGGGACTTGGCATACCCCATCCTTTTGCATCTGGGCCGAAGAGCAGATTCAATTACCTGGAAAACTGTCAATTGCCACAACGTACAAAACTCTCAAGCCTTTCTTCCTCAATGTTCTTCGCGTCACAAAGCCAAGCTTGGAGATGCACATATCTGCTCTCAAGCAGAAGGCATCGACGAACCCGGATAAGAGTAGCATTTTCCGGGAGATGCTGAACATTTGTGCGTTCGAGATACCATTCAAAGCTCTGGAAAAGCTGCGTGACTGCAAATGCTTGCCGATAAAACTACCCTCTGGGACCACCGAGTGGTCGGATTGCTCCGAGGACTTTGCTATCGTGAATCGTCGCGACTACAGTCAAACATTCGCAGGCCAAATAAAGGTCCTGAATTTCTCGCTGGAAGAGGTCCACTCCTTGAAGCCATTTCTCACTGGGCTCGGGTTAGAGGAACGATATTTGTCTAGAGCGGTCAGGGAAGAGACTACCGTTCAGGGCGGTTTGATCAGCGAGCGGCTTACAGCTGAGCTAAGAAAGAAGTCGTATGCAATTTGCCGGTGAGTATTGACCTACATAGAGATAGAAGGTTGCTGATTTTTCAGGTATGCTGCTCATCTAGGAAGTAAAACAGCCCGCGAGAATGCAGTTTCAATGCACCGGACTCTTCACAATATGGACGTCTATGTCAGTGACGCGATATCCAAATCTGTGTCCATTGACCAGAACGACGTAACCGTGACGGTTCCGCAAGCCACAGCGTACTTTCATCTTGATCAGCAGGAAGGGAAATTGAAGCTCTACGTTCCGCAAAGCAAGAATCAACAACGATTATGCCTATCGAGGGAGCTCCCGATCAGCCTTCTCCAGCATTTTGGAGTCCCGAAAGACGCGAATGGGGCAGAGCTTGGGTCTATAATTACGGAGTCCAGCCTTTTCGTCATTAATGGGCTTCTGGAGCAAGCTGGTATCATCGAAGTAGGGGGAATTACGAGGCCAGAAGACGAAAGTGAAGACGAATCAAGCTCGTCAGGGACCGCAAATACTCCAAGAGGTACTTCGCCAGCGAGAGGCCCTCCTGAGAGCACCGAAGCCCGAGCAGCAAGTCGATCGGTGACTATAAGTACACCAGGAAGTGCTTCGCAAACGCAGGTCCCTGGCCTGAGTACTGGATCCCGAGCATCAACGCCATCTGAGACTGTAGGCACTCCAAGAAGTACTTCTCAGACACGAAGCTCTCGCCATGGTACCGAACCGGAGGCATCAAGCACTCCGCCTCTGCAGACGAGCACCACTCAAGACTCTTACCCTACACCCAACTCAATAGCTTTCGATAGGTCACCTAGTCCTCCAGAGAGACCGGATCTCTACCGAGAATTGCTAGACGCCGTGGTTGAACTAGCAGAAAGTCTTCATCGGCTACCCCGGAAAGGACAGACATTCCGGGATCCATTGCCCAGGAACCCGACAATCGGAGTCGACACATCCCTTGCCGTTCATTCGTCCATTACCGGGGAAAGAGAATTCAAGATAGGTGCTGCTGGTGAACTATTCGTAAGTACATTCCCATCCACTTCCTCTCTCCCCCGCGCGCATTTATTCCAGTCCAGTCATACTGACCCGAAACAGGTGTTCGAGTTGTTGAAAGGCCTTGGACTTCCCAACTTTACCCTCGCGAACTGGCAGAGCACGATCCGCCACCGAGTTGCTGTGCACGAGCGGTACTACGACTTAACGCGTTGGTTCGGCCCCGAGACAGCAGACATCGTGTACCGGGACCGTGAAGGCACTCTCACACACCTGCTAATCGAAGCGGGATATCTGCAAGCTTCCACCTGGAGCCATAAGACGCCGGAATATTACATCGAGGTCAAGACAACGGTTGGAATGTTGGACACACCGTTCTATTGCAGTCAACCGCAGTATGAAAGGATGGAGAGTATGAGGCTGTTGGGGAATGTAGCATCAAACAAGGTATACTTAGTGGCAAGAGTGTTCTCACTGGGCGATTGTGGGATGGGGTTGAAGTTATATATGGATCCGGCTACGCTTCGAAGCGACCAAGAGCTGATCTTCAAGACGGACAAGTACTCCGTTACGCCTGGATATCGGTTTTAGACTGGATATGGGAAGCTTGGATCTAAGTGTCATTCTATGAAGCACGATTGTTACATGCATTCAATCGAACTAAGCGTGGCTATATGTCAGTATATTCTTTAAGATGTATGAAGAGCGTCGGTCGACTAGTGCCGACACTGTAGAGCCATATTCAATGTTGCGCCTTGTAGTCTCCCGAAAGCTTTCAAATCCATTTGTCATCTTGATGTGTAACTCGAGGTCTTTATACCCGACTCGAGTAGCACCTCGCTAGCTTTTTTTGCTAGGATTACATTTTGGAGAGATGACAATTGGCGTAAAAGTGCATAGGTTCTAATGCTTCGTGCCGCTGGCCTTCAATGGGCAAGAAATCATCGCCATTAAACCCACCTCGATCGAGGGAGACACCAGTCACGGCGCGGCGATCACTACGAAAACCTCGTTGATGATCTCGCCCCCCCCCAATGCACTAGCGTATCACTAGTAAACTTGATAAGAAAGACTTAAGAGAAGAAAGCAACCTAGTATTCTCGACAAGAGACACTTGAGAAGAGAAAGCGACCTCAGGGACCCAAAGTGCGCAATCTCGGGAACTCATTTTGGGAGCCCACCTCGGGAACTCACCTCAGGAGCCCCATCTTGGGATATCCAACATGCTCCATCCCTCATGCCTATACCAATCTTCTTGATCAACTCTACACGGCACAGGCTATCCGCAGTGTGTAGAGACACTCCAATCCTCCAATGCCCTCGCGATGCCCTACCCAGACATCAAACAGCCCAGCCGTGACCAACTCTGGGGAACCCCCATCCCAACATGTACCCGCCCGTGTTCCCAACTCGATCCCCAGCCTCCCCTAGAGCCCGGGCCCTCAGAAGGTCAGGGAGCATTCTCCTGACGGACTCTAGTCAATCCTCCAGCCGTCTAGAGCCTGGGACCTCTTTCTCCCATAAAACATACTAAATCCAGGCGCTGGGGATGTCTATTTCAGCTAGAGATACCCTCTAGTTTCCTTCTTTTTCCCTGGATTTAAGGAAATCCAAGGCCCGGAATTTATCAGAAATGTAGTTTAGAGCAGCCGGCTGGATTCTAGAGGGTCAGGGGTGGGTTTGGCGATTTTTTGGTGGTGATAGCGGAAATTTTGGTGTTTTTATGAGGGTTTTATGAGGTTTTTAGGGGCGCATGTGGTTTTGAAGCTGGGGAAATGACATCCTGCGAATTTGGAGATACTATGAGATGTGCACCCCTGACGCTGACAGTAGGAGAGCAAAAACAACCGCCTGAGTGCAGCGATCGTGAGGTGGTGATGCGGGTGTGAATGCCCTTATTTCCAGGCCTCTGAAACCGCGGGAATGACAATGCAGACATCCATCTGAGACACCCCTTAAGCAACACACTCTGAGCTGCTCAGGATGTCAAACCCTCACCCCCGTGGACGCGCCGCTCTAAACCTTCGAAATGGGTGATCCGAACCCTCCTCCAGCTACCCCATCATCACCGCACCTACAGGAACTCAGAAAACACCAAACCCTCAATTACCAGCGGGGATAGCACTGCTAATTCGGCTGCCTCGCGAACCGTGGCACGCAGCTGAACCCTGGGCCGTGGTCCACATTCCTCACCACCGCGTCGGGCCAGCGAGCCACACCTTCCGAATCAAACACCCCCCATCGCGACGGAGCTCTTTCACCAGCACCTCCGCTGCCTCAACACCACGGCCTCGAGATCCAGATACACATCTAGAGGTGCATGGAATGCCTCATCTCACATCGAGCGGCTCCGCTCGCCCTCCGCTGCTCTCCCGAGGCGGTAGGGCGCTTCAGCACCTCTGGAACGAGACGTCGGCGCTCACACTCGACTACAACACCAAGGGGAGGCACCGGAGGGTGCGGATGCCAGAAATTCACTGGAACACGCTGCTAGAATCGGAACGAGCATGTTAGGGGCCTGGGATATCGTTAGCAGTGAACTAATGGCTGATATAGGGACTTACCATCTTTACATCCTCCTCTCCACACTACCCATAGGCTAGAAGGGTCTTGCAACCCCCAAACACCCCTCAGATCCCTCGAACGACCGACCGAATTCGAAACCTAG
Organism: Mytilinidion resinicola; assembly: GCF_010093595.1. NCBI lineage: Eukaryota > Fungi > Ascomycota > Dothideomycetes > Mytilinidiales > Mytilinidiaceae > Mytilinidion > Mytilinidion resinicola. Next base: position 751,831 of record NW_022985445.1, on the reverse strand, counting down.
ATCCTATCCTAGATCAGCCGTTAAGATTAGTCCCTCAAGCCGCGTACAAAAACCGCCAAAAACAGTAGCAGGACGCTGTCCATAATTACTACAAACAACCCCCTAAAGTGCCTACGCTGTCAGCCGCATGCACCGTCATGAGTACCATAACCGCCCTTCTCTCTGGCCTCATCATCTGCCAAACCGTCTTAATTCGACTTCCCCGCCTGCATAAAGACGTCCACAAAATGCGCCTCATCTTTCGCCAATCCGGTCAAAGGACCCCCCAAAACGTCAATAATCTCCTTCCTGGACCCGTACAACTCGTGCTCCAGCAGCGTGAGCACGGCCAACACCCCCCGAATAAGCGTCTTATCATTCTCAAATACATACACGTCCATCAGCCGGCACGCCGAGTCCACAGGGAGCGCCCGCGTAAACACACTTAAAAAGAACGCGTCGAACACCTCGGGCGGCACGTCGACGGCCATGAAGTGCGCGTACAGTGCGGGCAGCTTCTTCGCGATGGTGTCGAAGGTCAGCTGGTACGTCTGGTGCTTGCCCGAGGCGTCCGCGGTGTGGAAGGACATGGGCACGGGCCGGTTGAGGAGATTCGCCATGCAAATAAAGGCCTGCGGCTGCGGCATGTGCAGCATGAGCACGGCGGCGATGGCGGGGACGTGCGAGGCGAAGCGGAGCGTGTCCGGGCGGTAGGATGTGTAGGCCAGGCAGAGGTCGACGAGTTCTTGATGTAAGGGTTGATCGTCCTGGAATAGACCGAGTTCGGGGTACACGTCCTTCGTGAAGGAGGAGTGGATGAGGGTGTAGATGGTGTACTCAGGGGAGTTGATACCTTTGGTAAGTTCGAGCTCTTCTTGACGGAGATTTGCTTTGTTCAACGCTGCGGCGAAGGATCCAGCGGAGAGTTCGAGCTCGTTGCCTACGGCTCTTTCCCAGGCTCTTCCGCGCGTTTTTTCGGGGATTCCGGCCCACCATTGCTTGCGGTTGCCGCTGTAGTCGAACTGGACGGCTGGATTGCCCAATGTGGGTAGGATTACCTCTTCCCAGTGTTTTCCACGAGCCATTTCGAGCTCTTGTTTTAGTTGTGCTATCTTTTGTGCTTTTTCTGCTTCTTTTTGTTCTATTCAAGGTTAGTTTCAGGTGTCGTGAAGGGTGCAAGAACTGAATATCCAGAAAACCGCTGGTGGTCTCGCATGGCTCTGATATATGCAATGTTTTGCCCTCCCTTCCTTTTCCTCTCGTTTTTTGTGTCGGCTTGTCCCTCTTTTTATGCGTTTCTTTCCAGAGTTTGCTGCGTGCAAGCCATTTCATCCAAACCTCATTCAGAGTCTTCCATCTCTTTCTCTTGTTTCTCGAGTCATGCGAGTATACCAGCGGCCTTGAGGACCATATCAGTTCAAGAAAAGGTACTCACTCGCTTCCTGTGCTCGCTGCTGCATCTTCTTGTACTCCCTCAGATGCTTCTTCTCCTCCTTCGGATCTTTCGGTGGCAACCACGAAGGACGGGTGCGAGACAAGTACTTCTCCTTCTCTTTCGATATGCCAAATGGATCTACCAGTGGGTCTCCTGTCCTAAGAGGTGGGAGCTCGACCACAGAAGTCTTGCTCTTGCTTTTCTCTTCTGACGAGCGAGGCGAGCCACCGTTCTGAATCTTCTCTTCGTATCTCTGATCTGCGTCTTCTTGGTACTGCTCCAATGCTTCCGTAAGTAATTTCGCGTCTGGGTCCAGGCCTGAGTAAGTAGCCTGCCAAGACTGCGTCCTCGCCCGCAATGGTGGTTGCCCACCGACCGGGGGACTTGTTTCTGTCGGGGCGCGCGACAAAGCTAGAGAGGGATCGAAGGACGCAGCCGATGCTGGAGAAGGGTCTCGCGAAGGATTGCGAGAGTCCTCTGGAGTTCGGGATGCTGAATGCGGGTCTCGCTCTGAGGGGTCTTGCGTAGGAGGAGAGGAATTCGCGGAGAGCGTGAAGCGCCGCTCACTGGGCGGCCGAGGGCTAATAGGAACTCCGAGGATGATAGCATCTTCAGGAAGCTCCTCGTCGTCCTCCTGATCACACTCGGCTTCGCGCTCTTTGACAGTCTTGCGGGTGCTCTGCTGCCACGACTGTCGCCGGGTGTTGTGGGCTGCTGTGTTGGGCGAGACGTCCAAATTCGTTCTTGAGCTCCGCCGCGAGAGGGAGCGAGGTGAGGCAGTAGAATAGACTTGCGAGTGCGAAGGGGAAGGAGATCTCGATGTAGTTCGATGTGTTGAAGGTGTAAAGCCAGTGTTGGTGAGAGAGGGGGCCGAGGGCGAAGTAAACCCGCGGCGTTGCTGAAGGGGTCGCGACACATTCAGATTCGGCTGCCCTCTCACCACACTGCTCGTCTGGGCCTTCAGGCTTGGATATCTCGGCTTTCCCCCGCTTGTAAGGTCCCTGAACGTGTTCACCGCATGTGCACCACTCCTGTTCCCTGGAACTGACACTGACGAGCGCGCTGGAGGCCGCGTGTGCTCGAAGGCCGCGTGGGGGGCATAGTGGTGGTAGGGGTCCGCTGGGAGGCCAGCCTGCAGGTCCTCCAGGTTGATGTCCTCGAAGTGTGAGATATCGTGGGGCCCGGCGAAGTCACTGAGGCAGGACGAGTGGAAAGAGGAGGATTTTGAGGATTTGCTGTTCGTGAGGTCGGGCGGCGACCCAGGGGCTGGCTCGACGGCCATAGCAGCCTCGCGGGAGAAGACCATGGTGGCCATTAGAGCGCGCGGGAGCGTCCTCTGCAGCTTCAGCGGGCACAACGGAATCGGATTTGACGCGGAGAGGTCGTGGATCCGCGGATGCTTGACGAGATGCTCTTCGGCGCGGAGTATCAACGAGCGCACATAGCCATGCTCGGGGAACGAGTTCAGCTGGGGCGACGGCGGGCCAAAGAGGTATGGATACGGATGCGAGAGGCACGAAGAGTTGTCTGCCTCGAGGGAGAGCATGCTCGCAAGTTCGTCTCACGCCCGTTGCCAAATCCACTGGGCAATTTCGGGAAGACCTGCCCCTGGACTACTCTAGGGCCTGTGCTAGCTAACGGCCAGGGAGGCGGCGCGATTGGCGGCGCAACGGCGGGACTAGACGATTGCGACGAGGATTTTCAGAGAAGCAGCACGATGGAGGATGTGTACGTGGCGGTATGGAGGGCAATTGGGAGGGTGCGAGGGAGTATAGGGCAAAGGGGGTTCCCCACGGCGGTTCTGGGAGCTCTCGACGTTCGAGGTGCACCGCCCTGAAACCGGATGGTTGGAGTGGCTGGCCGCCTCCGCCTTTCGCCTTCCTGCATCACGAACCAAGACAAACTGCAAGCAAATCGAGCCAGTGGAGGAGCCTGTTACTATCTAAGTGCCCGACTATCTTGGTGGCCGGTCAGCATCGCCAGTCGTCCGTGGAGAGCCGGCTGGAGCTTGTTCCCAGCTTGGCCGTCATGCAGCTGTCATCCAACATCATGATTCTGCATCCTTCATGCAGGCCTAGTGGCTGCCGCCAGCAGCTGCAGCTCCGCGCGGGAGGCCGGTAAGACGGCAGCCAGGCTGCGGTCCAGCCACCGCAGCAGCTCGCGATGCTGCGTCTGTCGTTTGAGGAACACTGCGCGGAACGCAGTGCAGCAGAGCCTGCCCGTGCCCGTAAGATTGCTGCGTTTGAGACGGCGAGGAGCAGCCAAGGGAGCAAGCCACACTTACCACTGGACCTGCCGTCTGCCGACCGCACACCGCCGCTGATGCGTGGTCGTGACGCGCCTGGACGGCCTCTGAAGCAGGACTGCGGCCAAGGCGACGAGGTGGTCGACGGTTTCTGCGCCGAACACCCATCCAGTTAGCGGGGGGGCGGCGGTGGCTGGATCGACAGCGACCGCAGCGCCTGAAGCGTCACGACTCCAGGCCGGATGGAGAGCACTTACTGATAAGAAGGCGCGCATTCGGCCCTCTCGACGTGGCCAGCTGTCGCGTGTATTCAGCACACCTCACCGCTGCTTCCAGGAAGCTCTGGTACACGTTGGCCAGCACCGTGTCGAGCGTGTTGAAGCCCGTGTCCAGGAACATGGCGTGCAGCTGGATTTTGAATGCGCTATGCCCGGGTCAGCACTATTAGCGAGAACCACCATCGGAGGCAGTAGAACGAGTGGAGGGGCAGCCTGTGCGCGTGGCAGGCAGTGATCGCCAGCAATATCTGGTGTGTGGCGGGATCCCCAGACGGGGAGCGCAGCAGCATCCTCCAGGGGGAGACCTCCCAGGGTTTAGATGATGGGAGCAAGGAGTGCTGCTACGTATCACCCAGTGGTTGGACCACATCGCTCAGTTGCCACTCGCCAATTTCCTCGCGTCCGGAGCACTTTATTGACTTACTTTAATGCTTTGCGGTGGAATGTCTGCCCTGGCATCTTGGTCATGTCCACTGTCAGCGAATCGCCCATGTCTGTCTATCATTAGTGCTGTGTTTAGCCGCCAAGGACATGGAGACTTGCTTCCTTTGCCTTCCCTATTCCTCTTCACGTCCAGGGTGCCTGTGTCGATAAGTATCCCGCAGAATGGGAAGTTGATGCCTGAGTCGGGCTTTGGTATCTTGTGGCTAGGGTTGAGGACGATGTCAAAATTGGCCAATGACTTCTCAGCCTTGACCACAACTCCATATTCAGGGTGGCCTTGGTGCATGATTCTCATGAACTGCTCGGCATGTTCTTGTTGTACGGTGACGAGCAGAAAGTCATCAAGCAGTCGCACAAGGAGGCTGTCCTCGTTGAGGAAGCTCAGCAGATCTCGCTCGAGTTCCGCATAGAAGAAATTACATAATAGACTCGAAAGCACCGAGCCTTGCGGGATACCATTCTTCTGCCGGTAGAACTTCTTGCCTATCTTGACAAGGTTGTGCTCAACGTGCTGCTGAAGAAGTCGCATCATATCGTCTTTAGTTTCAAGTCGTCGCACTGCCTGGTCGACGAAGACTGTGTTCGCTTTCGTGCCAACATATCTGTCGTGCAGAAGCTTCTCGAACGACGTGAGCTCGCCTGCTGCCCTTCCATGCGGGACGTATCTCGTAATAGGAGCAGGGTCTGAGTACGATCCCTCCAAGCTCTGCAGACGCCCTAAAGGGGCCATCTCGGCATGGCGCCCAGTCTGATATTCGTCGAGAGAAAGAAGACTATCAGCCATAGTGACCAGTCGCCGCTGCGGTATCGTGTCGAAACAAGACTCGACATCAACCTTTGCAAAGTACAGCTTAGACTGCGACAGACCCCGTTCTCGCAACGATGATTGAAACGCGGCAAGCTTAGGAAACATATCTCCAACCGAGAAAAGAGAACTTCCAAGTTTTTCCGGTTGATGAGACTGCACTGATAAGCGTCGGTGAGTTGATGAGGATTTATCTGACTTACTTTTTCGTAGTTCAGGACGTTGAAGACGGGAGTCATGACGGAATTGATGCTCTGTCCTAGTACCATCGTCCCGCCTCGCATTTTTTGTTGCTTTCTCCTCAAGTTCGTAATGAGCCGCACTCCGGTCTTTTTGGGTAGCAAGCGAATCTTGCTAAAACCGATGGGCCTCGATGACAATACCTTCGTCGCACGCTCAGTTGACAGCTCTTCAAACATTTTCAGTTTCAAGTTCGTCAAAGACGGTTCGCTGAGCATTCGCCATACGTCGTGTCGAAAGTAGAAGAGGCGGTTTTTGTGGGCGTTGGATTCAGTCACGTGAAAGTTCGATCTGATAAGAGGGATCAGGAACGAGTCAAACACGTAGTAGATGAACTCTAAAAAGACTTCTTGTCGTTTTAGTGAATCGGACCTAGACAATTTTTCATTAGATAGCTGGCCTAGTGATTTAAGCCATGCAGCGTCAGTAATCTAGCAACTAATCAGTGTGAAATATTTATATAACGATCATCGGAAGAATACCTGGAGCCCCTGAGTCACCTGGTGCAAGGTAAGACTCTCAAACTTCCTTAGCTGAATAAACTGATCCACAGACTTCATGATCATTCGTCTGTTGTGGTCGCCACCCCAAAAGCCATTGGGCACAACATTCGATATCGTTGCGCGACAGAATGCTGAGACATGGGCTGCTGGACACGCTAGGTCCGTAAAGCACGTTTCCTCGACTTGCCGGTGAGCAAGATGGGGTAGGTTGACTTCCCTATCGCATTGCGCTGTATCTTCAGCCAAGTCCCTGCTCAAACCAGGCTGAAGTGGGTTGTTTCTCCATTCCGGCTTCGGGGATAAATCGAGACCCTATACCAGTCAAATTTAGCCTCAGTTGGGAATCCGGTATATTTACCTCGACCGGGCAATAGTGGCGCAGTAGCTCCGAATATGAGCATTTCTGATTCAGCTTCCGGAGTTTATTGACCAGGGTTGTCGCTTCACCCCTTAGTCTTTTTGGCACATGCGACTTGAAGCCTTCTATGCTAGCATCTGCGCTCTTGTGCTTCAACGACTCACGGTAAAACTGCTGCTGGATTTCTTTTTCGCGGAGGGTGTAGTCCTTGAATGGTAAAGCTGTGTCTCGGTAATCTACCGTTGACGTGAACACGTTATGCAGTCCGAATTGACGCGGGAATATATATCTCATTATCTGTATCGTCTGCTGAGGGTCATTTCTGTCCGAGAAACGGTTCAGAACATCTATTCAATTAGTAAAACTAAGCAATTGCGGCCTTGCAGGAAACCTTACGAATGTGACGCATGCCAAAGCGCACTCCACCCTTAGCATTGAGCGCCGCTCTCGCATACAGCATCCGACTACGGACGAATTTGATGGAGGCTGGCGTTCTAGCTTCGAGTTTTGGAAGTGGACCGCGTATCGGCAAAAGCTTGGGATCCTTCGCAGCAATAGTGTGTGGACCTGTTTTTGATGCTCGATTCGGTTTCAGCTCTGACACCGGAAAGCCTGGCCACATTAGAAAGCTCAATTGAAGTCACACCATGGCAACTAACCACTGATCTGGACGTAGTTTCCGTTCTGGCCTTGGAGCGGACGAAAGATGCCGCAGTCTAGAAGGAGGTCTATCATGATACGATCTCCTCCCTGTCCAAGGTGAGAGTGCAGCTTGCACCAAAGTGGCCCTTTGACGGTGTCCACATAGGTGTTGGGGGCATGAGACAGAATGCCTGGTATGCCGGGAGCAGCTCCGAGTGCGAGGCCATTCTGGCCCTGGACGGATGCACGCTGGAACGCATAGCAGAGCAGATGAGGTGGCCGATGGGAGGAGGGGTGTCTCTTGAAAAGCAGCCATATCACGAAGTCGACAGTCTTGCATTTGTCAGTATGCAGGAGGTTGGACGGCAGAAGCGAGACAGCACGCTTGTTTCGGAATTGCTATCAATCTTGCTTCATGTACGAGGACGATATGTAGAAGACCAATGAAAGAGAAAAGCATACCTCTGGCTGCAGAAAGTGGCCGGGATTGGAGCTGAGGAACAAGGTGGACTCGGGCAGCTGCTGCGAGAAGCTCTCCATGTCCCGAGCAAGTGCATCTTTGTCGGCTTCAGACTGGTCAGCCTTGGGGAGGCCGATCAGGGTCGTGTCAAGGAGAAGTCCTAGTGCTGCATCTTCCCCAGGGCTCGCAGTGGCGTCTGGGGACAGCCCCAGCTGCTCTATGCGGCGACGACGCTTCTTGGACGACGCAGGCAGCCATGACAGCAGGTACTGGCGCAGGGTATGCAATTGAGGGTAGAGGCGCTGTAGCACGGGGTGGACGACGCTCTGAGGTGTGGCGAGGGCAGATTGGCTCGAGGGCGCGGGACTCGCGACGGGCTGGCGTTTTCTCTTCATGCTGCCGGGCGTGCTGCTGCCGGGGGCGCTGTCCCGAGAATGTCGATGTCACTGTCGCGAGGTGCTGCTGGACGACGATGCTCAATGCAGCCACTGCTGCAAATCGCCAGGGCGGACAGGGAGCTCAGCAACCGGGAACCTGGGCCACCCAGTCTCGCCGCCACAAGGCCCCGAAAGCCGCCAACGTTGTACCGGTGGGCAGCCGTGTGGGTGGCAGGTGGCGCGCCGGGGTGGGTGTTGGAAGAAGCCGCGAGCGCAGGTCGAGCTGGCGGAGTCGGGCTCGTGGTGTTGAGGGGAGCTTCTTTGTCGTCGAGCAGTATATCACAGCTAATAGCAAAACCACACCTGGCGTCTCATCTCAGATTGCTGCCCTGATCCAGCGCCATGTTTACGCCTGCCAGGCCTGCCCGTCCGCTCCACGCGTGCTCGCCGGAGCGCTGCCGCTGGCCCCGCTGTAAGCCAATAATTGCCAGGGCAGCCCACAACGGCTCGCTGATCGCCTCGTGAAGGGCCTCTGCTATCCGCATCACGACCTTCCCGTCGGACTCGCAGTCTCCCACGCCTCTCCCACTCTCCTCCACCCCCCTCCCCGCCTCTTCACCTAGCCACCCATTCATCCCGTCGTCGCCCAGACGCCCTCGCCCCAGCCTCACTCCTGCGCCCCCTGGCCGCCATTTCGAAACGCCGCGCCTGGCATCAAACCTGCTCGCGGCCTGACCGCATACCCTCCCCCATTGGCCCATGCATCGCGCTCTTCACGACGTCTCTCTGCGCTGGCGATTGGCACCCCCGGTCTCTTCTCTTCATTCTGCGTGTCCAGGAGCTCAGAGCGCCCTCTGTCCGCGCTGGCTGATTGGTGCCGCATCCCGTGCCAGACTCCTTCGTTGCCTTGATTCGCGCTCGACCGATCCACAGCGAGGACGGGACCCTACCATGCGAGTATGCCCATGATCAGTGACCATTATGGAGGGGCCTGAAGAGCACTCATATCACAACTATGCCTACACCGGCGGTGTGGCTGACTGGCTCAACTCTACCTCCCCCGAAGCACACGTCAATGGTTCCGTGACCGACGACCCCACGGAGCACGACGCGGATGCCTTCTATCGATCCTATAATCCCCCTTCTGCCAGCCTGCAACGACCGCCACACCGTCCGGATATTGTCGTCGAGGGGGGCCCCAACATGACCACCACCTCCCGCCAGCGCCAGACCCCCATCAACGGCGCCTCCCAGGCCACCGCAAAGCCCTCGCCGGCCTCGCGCACTGCTCAGCGCGCCGGAGTGCGCTCTGCCTCCAGCCCAGTGTCCTCGTCGCTGTCTACTGCAAAGTCGAATCCCGCGCTGCCGACCTCGACCCGCCCGCCCGTCAGGAGCCTCGTGCAAAAGTTCGACTCCTCCGCAAATTCAAGTCCAACCGCCTCTCCCTCCTCGACAACCCGACCCCGACCGCCTCGGACAGCCGCACCCTCGAAATCTTCGTCCTCGATACCACAGTCCACCTCCACATCTTCACCTGCCCGACCGGGCAAGGAGCACGCATACGGGTCATATAAATTCAACAATCTCAAGCCGAGAGAGCGGCCTCAGCCTGCCCCTGCTTCTCCTGCGGCGGCAAGAAGAGCAAACGGTACCCGCCAGAGTGTGGGCTCACAATCGTCGGGCGCGAGGGGAGGACTCTCGGGGGCCGCAAGCACGCAAAACCTCCAGTCGAGTCGGCAGCCCTTCTTCGGCGAGGTTGTTGAAGGGCAGGATGGATTGCTAGGTCCAGGCTATGGCATCGCCAATTTTGACAATCGGCGTCGAGGTTCTGATTCCGGAGTGTTCCCGACCAACCCTACTGCTGGCCATTCGAGGAGCCAGTCCAACGTCGAGGCCTCGTTTCAAACACCCCAAGGAGCGAGTCTCGACGTTCTGTCTCCAGACAGGACAGCTTCTGCTGGGGGGCACCGCCGTTCTCGAAGCGATATCCAATTATCACCAACGGTAGGACAGTACAACCACTCGCTAGACCTGGCTAGTTTTTCACCGACTTCACCACATTCACCCCGCATGACCGACTTGAATGCGGCGAGGAGGACCTCCCCGCCCTCCAGAATTCCTGTCTCAACGACACGGCGAACTAGCGTCACGTCAGACTCTGGCTCGTCCATCCAATCTAACTCCCGCGCTGGATCATCGCTAGACCACACACTAGGGATAGAAGCAAGATCTCGGGGCAGATATCACCCTGGGAAGGAGAACGTACCTCAGAAAAACACCAAGACGCCGCCTCCGCTCACCTTAACGTCTAAGAGGTACGGCGGGCCGACAGCAAACAAACCTGCGAACGGAGGCAACCTCCTAAAAGCAGTCATCCACGCGCCGCCACAACCCACTTCACCACGACTTAGACACTCCCGCGACAGGCAACCCGTCTCCATGGCAACCACGTCTGCGTCGAGGGCGCGAAGCACTGGCAGACATGCCGCCGCAGCTCGCGATCAGCCGTCCGACAAGCCCAAAGCTAGGAACAATATCGCAATTGGAGGTCTCAAGGTCTCGGATAGGCGAGCTCTCATAGAGAAGGCATCGAAGGAAAACTTGAAGGGTGCGGGGTCGAAAGAGGTTCTAACAGGTAAAAGGGTTGGGAAGCTAGTTGGTCGTACACAACCCGTACCACGGAACGACGAGGACCAGAGCTCGGGGGATTCCCCTACCGCTGAGCATGGTACGGATGCGCAACCCTCCGATGGCCACCTCACAGAGCCCCAAATCCTAACCCTTGACACTTCGGGTCTCCCATCTGCGAATAGCAGCGAGCCTATGACTGCGGACACTGAGTTTGAACAAGATGAATCGCCAGTTCTGGGAATGCCTGGTGGGTTTGCCATGACTCCGCCTCTAGAGCAGGCCAGCTACCAGCCTCTGCAACAACCCGAGGAACATCACGTCATCGAGACCTCTCATACGTCGCCACGAGAAGATGATATTATACTTTCGCCCCAGACATTTAAGCAGTTGGACGAAGGACGCGGAATGCTCCTGAGTGAGGTTATGAAGATGCGGGAGCAGAGTCCTGTTAGCGCGGCACCCACGGACTTCGACAATCCTTCGGAGATCGATGATAGCGAATCCATACAAATCATGCTTCGTGACACCCCGACATTGACTCAAAATCGACATCAGTGGCCTACGTCCTCGTCGGCGTCGCATCGCGTCAGCATGGGTTCACACGTCTGGCGGGCAGAGCATCTTGATCCTTCAGGCGCTATATCATACCTGGACGAAGAGGAGGAATCTCCCATCGATCCATTTGATGCGCGCTCATCTCTTCGGCCAGAAGACTCTGTAAGCGTCGTCTTCAGAGGTAATCGCGAAGACCGTACTCCAGAATGGACTCCTACTATGCCATCCATGCCCGAGAACGGACACTTGACTCTGGACAGCGAAGCCTACAGCACCATCAATCGAGTGCTAGAGCACTACCACAGCTCGAATCTTGTCACACCCGAAATGGCCCACAACTTTCAGCAACAAGTCCGGGCTGTGTCTCCTGCTTTGGCACAACACAAGGACTGGGACAATCAGGAAGCGACGGAGACATATCTTGCACGCATGCTGAGCGATGCGAACGTGATACAGCCGCTGAAACAGGCGAAGCCAGTGCCACATACACCGGAAGTAGACGATAATCGTGCCCTCGATTTCAACGATCTGATGGCTTCTCCGGAAGGCGATTACACAGGAACGGCTATAATCTACACACAGCCTCAGCGGTATTCTCGAGATTCTGCCCATGATGAGGCAGAGCTGGAAGAGCAAAAAGACCACCATTATAGACCAACCCCGCCACCGAAAGACTGGAGATATTCACCTGCACCCGATGGTGTTCACACACCGACGGTGAATTTACATGACCAAATGGAGGAGAACACTCCTCGAATGGCTCGGTACGACCAACCTCAGCTACCCGAGATTCAAGGTGCAGGTGAAGGGCTAGGGCTAGCGATCAACGTTCCCCAGCGGTCTACGCCTTCACCTCATAAACCATTATTAAGGCCACCACTACCCCAAGCGTTCCCGCCTGCCGAGATGGGCCCTCCATCTCGTGATATGGATCAAGCAATGCGGTCGCCTCCTTCACCGAGTGTCTATAGTCGGAATCCTCCGTCTAGTATCTTCCCTTCCGCCCCTCCTCCGCTTCCCAACTTCACGTCCAGAGACCAAGCCGGCAACCAATACCAAGCGAATATGGAAGAATCACCATTACCTCCACATGCACCACCGAGTGTCCCGGCATCAGAATCATCACCGAAGATGGCACCCGCTGAGGAGAACGATGCGCTGTCGAAGAGGTTGAAGGAACGGAGGAACCGGATCAAGGAAATCCTAGACACCGAGTCAATTTTTCTTCAGGACATGATGGTCGTCGAAGACATCTATAAGGCGACATCAACATCGATCGATTCCGTCAGCAACGAAGACCGCAAGGTCTTGTTCGGAAATTCTGCCGACATCGTGAATTTCTCGAGGACTTTCCTCGATGCCCTGAAGCCAGCCGCAGCGCCCATATACACCTTACCGAAATCCAACCGTTGGAACTTCAAGCGTGGAAGCTTCTCGACTTCTAATAGCACTAATACAGAACAATCAACCTCTCTCGAGCCACCGAAAAATGACCAAGATAGGATGACCACTATTGGAGCCATCTTTGGGAGGAACATGGCAAGCTTGGAGAAGGTGTTCGGAGACTACCTCAAAAATCTTGACTTTGCAAATCAGCGACTCGTGGCGTTACAAGACAAACCCAAGGTCAAGGTCTGGCTTGAGGAGTGTCACAACTATGCCAGCGATATCACGCAAGCTTGGTCTCTGGACTCGCTATTAGTTAAGCCCCTCCAGAGAATCACCCGATATCCACTCTTGTTGGATAGTTTGATTGCAACCACACCAGCAGATCATCCCGATCATGCTGATCTCGTGTCTGCGAAGAAGGAACTCCTCGCTGCGTCTGTGCGCATCAACGAGAACAAGAAGCGAGCCGAGCTTTTGGATCAGTTCGCCAATCGAAAGCGAAAAGAATCCGACGGACGAATACCTACAGGATTGTCCAAGGCTTTCGGGCGAAGAACCGATAAGCTGAAGGTATCGGTTGGCCTCACGGAGCACGTGGAAGATACAGAGTATGATGCCATCGCCCAGAAGTTTGGCGGGCATTTCTTCCAGCTACAGATTGTGATGAGAGATGTCGAGAAGTATATGGACGACGTCCAGACCTTCGTCGACCAGTGCAACTCTCAAGTCGCGGCTCTCATCGAGTTTCTCGATGTGGATCAGACTGGCCAGATGCGGCCATCGCGAGACATGCGCGTGTTGGCGGACGACTACACAGAGATTGAGAGCAAATGGCGAAAGTATGGGCAAACCATGCTGGAGCTGACGACAATTGCACTCCCGGAACACGTAGGTCTCGACTCAAACATTCGAAACCTTCGAAGCCCATCAGCTAACCCCCTTTCAGAAAGCTGCTATTCGCAAGAGCGTGATAGACCCAATTATGACTCTATGGAAACTCCACGATCAGCCACAAAAGCTTATGCAAAAGCGCAAGAAGCGTCTCCCCGAATATGCTAAGTACAAGCAAATGAAGGACCGAGGAGAGAAGATGGACAAGAAAACTCAGGAAAATGGAACAGTATTTGAGGAGCTCAATCAGGGACTGAAGGACGACCTCCCGAGGCTATACGCTTTGACGAAGAAGTTGATTGAGCGCTGCCTACTCAGCTTGATCAATATCCAGATCACCTGGCAATCGACGTTTGAGAGGAAGCTTCAGCCAATGCTCGAGACGCCGCCAGAGCGAACCGACGTCTTCTCGGACGACATGCAAACATATAGCCAACGGTTTGTTAGTGATTACGACATCATCCACTCGCGGATTCAGGCTTTGAGCTCCTGCAACAAGACTTTGATGGCGGAGATCACTAACTTCCTTTCTCCAGCTCAGACTTTCGTCACAGATGACGCGTCATCATTCAAGAAGCCTTCAACGTACTCGAGTGGGAAGCGGACCCAGTCTCTCAGCAGCGACGTATCGACACCCGACATCTCTCAGCGTCATAGCGGAAACTTCACCGGCTGGCAGTCATATGAGCACACACCACCCTTGGATGGTCAACATCAGCCCTTATCAATGGGAAGGATGCGAGCTGGATCCGCCATTTCTAGTAGGGGCCCATCAACCCCACGCTCTGCCCAAGCCACCACACCCGCCATTTCCAACTTCCCGCAGCGGCCATCGACGGGCGCTGGGAGATCAGTGACAGATTCAACCGTAAACTTCCCGCGACTGAGCTTGGAGATGGAACAACGAAACAACTCGGGTTCTGGCCCCGGCTTCCTCACGCCCTCATATTCCTCACGTACCTCCGGTGTTTTCTCTTCCGCCTTGCCGATGTCCGACTCTCCGACTGTAATGCGTAGTCAAAGCCCAGAACCACAAGAGGAACATCATGTCTTGTTCCTGGCAGCAAGTTTGTTTGAGTTCAACATTGCACATGACCGCCAAGAAGCAGGGTTTCCCTATCTCGTCTATGTTCCTGGAGAGGTAAGTCTACTCACTCCGCCACTTGTCATGTTACTAATCTACGTCACAGATCTTCGATGTTGTCGCTCTCAAAGGCGAGCTATGGCTCGCTAGAAACCAAGACGACATGAATCGCACCATTGGCTGGATTTGGGAAAAGCACTTCGCACGCATCCTTCCCGATGAGGGGTAAGCACTGTATTACACCGTCCTCTGTTTCGTCTGGCCTCCAAAAAGCACGAATTTCCTTTGAACCGAAACGACCTGACGGCTTCTCTCGTCTTGTCCCACACGTCTGGAGTCTTTGAGAAGGGCAATTTTCTTTTGTCCTTTTTGCCCGCTGTGGATTTTAGAAGCGCGGCGTTTTCGGTGAGTGTGAGTGGTGTACGAAAAATCTCCTTTCCTACGCCTCCTCCTAGAAAAGCCCTGTGCGAACTCACGATGGCGATCGATGGCGCATACCCTTGGCATGAGAGGATTTAACTTGGGGACATTAGGGTCTCTTTAGAAGGGGTCTTTTGCTCGGTCGGTCGGGATGGGTTTTTTGCATTGTGGTTGCTGTTTTGCTGCGCCCACACCCTTGTTGGTTTCTTTTAGGGTTCTTCTTCTCCTCCTCGGACTCTGTTTCTGACATTTTGGGTTGTGGATTGGGTTGGGTTGGGTTTCCTGGATTGGGGGGGGATGGATTTGCTTCGGTTGTATCATATTCTCCTCCTTTTTTGCATTTCTTTTTGCGGGCCGGGCATTTGGTACCTTTCTTGGATAATGCTTCTACCTGAGAGAAACTAGCTATAATGCAAGTGTGGATTCATCGAATTGTTTCGCGCGGTGGATGTCAGATATCCTTTTGACTGGGGAGTGGTATGCTAGTGGGAGGACTTCTAACGGTGATGTTGAGTGAGCAAAAGCGGAGTTTCAGATGAAACAAGACAAGGTGTGTAGCCAAAAGCTGTTGTATTGATGATGGTGAGGAAGTTACCTATTGAGCGGAAGGAGGAAAGATATACAGGAAGCTGCCGAGTAAGCGGCTAGGTAGACGCCAAGGGGCCGACACCTCCATTACTCCCATTACTCCCGTTACTCCCATTACTCCCATACCCCTTGTTCCTATCCACCCCTAATGCGTTCCACAAGTCCAAAAAAGTGCCACCGAACGCCTGTAACCAGGCCGATACCTCCCCTTTGACAACATAGACCGCTCATACTTCAACCATACCAGCCAAACTCCACCTCCCCTTCCCTCATCGGGCTCATGGTCATCCACTCCCTGGCCATCACCAAGTGTGCTAGTCACAACATATTAAACGAAACGCGAAGGAGCTGAAATCGTCACTCTGGCTACCATAAGTGCCCTAATAGGGGCCTCAGACGACGCCGTCAACTAGCTCTGATGTATCATATTAGGTATACGGCAAGCGTGGCGTGACAGTAAGTCAACAACTAGCTCTAGGTGTGGTGATCACGTCACGAAGCAGTTGAGGACCGACGTGTAGATTTATCACGGCACTGTATTTGATTCGATTCGATCTCAATGTACGCTTCAGCGCCGCTGAGAAGCTTGACGCCTCCATGTAATCCCGCCGTCCGACAAGTCCGCGAGGTATCTCTAGCGACGGCTCCTGCCAATAGCACTCCCGTCTTAGACAAGCGTGCGCTGAAAAAGAAAGACACGAAGCATTAGGGACGTCGATCTAGGACGTGAGACGCTCGAATGGCTGAAACAACTGACAATCGACAACTGATGACAGAAACGACGAGAGAGGTATGTACACGGGACCGCTCACAACGGTTTACCCCAATCACCCTCCCTCCTCCACAATATGTACCAACCCCACACTGGCCTAGTCCTATCAACGTAACAACTGCAGCCTCCCCTATCGAGACTGCAACAAATCATCCACCAATCCCAGCTCGCGGATACCAGAATTCACAGCCAGAGAGCTGCCGGGCCGCTTCAATCCTAAACCACAACGCACAATAAGCCTATCACATCTGTCGACCCCACACCCGCAAACAAAGCCGTGCGAAGTGTAGTCGCAAAGGTCGCAGCGAACCGTCCGTTCACCGCCTAGCATCCAAGTCACCGATTCAACAGCCCAAACCTCCGAAACAACCCCGGCTTCGGCGGCGGCGCTTTCCCGTCTTCGCTCGCACTGCTCTCACTACTACTATCGCTGCTGCTCTCATCCAAACTGCTCTCATCCCCTCTCTCAGTTTTCCCACCGCCCTTTTTGATCCGATTCAGGCTCGACGTCGCGAGGTTGAACGGTTTCGGTTCTGGTTTGGGGGTGGAGCGGACGCGGGATAACTGCTCGGTGATGCTGGGGAAGCTCTGGGCGGAGACGCGGCTGCGGTCGGGTGGGCGGGGGATTGGCGTTGGCGCGGAGAGTTTGGGGGGCGGTTGGGAGGCGCGTTGGGGTGGGACGGGGGGGTTCGGGGTTGAAGCGGAACTTTCTCTGAGCGAGGGTGGGAGAGTTTTGGGCGGTGGGAGGGGGATCTTGGAGGTTGAGACAAGAGCCGGGCGTGTCGTGGGCACGGTCCTGGATGGCGAGCCGAGCTCTTGTGAGGATGAGGATGCTAGGTCGGTTTTCGTGGTACCGCCCGGTCGTGAAGGGACGGGCGTGGATTCGTCACTCGCTTCGTCGTCGCTGGATGATGCACTGGATGAAGAGCTAGAGCTCTTACTTGTTTCCCTGGGCTGGGCGGGTATCTCTGGGGGAGAGGAGGGAGGAACCGAGTCTGCGTCTTTCATTTCCACATCTTCGTCTGCGAGGGCTAGGGTTCCGGGCTTGATAACCTTTGCGGGCTCTTCATCGTCAGAGCTCTCTTCATCGGACTCGTCGTCGACGTCACTAGAAGAGGCCTCGGAGGAGGTTTGGGACACGAATTGAGCTGGTTTCCGGGCAGGTTGCGGGGATGCTTGTGCGGGCTTTGCGGGCTTTTCCTCCTCTTCCGCTTCAGACAAGTCCCAGTTTTCTGCGCCGTCCGTCCTGGGTTTGGCGGCCAAGGGCTTAGTGGCCTCCTCCTCTTCTACTTCGGGTTCAGAGTCAGAATCAGACTCGGAGTCAGACTCAGACTCAGATTCAGACTCGTCCGACTCTTGTGCGCCAGCTGTCGTCGGCTTGTTTTTCCCGGGTGCTTCAGGTGGTGTCTGTACCGGTGTCTTCACATTATCCAATGCGTCTGTTTCGGACTCGTAGCTCATTTCAGTTGCAGCAGGTGAAGTTGCTTGAGACGGCTCTAGCTCAGCCGTATGTGGTCTGCTTGTGTTCTCTGTCTCGACGACCTGCTGAGGCTTTTCTAGTACTGTTGGCTCAACGATATTCAACTCCGAATTGGGCTCGTCGGACATGAGCACCGTGATTGGTTTTGTTGCTTCAGGCTCTTTTTGTTCAGCCAACTCAGATAACTTCCTTGTCTCAGCAGCTTGGATCTCATGCGCAATCTGCAGCTCTTCGGAAGATTGCTTTCGGGAAGGGCTTAGATGGCTAGATTCTTGCTCTGCGTCTTGAGGAGGAGACGTTTTCTTTTTAGGTGGTCTACCCCTTCGTTTTGGAGTCACTGTGTCTGAGTTAGCGTGAGCTTGCACCATATCTTGGCCATTTCGTGAGGGTTGGAGAAGTCTAGCAAAATGCACTAGTTTGGGTGAGGGGATAGGAGTGATTCTGAGGCGTGTAGTAGGCTTGATGGTTTGGCTTGAGAAAGGAAGAAGCATCCCACCTCGGGCTAGTTCCGGAGAACGTGACTTTGACTTCTTACTCTCGATCGCTTGTAATAAGCTGTTTTGACTACTAGCCTTCGTCTCTATCGCCGATGATTTCGGTTCAGGTGTTGGGACAGTAGAATTTGACATGTTGTCCATCGTCTCTTTATTAGTAGTTGGTGCGACAATTGCTTCATCACTAGGAGTCGCTGGTGCAAGCCTTGTTTCGGCAGTTAAAGAGCCAGACTTCTGCCTCGCAAGGATTCTTTCTCGCTGCGCTTGAACATCGGGAACAGAGACAGCAGGAATAGCAACGTGCAAAAATTTTCGTCGCAAGGTACCAGGTTCTTGCGATGAAGTCCTTCTAAGATTAGAGACACTAAGAGTAATATCCTTGTCGGCCTTTGAAGCTCTCGAGGGTGTAGTTCCTAGTGGCTGTTCTTGCGACGACATGCCATTAGCTAGTCGACGTACGGGAGTGATCAAAGGTTGGCCTTTTACGGAAGCCTTTTTCAGTATTCCTAGAGCACTCGCTACTCTAGGAGTAGGATCTTTCGGCTCCTCCAAGATTTCAATGTCCTTCTGGAATGACACAGATCGTCTAGCAGAGCTTTGGAAAGAGGAAACCGACCTCGATGGTGCACTCTCATCTCGCTTTGCTGGAGATATGATGGAAGTCCCTTGGTCGAGCTTTTCCAAAGATTGAAGAACGCCTTCTCGAGTTGAAGCTGATGGCGTGGCAGTTGACGCAGACGGGTTGGGAGATTGATTGTCTGACTGAGATGCCTCTCGCTCGTTGAGGTCGTCGCGCAGGTCCTTTTTGCTCCCCAATGTCTTTGATGGCCCCGCCTTGGTATTATGCAGGTTGACTCGATTAAGTGACTCACTTGTTTCGATAGCCAGCTGCTCGGACTCGCGCCTCGAAGCTAGTGGGCTTGATTTTGCAACAAACCCCTTGTCCTGCATCTGTGACATCTTCTTGTTGTTCGCCACAGCGGAGGAAGCTCTGACAGTCTTGCTGAGCTCGTTGGTGGAACCACGTGCCAATTCAGGGGAAGACTCAACTAGCTTTCCCTTGCCTTTGTCGCGTGGAAAGGGAATAGTAGTTTGCCGATTTGGTATAGGGGTAATCGGCGTGACTGATCTTGAAAGAGCTTGTGACAGTGTGAATGACAACGCACTACTGTTTAAACATGGCCCCAGCCCATTTTTCGTACAGTAATTGCATGGTTCTGTTCCGTCGCATTCTTGGTTCCGTGCGTGGCAAGTATCGCAAGACTTGCGCGCAGGTTGCATGACGCCGTAGTTTATCAATCTCACAGATGAAGGGGTAGCTTGACTGCGGATATCACCCTCTTGCGATGATCGAAAGGAGATTTCTCTTGACAGACTGCGCTCTGCATCCTTCTCTCTTTTCGTGTGGTCATTAAGCCTCTTCTCTGCCTCATTGACTTCCTTCCACGAAGTTATAGAGGCCTGTCGCCTTTTCTCGCCCTCCTGTTTCTCTTTCAGCTTAGCTATCCTGTTCTCGGCCATATCCTTCCGCTTCTGAGCTGTTGACGTCTTTCCACCTTCTGATTGTTTGCCATGTGGAGTCATCAAGTTGTAAGAAGTCTTTGAGGGTTTCTTTAGAGTTGATGCCTTTCCCGGGGTATTTTGCCCGTTCGTGGCCAATGGCGAACTCTCTACTGTCTGTTCCGCAGTTGGCGCCCGTCTCTGGGTTTCAGGAGAGTTTTGGCTACTATCCGTACTTCGTCGTCGTTGCTTTTCTTCCACAGCACTGACTAGGTTGGACACTGATATTGATGGTCCAGTACGCGACTTCTGAGGAGTACGAATTTCTTGGCCTTCAGCTACTGGATCTCTTCTCTGGGTATTATACTTTGGTGTAGGCTTTGCAGTGCCATTATCACCCAGTGCTGTTGAACGTGGTTTGGACTTTGAAGTCTGCTTAGAAGTAGTGCTTGAAGTGCGGGAAGCATGTCCATATTTGGTCATGGGCTTCTTACTTACCCCAAACAGTCTTTCTTCGTCTGGAGAGAGGATTCGGTCATAAACACCCACGCTGTCCAAACGCGCACGATTCGAGACAAGCAATGGAGCTTGCTCAAGGGCTTCAGAGGTGGAGGCGTGCGACCCGTATGGGTTGGATGGAAGTCGAGGTGCATATTGATGCTGAGAATCATTATGATGTCCCTGGCTCCCGGAATCCATCTCATGCATCACTTCTTCACCCCCATCCATAATATCAAGGTCTTCAATCTCGTCATGAATCAGAGTTGAACCCCCGGTATGCATTTTTAGGCGAGCCTGCTGTTCGGATCTGGGTGGGGCGCTCCTCAAAAGCGATGCTGGAAGGGACGGCTTCAAGAACCGACTCTGCGGAGTTTCAGTCCCAATTCCATTTACTCTCGGGAAGGAATTCACGAGGTGTTCCATAGTAGACCCTGGAATCGACTGTTGAGATAGGGTGTCAGGTTGCGGGGATTGGCCCTTCGAAGGCTTCTGAACGAAATGATTTCCATGGTCTGCGAAGTCAACTTGGGAGTCCTGAATAACGAAGTCTGAAGAAACTGAGCGCGACCTTCTTCCCTCAGTTGGGTGGTGGCGATTTTTGTCAATTTTCGATTCCCCTGGTCGTTCGGTCTGAGTATCGCCTTCAGAAGTCTGAACTGGCGTGTCCGGATGTAGATTTTCAATGGGTGTCCCGTAACGCTGCTCCTCAATGCGCCGTCTCTTGTTCGAACTTGAGTTCTGGGACTCTAGTAGCCTCTTGTGCGCCGATTGCGGTCGAAGATTGGAGGTCGGCAGTACCGAGATTTCTCTGTCAATCGCAGCTTGGATAACCTGGACCATGATCTTTTCTTGATCTTTCTCGCCCTCAAAAATTGCGCCCACTGTGTCTCCTAGGTCTAGATCGCAATTGTACGCATCTTGGATTTTCTTGATTGTGAAGTCCCTATAGAGATCGTTAGTCGCGTTTCCAGCAAACAACGTCAGAGCTCAGCAACATACGCAGCCTGCGCGTCCGTCAGGTAGTTCTTCTTGTATCTGGCCTCCACTTGAGCCCATATCTGCTCAAAAGTGTGTTCCGGCTTGACTGGTATCGTGAACCTATCCGGCTTCTGGGGTACAGTCGGGACGCGACCACGCGCAACGAGAGAGTTCGGCGGGGCCGCGGCCAGCGGGAGGACCTGCACGATCAGGCGCATGGTGGAGACGGCATCAGCGCCTCATAGGTTGTCGACTGTTGCGCTGGAGGATATGAGGCCAAGGTTGCGTAGCGACGCAGTGGGTGAGGGCGACAGGAGCGGGGTGCAGAGTGGTAGAGCTCCAAGTTGAGGCTTCGGTGAAGCTCTCCACTAGCGGAGATTTTCGACCACATCCCTGCAAGAAAAAAAGACACGACTATTCTGGCTCACCTCCACACCTCGAGCAAATTCACGGCAGTGACATCATCTTCACATGTGTCCCCAGAGCTCATTTATGCAGACATTGGCGAAGAGCCACAGAGCTGTCGGATTCCTCCATGACCCCTCATTCCACAAGGTCCGTTAGCACGTGGAGGCGCGAATCCGCAATCCGCGAATCTACGCGTCCCGTGGGAAAAGTGGTAACTGATCGAGCACTGTCTCGTGTGCACCCCTGTCTGCACCCCTGTCTGCATTGCTTGAAATGCTTCAACGAGATTCCGTATAGCCCAAGGTGAAAAGTTTCTATCTTGTTCAGATTTCCGAAATTGCATTGAAGCACCCCAAGCAGTAGCATACACGTGTGGCGTCAAGACCTCGAAATCACCCCTGTCACGCCGGGAACCTAAGCGAATTTCGAGACAGCTTGGACCCTTGGGCCCAGGACGTGAGTGAAGTCAATATCAACCTCTTACCTCAAATTGACCTGACTGGCCCCAGGGATGGCGCCCCCAGCGAGAGGCGCTTCGAAAACGCCCAAGAAGGACGGGCCCCAGGTACGAAACTTCTTTGAACGCTCATGATCTCTCCTAACATACAATTGAACAGACGGAGAACGGCAAGCGGAAACGAGCGGTATGATATCCCGAGATCTGGTTCCACGGAGAATACTAACTTGCAAAGGACCCCTCTGGGCCCACAAACCACCCAAATATTCGAGCCAAACGGAACCGGGAAACTCCCAGCAACCTGAGCAATCCCAGCCCTTCTTCATTCGACCGTGCGAAATCCATCTTTCGAGGTGACGATGACCCCTACTGCCCCTCCAAAATTACTGCCCCAAAGGCTCTGCCAGAGTCCGAGGAATGGTCTTTCCGTTTCGACGTCCTATGCAGGGCGGACCCGAATGACACTATATTCAAAAGGGCATTGTAAGGAATATTGAAGATAAGTTTCCCATCTGGCTTTATATCAGATGAGATCTCGGACATTGGAAGAACGATGCGAGAAAAGGGCGCAAATGAAAAGAGGATTGAAGCAATGCGATATTTGGCAAAAGAAGAAGTGGTACACAGACTTATATGGGTACTCGCCGAACATCTTGACAGTCCCGATAAGGCTAGGGAAGCGATTACTTCTATAGTTGATGCCAGTAATCATAGACACGGCAATAATGATGACGACAACGGATTCGGAAGCCTCGCCAAGGAACTCAGGAAGCTGCGGAACCAGAGGGTAGGGGACCAAGCCGAAGACACTGCCGAAGAAGCGAGTAACAAGCATTCAAACCAGCCTCGTTCCACCGCCCAATCGTCCACAGAAGCTCGCACCGATCAACGCAGTGCAGGAGCAACTATCAGACTTCCAAGTCGGTCTCATTCCACAGAACAAACATCCGTAAGACCCAAAACCTCTATAATCATTCCAGAGAATCAATACAAGAGGCCTCCATCCACTTCAAATCCCGGAGCCTCGTCATCTGCCCAAGCAGAGAACCTTCAGGGCAGAAAGAGGGCCAGCTGGGACGTTGACAATCCTACCGATCTCTCAACGGAGGAAATACCGAGAATATTCAAGAAAGATCGTCATCTTTACGCCTATCATGCCCTCCCCGTGGTTAATGAGGATATGCAGAGTAACACACCCTATGAAAACCTTACGGCCGAAATCCGTCGTCGGTGGAAGGAGTTGAGCGAGAAGGAGCGCAAGAGCTGGGTCGTCAGTTACAAACGCCTTCTAAGCGGGGATTTGGACATGCTCGTCCTTTCAAAGGACTCGAGCAGTCCGCCAGCACGCAGCACTGACGAGCCCAGAATTCGCTCAACAACTGGCCCCAATGAACACGATGGAACGAAAGAAGTCAGAGTAAAGCGCGAGCCGAACATGGACGGTGCTCCTTCTACTTCATTGCCTCCTCTGGGTGCGTCCAGAAGCCCAGCCCTAGCGACTTCTCATCTGGATGCAGCTAGAAGACCAGAAGCAGTGGGCTCTCGTCTAGATGCCCCAAGAGGGCCAATGTCAGAGCGTCACCAAATCTCCGAAACCCCAGTCGTTGATCTCATCTGGGGAATATCAGAGCTTCGTAGGGAAGAAGCAGAAATTATTGCCAAAACAATCCAATCGAGGTTATCCCAGCGCATTGGGAAAGAGGTAGCCTTTCATCACCCCTTGAAGAAATATTCAATTGCTCACTGCTAGTAGATTTCATATGTCAAGCTTCCTAGTGGAAACCCCTATAAATTAATACGGGACAACGTGGGGCCTCGGGTCATGAAGCTGCTGAATGCTGGCGGCACCTTCCATCCCGAAAGATGCCGAAAAGCTCTTGAACATGATCTTCAGTTCTGGGTCGCGGCGAAACTGACAGCTTTTCCTGAGCTGGTGAAACTACCTGTCATGTTCTCGGTTATTCGGCTGGTGAGTACAGCGTCCAGCTGTCATGGTGTCACTAGTATTAACCTATCATCTCTTAGGACACAACTCCAGTAACGGACTTGTTGTTTCTCAACGGACCAGCTCTCACTGCAACGAGTGCTGAAGCAGTAGGAGACTTCGTCTGCAATGCATTTCGAAATAGAATGCACCCAATGGTACGAAACACTCGCCCATTTGACCTTCACACTCTCCGTAACTCACTTTTCCTCCTAGAATTACGAACTTGAATTCGGTCCTGGCAGTAAAGTCAAGGACATAATCTTCAGAATACTTCGGGAAAATGCCGGCAAATTCGTGAGCAACAGACTTGAGAGGAAAGTCAGGCCTATTGTGTCAAGTACAGAGACAGATTCCTTGAGCTCAAGAAGTGTGACTTAGTTCAGGAATGGGAGATGATCTCTGGTCTCAAGTGGTGAGCCCGTGCAGAAAATACGGTACCTTGTCATAAAAATCCGTACGTTACTTTCACTGCGTGAGGAGCTTCATAGGATTTCCAGCATTTGGAATAGGAGAAAAGATCGGCCTTTTGAGTAACTAGTAAAGTCGCGCGGCTACCCCAGACAGCATCAACAGGGTGTAGGCAAGATTGGAAGTGTATCCGCTGCCCCCGGTTTCTATGAGTACATTGGAGCCCCACAGACAGCGGCAGGAAAGTGCACATATATCTATGGCAAGGCACTTTACCGCAAAGTCATGCAGGGAGCCACTGATTCCGAACGTCTGGCGAAACTTCGATCCCGCTGTAGGGTAAACTTGCAGGGAATCCAGATCATAGAATGCCAACAGGCTATGGCGGCATCGGCCCTGTCAGGAACTACGTTGGGGTAGAAAAGTATGTTCGTGGTCGGGTCCACGATTGGCAGCATTTATGTGCCAGTCCTGAAAAGTACGAGTCGTGAAAATGAATACCCAAAATCGGGATTAGTGCCTTTGCATATCTATAAACGTCCTGAAATCGTTAAATGTACTGTAGTTTTTTTGAAGTCCGCATGCTACAGTACTAGGTCAGAGTTTGAGCACATTGATATACCACGCTCTGGCTTCACGCTTGCTTTTTGGACACCATTGCAAGGAGTACCCCCACGCGTGAGTACGTGCATAACCTTAATTGCACCCCTGAACGTATGTTTCTGTATAAGTGGGACAAAATTTCACGCATTATTTCCATGATCAGTATTAGTTTAGAAAGACAAATTTATTTCTTGCATGTCCCTGGACTTCGGGCTTGACAACAGAATGCTATCGACCAAGGGTATCTTTGAAATGATCCAGTTTCGCCTGAAGAACACCAGTACCCAAACGGATCTTCAGGAAGACCACAAGAGTCTACCCAAAAGCTCATATCAAAGCAATCGTATGCACACTCCATTTCACCAGCACCCGCTCAATCGTCCCAAACAAGGCCTGATATCATCTCCCACTCCTTTACAAGCTCGCATTCTCGAAGGTCTAGGAATCTATCCTTATACTTGAAGACTATCGGTCGGAGCACTTGCTCAAGGGGCCGAGAGTTATGAAATCTAGAATGTCGGAGACACATTCTGATAGCCGACACGAGTTGCTCACGCAACTTGCTTCGACCCTGAAACTCGTTTTCGTAGCTCTATATGATGAAATTTAGATTGTGTTTCGTCAAATTTATTTAGTAAACTTACATCTGGATGAAGCCTCCTCCGCAGTGTCACAGATATACTTCAGTGCTGTCTGACAATTATTTACAGTTATAATGGGCCCGTTCCGATAGAGCGAATCTACACAAGGAGTCGTATCCTAGGGAACAGTTTGTTAGCATCGAAATTGACATATGAGATTGCTCAACTAACCGTCCTCAACGCTACAAACATGACAGGGCACGTCCGAAGTTCGGGAAACGCACGTGGATCTGCTGATACCCACAGCCGAAGGTCCTTCTCGATTAGATTACGGCATCTGGACGGGCCGTCTGACTCTATGGACCTGAAAAACCCAGACACATGGTCCTCGGTCACTTTGGGGTTAAGTGTAAGGGGCCTGGCGCCCCCCGGCATTGGGACAGTAGGCTTCTGTACTGAATTAGCATATTCCCTTAGATTGAACTCTACGTACGTACGCGAACACGAATCCGCTGGCGGAGTTCGTTCGAAATCAATCTGATTATGGTTTGTTCCTCGTGAGGATGGAAGTCCCGTGGGCCGCAGAGAAGATCGACGATTGGGGTAGAGGAGTTCCTGTAGTAATCTTCTCTCGTCATTATAGCTGGATGAAGAGGTCCATCCGATTGCAGAGCTGATCTCGGTCTGATTGGCGCACCAGGTGGTGGGTTATGTCCACTATAGGCTCTAGTAATTACAGCTGCACGGTGGAGAGTAGAGTCTTGGGCATTCTCAGCGACCCCGCGTTCCAGGATCGCTACGGTATGAAGAGGGACAGGTGCTCGGATCTCATCTAGGACACCATCCTCTTGTCGTGTGCTATACGGAGGTAGGCTCATACTCGCGACAATCGCTTTGGGTTCTAGTTTTAGCTCGGGTTGAGGTTCTCCGCTCCCCAGTATCTGAGAATTCTCGCTCGTTGTGCCTAGACCCACGAATAATGACTTGCGCTTGCGAGGAGTACCTGTAACAAGCGTCTGAGCGTTCTGCGTGATACTACGATCTTGTTGTGTGCGGTCTGGCACCGGAGAAGAGCTCGCAAGGCTTTTCTTCTCTTCAAGATCTGTCTTCTCAGCACGGCTTCCGCGCTCCAGTACCGGAGTGTTTTCGATGATTGTGTCTGGCTCTGTAAGATGAGTAGTTGGCTTGAGAGGAGTGCCCGTAACAGGTGTTCGGGCGCTCAGACTAGCCTCATGATCTTGTCGTGTATGATCTAGCACTGGAGTATCGCTCCTAGTATCTGTCTCATACTCTTGCTCCGTCTTAGAATGGCGGTTTCTCCGCTCCAGTGCGTGGGGGTTCTCGTCATGTGTCCGATGCCCTTGCTCTGCGTGGGAAAAGTGATTCCCAAGCGGTAGTACGTAGGGTTTTTCGTCATCTGTATGATGATGTTGGTCTTTGTTGGGTGAAGGCTTCCCACGTTGCACCGCTTCGGGCTTTCCGTCATTTGTCTCTAGTGTACTCTGTTCCTCAGTATAGTCGGAAGGCTGACTCTCTTCCTTAGGTGGAAGCAGCACTGTGACATCACCAGAGAGGAGATGCGTATAACGGTCATTCCAATCATTGACATCTTCGTCTGACAGCTTCTTCCATGCCCTTGCGACCTCCATTATGAGCTCTCGATAAGTAGCTCCTTTCTTCGTGCCTTGCTTGAACAAGAGCAATGCATGGCGGGAAAACAGGTGACGAGGCTTCTAGAACCTCTCTAGAATCTCCGAGAGTGATAATTCGGCGACATCATCGACGTCCCAAGAAAGCTTCTGCTCGCTATTTGCATAGTTAGAGATCTCGATGTCCATAGGATTGGTCTGTGGAGTTTGCTCTAGGGATTCGGAGCGTCTCAAGGGTTCAATAGCAGTACCTCCATTGACCCTAGCATGATCGCCTCGAAGATTTCCAAAGTCCGCGACTAAGTCGTCGAACATCCCCTGATCGAGTTCTGTCCCGTGTATTCTGAGACTCCTAGTGACGATTGTCCGGATCGCTATCGGCGCCTTATGCGGGGTATCCAACTGCTCTGCCAATAACCAAGAAAGCCTGTGGACTACTTCCTCTTGGGCCACTTCGCGCATTGCTTTGGTTTGGTCTAGCGTAGCGCCCCTGTCCAACATCTGGCTCTCGATCACATCAACTCCGATCTCATCCAACACACCTGATGGAAAGCATATCTTCAACAGTCCTTGTACGGCCTCTTTGAACATGTCATCCTGTAGGTGCTCTCGGCAAACGAACTTGAGCCAGAACTGCCATTCCTCAGAGTCTGGTATTATCTTCTGCGCGTTGGTATTCGTCGGACATGGCGCATCGGGGGCTTCTTGGAGTCGCTTCGCACGGGCGCTTGTAGGGGTTGAGGATTGGGAATGCTCCTACATAGGTCAGTATTGTCGGGATCGAGACGATCACGCTGGGCGTGAAAAAAGTGGCACGCTCATCAAGCACTCTGTCTCGCGTGTACACCTGTCTGCCGCTCTTTGGGGTGCTTCAGCAATTTTCCACATAGTCCAAGGCGAAAGGGTGCTATCTCATTCAGATTCCTGGAAATGCATTGAAGCACCCCAAGCAGTGGCAGACAGGTATACCATGAGACAGCTTGCTAGTGCCACCTTTTCGATGCCCCGCGTGATGATGTGTCTACGCTTACTTCTCGCTTTCGCTTTGCTGGGACTTGAGCCTATTCGTGGGGTTGGATTAGCCGACAGCCTGATGATTGGATTTTGGAAGACGCCTACCTCATTCCTGCCGCGTCCAGATTTTGACCCGCCGAGACTACCTCTGCGAGCCGTGCAGAACACCATAGTGACCAGGAAGGCGCCGTGTTCAACGGACGGTCGACGTTGTCGAGGTGCGGAGGTTCAGGGTCCGGTGGCGCGGTTAAGAGGTTCGCTTAGGCCCCGTCCGCTAGCGCGACACGTTCTCACGTGCACACTAGTGTTCTAGGTGGGAAAAAGGTGGCATACATTCAAGCAGTTCAAGGCCGTCTGAGGTGGCCCAGAGAGCTATCAGGCTTGCCAAAGCTAGTATTTCATGCATAACAATAGCATCCTGAAGGACCTCAGGCGGTGCTAGACGAGCGTACACAAGCACAGAAATAGTGTGTATACCTTATAGATTTGTAGACTGCCGCTTTCTAGTAATACTCATCAACCATACTATCTCACAAGTGCAGGGTCTCATCAACATAACACTTCCCCCGGACGTACTGAACGAGCTCTGTCTCGATGTCATTCTAGCCCATATGGCAGCCCATGGAGCCTGGGAGGAGAGAATGCAGCATGCCCTGGAAGTCATAGAGCGCGAGATGATCGACAATTCAACCTGGCTACTGGCCATGCGATTGGATATTGCTGAGAAGGCGGAATTTGGTTTGGCAGCTGTAATAGCCGCGACACATAGGCTCTATACACAGCCGGACGAGTCCGACTACCATGCTTTTGACCGCATGGCCAAGGCATTTGCAAGCCTCCGAGATGGCGTCGGTAGGCAGAACAGAACCACTGCTACAGGTTCTGGTATATTTGCCCCTATCGAGAATGATAGTAGCAATACCCTCGGAACTAGGCGGAGCACTACTATCGAACCAACCCCAATCGATGCCACGGTCGATAGGGAGACTGAAGATGAATCTGTTCCTGTCAAGGAAGAGGTGATGACCGATGCTGGTGAATTGACCCCCAGGTCTGCCCCGAGACCTGCGCCTCCAGCTCTTTGATCCTCCAGCTCAAGCGATGATGACCAAAGTGAGTCCGAAGATCAAAACGACGACTCTCAAAGCGACGAGGATCAAAGCGACGAGGATCAAAGCGACGAGGATCAAAGCGACGAGGATCATCCAGCGATCAAGATCAAAGTAGTGCTAGTAGCCAAACTGAAGATCAGGCGAGTGACTGTGACAGTTCTGGCTCTGAAAGCGCGTACGCAGCTGAAGATGGGCCCTCAACACAGCCACCTAGAGGCATCAAAGACCGTCTCGCGAACTCGTCAACACCATGCATGGATCTCTTGCTTGACAAACGCCTAATCCTTCAGAACAAGTACAAGACGATCATCAAGACTTTGGTCAACTTAATTGTCAAGCGGAATGGAGACAAAGTAAGGATCATCTCACTGTACTAAGACCCTAGTCTGCTGGCATTCTCAAGCGAATTTTTTTTTTTAAATTCTTTTTGAGAGGGGGGGGGAAGGTGTCTACAGACTGTTTTTCTGGTAAGGTCATACCCTTGGGGTACAGATGCTAACGACTTTCACAGGAACCGCAGCTCCATGGATTTGACAGCCAAGCCAAACACAAGCAGTTGAAGCTGCTTGACTTGGGAACAATCATGAGATCTATCTTAGCCGACCCAGAGCTGAACGAGTCCAAGGCTCGGAGAGCACTGGACGAGAAACTAAGATTTGTTGTATGCTTGCACCCACACTGCTTCCCTGAATTGGGGAAGTGTGCTTTCGTCTTCGTGAATATGATGCAGGTGAGTGAGCCTTAAGAAGTCTGTCATGAGCCAATAGGATGCCAATGCGTCAGTCTAATTACACTTCTTTATCACTCTTTAGAGTGCTGCGATGGATTGTCCACAGACTAATGTCTTGTTTTTGTATCAGCTTTTGGATTCCTCAGGACTATGTGGCTAACCATATGTCAAGAAAACTTTACCTCTCCTTGATCTTCTGAACTTATGTCGCTTGCCATGCACCGCCGTGAATTGAAAGGCCATTTTGGACAATACCCGCGCCAACGTCTCTATTCGACAACCTAACGCTGTAAGGTAGCCTGAAACTACATTTTGGCTGTTAGATTTGCTGAAATGTCACAGTCGATCACCAATTTGATGTCAAATTTAGCGAAGGCTTTCGGTACCATCGAAAAGGGTGTTGTGAGATCACCAAAGGCTACTGCTTGGTATCTGGAGGTCAAGTTACGGAAGTTTGCATATAGGAACCGAAGACTCTTCCCGGAGCTCCGCAATACTACCCTAGCAGGAAGGTGGATGGCTTTGTCAGATGAGAAGTGGTAAGGCATTACGAGAATTGTACTGAGCCATTCTAAGCGATCGAAAATGGGCGATGAATGGACGAATGAAAGAAAAAGATTAATGATCTAAACTAACGGGCACGGATGAGAGTTGGATAGGCTCTGAAAGGTAGGGTCTCAATACAACACAATAGAAGATCACTATTCCTCAAACATTATGAATCCGCAATGTGAGAGTCTGAGCGGGTAAATCGTACTGACTCAGCCATACGCTTTGCGCATCTTGATAACATATGAAGACACCCCTGCAAGTCCCAAATCTGAGCGTAGAGGATGTCGAGGACCTCGGTCTTCAAATCAAGACTGTTCTAAAAGCGCATTGGGAGCGCTATCAGTTTTCTCAAGCTCGTGGATCGCAATAACGCTGCTGTTCGTTTTGCGCATGCTGATAGTGTTGTGAGACACTCCTACACTAAGCAACGTTGTCTAAAGAGAATATAGAGGCTCCAAGGTCTTTAACTCAGGGCTACCCCAAGAGCACACTGTAAAAGCTATCTTGTTGCTCGAGCTCCCTGAAAACATCTGAAGGCACCCCTGAGAATGGCGCATTTGAGTGCAGAGAATGCCGTGGCTCTGCACCTCTGAATCAACAAAGCTCCAAGAACATCTTGCAAACGCTACCTTGTTGCTCGAGCTTGCGAATCGCGTTGACTCCGCGGTAGGTTTGCGCACCCTAATAGTTTCGCGAGATACTCCCGCCCAGTGCGAATTTGAGTGCAGAGGATGTGAATGTGCTAAGCCTTTGATTCAAGGCAGCTTTAATAACATCCTATAAACGCTACCTTTTTGCTCGATCTCGCGAATTGTGTTGACTGCGCTGTGGCTTTGCGCACTCTGATAGTGTTTTGGGGCACTCCCGCGAGGAGCGAGGCCGACCGCTGAGGATAGAAGCTCCAACGGCTATGAATCAGGAAAGCTCCAAGACCATCCTGTAAACGCTAGTAATTTGCTCGAGCTCGCGAATCACACTTACGCCGCTATGAGTTTGCACACACTGATGGTGTCGTGAGACACCCCCGTAAGAAGCTAATTTGAGCGCAGAAGATGTGTTTGCTAGGCCTTTGAACTAGGAATACGACAAAAATGTTTTGCACACTTGCAAGGCACTGCTTGTGGTGCCCTAACAGCTTCACTGGAATTCTAGCAGGATGAAGCCTTGTCAGTGTCGAAAGATCATACTTGGTGATGGGAGGCGTTTGGACTGGATCAGATTCGAGATATCGCGAGCAAAAAGCGGTTGGAGGAAATGTTTGATTGAATCCCGTGCTCCCTATCTCATAGAACAGGTCAGATGGACAGTCCGATGAGAGATGCCGTTCGCAATGCCGTTGTCCGAATCACTCCGCAGCCCTTCCCGCTCCAACTTCTCCCTTCCACCATTCCGTCTATCTCAGCCTCCTGGCCTCACGTTCGGACTCGAGCAAGCAGAGGATGTCGTTTTCGCGGACTGGATAATAGTCAGATCCATGCCGTCCTTCAAATCTGCGGGGGTTATGTCCATACCTGGGCCCTTCACGTTCCTGATGATGCTTCGGGTAGTATCGTCCATGAACTCGACGCGGACCTGGGTGACACCTCCACGGGAGCCTGTTGTCCATCAGAACCGTGCCCTCTTGTATTCTCATTTCCTTCCCCGCTCGTTTGGATCGCAATTCGAGGTTGGAGGATTGTTACGTACCAGTGCGTCCGAGAACTAGAGATTTGTCAGTACTCGTATTTTGCTGTTTCATTACTGAGCAACTTACCGCGAGTGACCTTCACGAGCTTGACGGGAACTTTCGCTGCGTCCATCTTTGCAGACTACGCCTGTTAGTTGCTGAAAATCGAACCCGGGTGGAGTGAACTGACTTTTGGTTTGTTGAAGCTGCGGCTTTAGGTGTGTTCGACAAGTGAGTCGATTTGCGGGCTTGCAGCGGGTTGTCGTAGGTGCGCAGAGGTCGATGGCGTAGGCTCTCAATTTCGCGATCGATAGAGCGACGTGCGAAACGAATGTGGAGCCAAGCCGCCCGGGCCGACCATTCAAGCGACTGCACAATTTAATCCATGCAAGGCTTATGCACGCCCCCACCTTATTGGACGAGAGGGCCTTTATTCCGCATTTCGGACACCACCACCACCACCTCTTTCACTCCCTCGTGATTCTGACTCTTATTGGACTCAATTGCTTTTTCCCTACACAGACTATTCTAGGGCTGCCCCCCGCCGCGCTCAAACAAACCCATTCGCCCCCCGCACGTGGTGTTTTCGAAGCTTGACTCACGCCTTACAGCCCACTTCTTACGCCCCGCTACGAGCAGCACGACGCAAGCAATATCGTTGCATAAGACACCATCAGTATATTGCCTGCACGCCCGACGCATATCTTAGGAAAACCCCCTCTGCGGCCAATTAGCCCCAACTACGTGGATCACCTGCAGCCACCGGAGAAGCCAGAGAAGCTGGTAGCCGCGCCGTGCGACAGCACCCCAGGAGATCGCGGAGTTTGAATAAGGTCACAATGGATCTAGTCAATTCGTGAGTTCTCGTGCTTCCCCACCCTCTTCACCCTTTCATTCCACCATGACTGTGAGCAATGGCGTTGTTCCGGCTGCAAGACGGCCCTCACGCTCTCTACCGCACTTGACTGACCTTTTGGTGGATAGTCTGAACGATCGGCTTTTGTTCGCTGTGCCTAAGAGTCAGTCCCTCCGCTCCATTGCGTGCTTGTCAAACCTGCAACAATTTGCCTCTGCGTAGCCAATTGCTAACTCTTGTGGTTGAAACAGAGGGCCGTTTGCACCAGGCGTGTCTTGACCTCCTCAAAGGCTCCGACATCCAATTCCACCGACACTCACGACTAGACATCGCTCTGGTCAAGAACCTCTCCATCGCGCTTGTCTTCCTCCCTGCAGCAGACATTCCCACCTTTGTCGGCGAAGGCCGTGTCGATCTTGGGATAACGGGACGGGACCAAGTGGGGGAACATGAGGTTGTTTCACCTCCGACAGAGACCACAGGTGTGACGGAAGTGTTGGATCTGGACTTCGGAAAGTGCAGTCTACAAGTGCAAGTTCCGCAAAAGGGGGAACTTCAGAAGCCGGAGGACCTGATTGGGAAGAATGTCGTTACTAGCTTTACGAATCTCACGGAGCAATATTTCAGAGAGCTAGAGGCGAAGGCGAACGGCTCCGGGGGTGTTACCAACGGGGATGGGAAGGCGAAGCTCCTGACGAAAATCAAATATGTCGGGGGAAGCGTGGAGGCTGCGTGCGCACTCGGTGTAGCGGACGGCATTGTGGATTTAGTTGGTAAGATGACCCAAAAAGTTTCTCCTAAAAAGACGCTTTTTGCTAAT
This sequence comes from Mytilinidion resinicola, assembly GCF_010093595.1. Lineage (NCBI taxonomy): Eukaryota > Fungi > Ascomycota > Dothideomycetes > Mytilinidiales > Mytilinidiaceae > Mytilinidion > Mytilinidion resinicola. The sequence goes on along the minus strand of NW_022985445.1, from coordinate 717,939 downwards.
AATCGATAGAATCCGGCGAAACAATGCGAGCAGCGGGCCTCAAAGCAATCTCCACCGTCGTCGAGTCTACCGCTGTTCTCATCAAGTCAAAGCACCCCTCAGACCCCAAACTTGTTGATTTGATCGCTTCGCGAATCGAAGGAGTAATAAGTGAGTATCTTCTTTTCCTCTTCCTTGTCAAAGCTTTGTTTTCTTTCATCTGTCACTTTCCGAAGCCCCTCGATACATTTTAGAAGCCTCGGGTCCCGTGTACGTCGGTCGACCGTCTTGACCACCCCATAACACAGAGTCGTCTATCTTTTCTATCTTTTCTATCTAATTTGTCAAATCTCAAAACCCCATCTAAACCCCGCCATCACTACAGCCGCCCAAAAATACGTCCTCTGCACGTACAACATCGAGCGCCCCAAGATCGAAGCAGCCTGCACCATCACCCCTGGCAAGCGCGCCCCGACCATCAATTCGCTCGAAGAAGAGGGCTGGGTCGCGGTCCAAGTCATGGTGGAGCGGAAACGGATCGCCACGGCCATGGATGAGTTGACAGATGTGGGCGCGTGCGACATCTTGGTTATGAAGATTGACAATTCGAGAACGTCGTGAGGGGATAGAGAAGAGGGGGCGGCATTTTGGGCCTTTTTTTAAGGCAGTCAGGTTGAAACGATGTATGGGTAATGAATGAATGGACTTCCTGATTGTGGCGTAGACTGAAAAGTTTGGGATAGAGGTAGTTCAATGCTATCAAACATCTAAGCTCAGAACGTTCTTCAAATCTAGACGACGCGCAACGACACTATACTGTTTTGACTAGCGCTGCCGGTGTCTAGCTGAGGAATGGTATCTTAGAGCCCACTGGCCCTAAAAATGAAGCAGAAAACGAGGATCCTGATTTGAGACCGTCATCGCGCGACATTTGATACCAGAACCATGATCAGACTAGTGGCGGCTTGATATCACGTGCCAAATCTCAAGAGCGGGGACTGAACAGAGATGAACTAGTGTAGGCATAACTCTCTGCACCCATATTCATACATGTCGGCTTGACCATTTGTGCATCCCTTGAGACCTAAGCTTCGAACGCTTATATGTAATATCAATCTCAATCTCACCAGCTTCACTACGCTAGACCTTCCTAGTTAAAATGATGTACCATTTCAGCGTCGCAGAACTCGGTAGGTAGATGCAGGTCAGTTCTCCACATTGCTCAAGGCTATTGGGCCATTTCAATAGCACAATGGAGCTCTAAGCAGTCTAAAACCGGGCATTCCAGCCCTACGCCGGGAACTACTCGATGTGGTAATGCGGACCACCACGGTACAAAAGCTCTCGTGGCATTCAAGTCGACCAGTACTATATCAACTTGAAACCCACTTTTCAATCAATCTACATCATACTTCATCCAGCTCACTCTCCTCTTGCTGTCTCTCTTCTCAATAGAACTCTTCTCATCTTGGAGAGACGCTCAAGATTAGATCTCGACCATGTCGTCTTCCACAGTCAAGCTCAACAGCGGACATGAAATGTGCGAAACCCCAAGTTACCACATCAGAGCCACAGCTAACCCACCCCCAAGGCCCCTCGTCGGCCTCGGCCTCTGGAAAGTCGACGGAGCCGTCGCCCCCGACCTCGTCTACGAAGCCATCAAAACCGGCTACCGCTGTTTCGACGGCGCCGCGAGTACATACATCCCCCCCAATCCGTCCCTACAGCCATCCTCTAACACCCACCCCCAAGTCTACGGCAACGAGAAAGAAGTCGGCCGCGGCTTCGCGCGCGCCTTCAAAGACGGCCTCGTCACCCGCGCCGACCTCTTCATCGTCTCGAAGCTCTGGTGCACCTTCCACGACCCAGCGCACGTGGGGCCCATCCTCAAGCGCCAGCTCGCCGACCTGCAGCTCGACTACCTCGACCTCTACTACATCCACTTCCCCTTCGCGATGGCCTACGTCGACCCCGCCGTGCGGTACCCCAGCGCGTGGAGCGACGAGTTCGCGCCGGGCACCGCGACGCTCGAGGCGACGTGGCACGCGATGGAGGACGTGGTTGCGCAGGGCCTGGTGAGGAGTATTGGGGTCAGCAACTATAATGGGCAGACGCTTAGCGATCTTTTCAACTATGCGAAGATCAGGCCCGCGGTGCTGCAGATAGAGCACCATCCGTACCTGACGCAGGAGCCGTTGGTGAAGTTTGCGAGGAGTAATGGTGTGCAGATCACGGCGTATAGCTCGTTTGGGTCGTTGAGCTTTCTCGAGCTGGATAACCCCCGCGCGAAGAACGCGGTGCCGTTGACGGAGCAGGAGGTGATTAAGAAGGTGGCGGCGGCGCACGAGAAGACGCCGGCGCAGGTGTTGTTGAGGTGGAGTACGCAGAGGGGCGTGGCGGTGATTCCGAAGAGTAGTAATAAGACGCGGTTGGAGCAGAATTTGGATGTAACAGGGTTCACGCTTTCGGAGGAGGAGATTGAGGCGATTAGTGGGTTGGATAAGGGGCTGAGGTTTAATGATCCGCTTGATGATGGGGTTGCTATTCCTGTGTTCGCCTGAGGAGGGATTGGTGTTGTCGAGAGATTCTGAGCGAAAGCTAGAGGATTACTTACCACATAGAAAAGGCCTAGAATATGGTTAGAAGTTAGTAAGTACGCTGTCCAAACCTTCCCTCTATCCTCTCCGAAGAACTGTTGTGTATGAGTCCAAGACGAGTTGAGTGATAAACAAGCGGTCCGAAAGGGGGTTGGATGTTATACGCTGAGGCATGCGGAGGACGTCATGTGGGTTAATGTTAACAAGAGTTACGAATCTAACCGTGTGAAATCGATTTTGATAGACGCGGCGTGCACACCGCGTGGACCCATCGTAGTTCAATAATCTTACGCGACCAACTGCGAGTATTCAATTCACGCTCAGCTCATAGTCTTCCGTAGCTCCAAACAACGTCCATATATCACCTATTTCTGAATTCGAAAAGGATGCTTGTGGAGGAGGACCAATATGCCCGTATAATACACCGCTTCCTGATATACACTCGCGCACCTAATATGCGGAAATTGAACAATGCTATCTTCAACCCCTCGAGTAATATCCTGCCTTTCTTGAAACAGTAAACACCGCACTAATGCGTCAGCGCCTGCCTCCCCTTCAACTTCCTCCTCATCAAAATCTTCCGCCCGCCCCGACTCCTCAGCCGTGCCAGAAACCCATGTCTCCGCTTCCGCACCCGGTGACTCGGACTAAACGTATCTCGGGGCCCACATCGCACCTGCGACGATACCAGGGAAGGATGCGCAGATATCTTCGGGAGGAGGTCGAGCACGGTGCCGTCGGCGGCCGTGACGGCGGAGGGAGTTGTAGAGGGTGTGATCGCGTTGCAGGAGCAAGGGAGAAGCTGAGGACGGCGCGGAGAGAGGAGAGAGAAGGCTCGAGATGTGACAATGCTGGTGTGCTGTTAGTCTGGGGGCTGATGAGACGGACGGGAGAGCAGTACGTTTGCGGCGTTGAGATTCGAGATGTTGGGCGCGCGAGAAGGCGGACGCAGCGTAGAGACTGCATGGTGTGTGATGGAGCCCTCGCTTGTGGATTGGGGTGGTAGAGTGAGCGTGTGGATGGGTGTCGTTGATTTATGGATGTGGAGGTCGCTCTCCCGAAGTTCGAGGTCGAAAAGGGCCAAGCACCAAAATTTCTACGGAACCTGGTCTTCGACTTTTTTGTTTGCACTCCCGACACATCACCCACACGTATTTCTTGAATACCACGCGCAAATCGGCCTGGCTATACTTCAAAAGCTTTTTCTACCTAGGATAATTTCACAAAATGGAAACCGCACACCCTCCTCACCGCGCGCACGCCTCGCGGCCACTCTCCACCACTGAAGCGCACTCCCTCCTCACCGCCTACCTTGTCGCAACCGAAACATCTCCCCATTTACACCCAGACGGCCTTCTCAGCACAGCAGGCGTGCAGTTCGCGACCTCTGCTGGCCCAATGGGTGGTGTCGTGCTACACAACCTGAGGCGCGTGGAAGCTGGGTTGCGGGGCGAGCACATGGAACCAGATTTGGAGGTGCTGGAAGAAGAAGATGCGAAAGCTGGAGCAGAAGCTGGACTAGAGGATGCAGTGGTGGGCAAGGCGCTGAATGGGAAGAGGACGGTGAAGCAGGCTGAGGAAGGCTGGCAGGATATTGAGGAGTATCAGAGAGAGCAGGGGCCGATAATTGGGGAGATCGAGGATAGATCGAACTTTGTGGCCGATGGGGTTGAGGAGCCGGTGGTTGTGGAGCATGTGGAGGTACCGAAACTGGATAAGGCGGCCAGGAAGAAAGCGAAGAAAGAACGGGAGGAGAAGAAAAAGAGAGAGAAAGAAATGCTGAGGCAGAAGAAGGCGAAAACGCAGGGCTGAGACTTCAAAATCGAGGTTGGCAGTACTATAACGACACAATTCGGCGATATGGCACGGCAAGATCACGCAAAGGGTTGTGAGTATTAGGCGGCGTTGCAAATCGATGCCAAAGCGGCTTTTAATTCCAATATTTTGGAAGCTGGACACCTGCTTCATCTCCAAACCATGGTCCAGGACTACAGCTCTATATCATTCGCCTGCAAGGGTTTCTCATTATCCGCCGATTTATCCACCACCTTCGACTCGCTGACCCAGCTCATCGCCTTCAACCGCTCAGTCAAGATGGGATGAGAGTAGTGGAAACTCGAGTACAGCCAATCCGCGTCCATGCTCGACAGGTTTTGGATTTGAAGCTTGATCAACGAAGAGCCAAGCTCCGCGCTATAGCCTAGCTTGACGGCGAACGCATCTGGAGAAAAAGTTAGCGCGATTCAATGAGTATCTTCGAAAACCAGCATACCAGCTTCATACTCCATGCTCCGAGTCAAGATGTTCATTATCAGCTTGATCATTGAATCAGTTGGCGAGAGTATCTCATTGAAGAGCAGGAAACCGATGAAAACAGGACGCTGCTTGTGGAAACCAAAGGACTCGTAGAGCGAGTTATTGTTGATGAAGACGGAGAATAGAGAGAATGTGTAAAACAAATGAACCTGGCTGATCAGGAGAAGCTTTGTAGTGTGCCCCATTTTCCAGTGACCAAGTTCGTGTGCGAGGACAGCCTCGACTTCCTTGTCAGAGCTCTTCTCTAGAAGAGTGTCGTAGATAACAATCTTCTTTTTCCACGGAAGTCCAGTGAAATAGGCATTGCTATGAGAGCTCCGCTTGCTACCATCAATGACTTGTAGTTCACCCAATGGAAATTGGAGTTTAGAGGCAAGTGCTTCTACGCCGTCTTTCAGTGCACCTGCCTTCAGCGGCTCGAGCTTGTTGAACAGCGGGACAATGAAGATAGGGTAGATAGTAATCGCGGAGACCTGGACTACTAGCATGAAAACCCACAGGTAATAGAAGAAGCCCTGACCAGTCTTTTTGATAATGGACAAGAAAGCACTGCCGATAGGGACACCAAAGGCAATGGTAAGCGCCTGACTCTTGAGCATGTCCGTTATCCAGAGCTTGACCGTCATCTTGTTGAAGCCAAACTTCTGCTCCAGAACGAAGCTGTGGTAGTATGAGAAGGGCATGCCGGCAAAGGTATCTATGAGGCTGAATAGGAAGACGAAGACGAGTGATTGTGTGATTTCTCCCGAGAAGCGTTCCGGCGCGTAGCGGGTAAGGAGTAGGCCGGCGACGGCCCAAACCTTGGGATAGACATCGTACCAGATCACAGCGAGGCCCTTGGCTTGGTTGAAGAGGGATGAGAAGAAGCCGAACTTGGCTTTGGCGCGGCCATATTCCTATAAAGACCCAGGTCAGCGTGAGGCAGCAACATCAGATTGTTGAGACGAACCTGGCTCTTATTGAAGGTAGGCTTATCAATTTCGTTTTCCAAGGCTTTGGGCTGGGAAGTCTTGGATAGAACGCGGTACTGGCGGAAAAGAAGCCAATTCTCGAGAGCGAATTCCGCGAGTGAGAAGCCGATGACCAGCTTCTTCCACGGGAAGAATGGGCGGTCCAGCCAGCGTGCTAGACGCTGTGGAGAGTTAGCGATGTTCCATTGCGCGCAGTGGGGTGCATAATTACCTGGAGAAAGGACTGAATCATGTTCAGTGATAAAGTTGGTGAGGGTATGAACTATCGCCAGCGCCTAGGTGAGGACACTGTTTCCCGTTTCCGAGACTTGAGGGGCCGGCGTGGCCCGCTGACAAGGCGGCAGGGCTGTCACACAGTTATCTGAAACAGATAAAAACGGCCAATCAGATGTCGTATCCAGGCTTATTATTCGGGGATTAAGTCAGGAACGAGTTTGACGGGCTCAAGGGCAGTGGTCACAGGGAAAAACACCACACATTCACAGAACTCAACAGTCAGAATTTCTACACATTTTTTGTGATCCTGAAGTCCTTGCATATTCCCGAGCAGTATTAGGACTCGATTGAAAGTCCACGACGCGTTTCGGGCGCTTTTGGCCTGCATTGTCACCAAGGGCGGTTATTAAGCATCACGTGGACAAAGATGCAATAGTCTGCTACCGATCGGATTATATCAATATGTTTTTCGAAGCTCTGAACGAAACGCATCTCTATCATTCTTAACGGCCTGTGAACTTGTTGGGTTACCTCAGGCGGCGGTGCCCGGAGATGATGCTCAAATATTATCGACAAATGTCATAAAGCACCATCACTAGTGGTATAGGAGCGAGCACGAACCTGCAATGGGATCTTTTATGGGGAAGTGAAGCTCTAGAATCTAGTGCCGCCCTAGCTTATGCCACGTATAATTAGTAGGATTTCAAAGTGGGAACTAGGCTAGAAGAGCCGAATGTAAATTGCTGATATTCCAGAAAGAGGTGACAGGGATATAACGAGACACCTTGTACAGACGGCACAGAAACCAGACGAGACTACCGCCATCTAGCACAATTGACCATGGCTACCCAGCACCTCGTTTCACCAGACACCCACCAGTCACCTTTGTGCTCCCAGAGATGGCCAGTCCACTTCCTATACCTGTCGTAATGTTTTGCATCATTGTAAGAACCACATTCGCCTTATTCGCAACAATCTCACGACTTGGAAGAGGCAAGCATAATCGATCAGGGGCGAAACCTGACGCAAATTGAGATATGGGTGAGAAGGTGGCAGACGAGACAGCATCACGTGCAGGTAGAATTGTAGGGTGTATGGCAACAGAGGTTGTGTCGAAGATTCCCTTGCCAATCCTAGTAGCCTGTCAGCCCCGCTATAGGCCAGGCCCAACAACGGGGCATTGTGAGCATCCCACCTCGCATCACGTGACCATGGTATTTATAAATCATAGGGCTAGTTTCCGTGCTGGTGTCTCTTTGTACCTTTGCACGCGTCATGGCCCGTGGACTGGTGTATTCGTGGAAGCACAGCATGGAACATCATGTTGTGAACTCTCTCAGACACCATGGAGTTGAGGGCGGTGTCAGCCCTGGAGGCAGATAGCCAGATATCGGCTCGTGCCGGTGTATCCGCTGTGTCGTCTCTTTTGGCAACGAGGGAATATAACGGGCAGGGGCGAGCGCAGGAACACGCGGCCAATAGCACTGGGGCTGTAACAAAAGACGCACCGTCCCCAGCTGAGCCCCCGAGGCCTTTGTACTGCAATCCTACTGCGAAACGTCGCCCCTCTGCACTTTCTTGTCCACCGTGAGAAAGATCTCACCAGCCACCCAACGGCTGTCAGACGAAGCTTTGAAACAGTGGACGGCTCCGACTGTGTGGGGATCGTTCCTGCAGCAGAAGCCTATCCCTGTCGGCGATCACTGCCTTCAAAAGGGCCGCCTCGAACCCGGTTTGGGTACAGTACACTGACGATTAGCCTTTACATTTCCCAGCTAGCATCACCACTCCTATTCACTCCTTCGCCCGCTCCGCCTCTCCTACAATACACGCGCACTCCGCCGTCGAACTGATGCTCCACAGCGGCTACCCGACCCAGTTGCGCGCCGACATGACGACCACTTCTCCATTGCGGCGCAGGGGCCAATCCGATGGCCACAGCCGTCAGCACTCGCAAAAGTCGCAGCAGTCCGACCAAGAAGAAAGGAACTCGGACTCGCCCTCCACCGTGAGCAACGGCACCCAGACGCCAGAACCTCCCTCGCCCATCGACGACATCATGGCCCCAAATCTTACGCTGCCTGACCGCTCCGGCGTGTCCAAGGTCAACAGCCTCCAAGTCCAGCCCGTTCGCCCTATACACATTCGGAGACCCTCCGTGCCCATGATGCCCCCCTTCATGGTCTCCGCGCCAGGGAAGGTCATCGTGTACGGCGAGCATGCCGTGGTTCACGGCAAAGTGAGTGTCCTCAATTGACGGGGTCGCGTCTCAACTGACACTGGTTAGGCTGCGATTGCGGCTTCAATCTCCTTGCGTTCCTACCTCCACGTTAGCTTCCTCTCCAAGTCGCGACGAACGGTCACTCTGCGATTCCCGGACATCAGTCTGGACCATGCCTGGAATATAGACGACCTGCCATGGGCCGCCTTTTCCCATCCCAAGAAGAAGAAGTATTACTACGATCTCGTCACCTCCCTCGACCCTGATCTCGTGGCTGCCATGCAGCCATTCATCGCATGCGTCTCTACAAAGCTCCCCGAGTCGGATCGAAAGAGACACCAGTCTTCGGCCTCGTCCTTCTTGTACCTTTTCCTCTCCCTAGGGTCGCAAAAGTCCGCGCCCTGCATATATACTCTCCGCTCCACAATCCCAATTGGCGCTGGCTTGGGCAGTAGTGCTACCATTGCCGTCTGTCTTAGTGCAGCACTGCTTCTCCAAATCCGGGCTCTCAGCGGACCCCACCAGGACCAACCTCCGCAAGAATGCGCCCTCCAGATCGAGCGCATCAACCGCTGGGCATTTGTTGGCGAGATGTGCATTCACGGCAACCCCTCCGGAGTGGATAACACCGTCTCTGCGGGAGGCAAAGCCGTGTTATTCAAACGGGCAGATTACAACAAGCCTCCTGTCGTGGTCCCACTCCGCAATTTTCCAGAGCTCCCTCTCCTTTTAGTCAACACGCGCCAATCGCGAAGCACTGCAACCGAAGTCGCAAAGGTCGCAAAGCTCAAAGCTGCGCACCCACGCATCACCGAGAACCTCCTCGACAGCATCGACCACGTGACAGAATCCGCGCATGCCCTGATCACTTCTCCCGACTTCGATCCTACCCACCCAGCCACTCTACAGCACCTGGGCGAGCTTATCACTATCAACCACGGTCTCCTCGTCTCTCTTGGCGTCTCTCACCCCAAGCTCGAGCGCATCCGCGAACTGATCGACCACACCGGCATTGGCTGGACCAAACTGACTGGTGCGGGCGGAGGTGGCTGCGCCATCACTATTCTGAAGCCTCAACCCCCTCCTCGCGCTCCACATTCCATCTCCACAATCGAATCAGACGAAGACGACTGCGAAATAGACTCGGCGGTGTCTGAGCCACCCACCACCCACAACATCCTCGACACCCTTGAAATCGCGCTTGAGACCGAGGGTTTTGAGAAGTTCGAGACCACGCTTGCTGGCGATGGCGTGGGCGTGCTCTGGCCTGCCGTTCTCCACAACGGAAACGAGGAAGACGGCGGCGAGGAGATTGACCAGGAGAAGTTCCTCCGCGCCGAAGGCAACGAGGGCATTGAGCGGTTGGTTGGGGTGGCTAGCTCGAGACAACGCGTCGCTAAGGAAGTCCGAGAGGGCTGGAAGTTCTGGAGAACGTAAACTTATTCTTCCGTCAATCATGTTGTATATATCAGGACACCTCGATTTTTCTTCGCGCGCTTTTTTTCTAGCGGGCGTCTTGGGGTTCGTTTTCGTACTCGTACTGTACTTTACTAAGGTTTGATTCTGGTTCCTTGTTTAGTATGCCAGTAGAACTGGTCTGGTGTATAAATACAAGGGTAGACTTTGAGATTAGAATCATGCTAGAGACAAGGCAACTTGTGAGTGGGTAGTAGGACTAATAGTAGTAATTATCATTATTCTGTAACTACATCATTTTCAGTAACATAGCTAAGCTAATCATTTGCTTGCGATCTTACCCATTTTTCGTAGCATAATTTGAGATTCTGCATCTGAAACGCAGCCGCACCCAGATCCCCGTAATCATAAACTCCTAGATCATAAACTCCACACACCAATCTCTCCAATCTCGCATCCGCAAGTCAGATATATCCGTACCCTCAGATAAGCGTCTTACAACCTTAAATTCTGCTCACACCCCCCCGGAACATAGCAACACGATCATACGGACATATGAATCAGTCCCAGTTCCTGAAACACTAGCTAGCGCCCAGTACGATTAGTACCATACTTCAAACCTACTAACAACTCTAGTAGCGTGAATTTGTCGGGCGATAGCAAAGCGTAGGCGGGGTAGTAAGCACTGGATGCTTGTGGATACAGACTTCATCCCGTAAGCTGCCCAATCCGCGCATCTAGCACCAGCTGCAGGTCCTTGGAATGCGCGACGTAGCCGTCTCGCAGCCGGCGCACGCAGCTGGCCATCTTGGCTTCGAGGGCGGTTTTGCGGGCGAGGAGCTCGTGGAGGCGGGTTGTGTGGGCTTGGCGGGCTTCGGTGCTGGGGAGGGTCAGATTACGGGGGGAGGTGGATGAATGGGGCCAGTGGTGGACGTACAGGGCTTTGTCGTGGTCGTCGAAGAAGGTTGTGATGGTTGTGCGGGTTTTGGTGACGCGAGCGTCGTGGGCTGAGCGTAGTTTTGCGCGCGAGTTTTTCTTGCGATTGTCGCGCTGGAAGAGAAGAGGGGAGGGTTAGCTGTGGTATGGAGACCAAAGGTGATGGCGAGAGTGGATATTTGGGATGAATATGACCAGGCATAGAAGTATGGTTGAGAGGTCATAATATGTATATCAGACTTACGTCCCGTCTCATCCTTGCGAACAGCTCTTGAAGGGGATCACCCTGCGATCCTAGGGAACTCGATTGCGTTTCAACCATAGGGCTGTCGGTGTCTGTTTCGACTTCATCGATCTCTTGCTCTTGAGTGAATTTCTCGACGCGAGCTCTCTGAATGCCTGCTGAGCGAGTGGCTGTCTCTTTAGTAGTGGTTTTCTTGAGTATGGTTTTGGGGGGGCCCATGTCGCCTTTTTGCGCAGCTTTAGCAGCAGGAGGAGGAGCCATAGTACCTCTTGTTAGCGCTGGGGATTAGTCGAAAGCAAGCAATTCATTCCTCGATGTGATGGTAAATAGGATGAAATCTTTCCCTTTCGGTCTTATAGTTTTGCCGCGCACAGACCACCTACATCTTAGCAAAAAAGATTTCGTACTTCCTCTCAACACTAAACTCACGACAACCCCAACCTCCTCCTCACAATGGGTCTCAGCGAACCAAAAAAGTAGCTCCTCCCCTTCAATCTTCCCAGTCCTCCCCACTAACCTCCTCCCAGCCGCAGCAAACTCTCCGCAGACCCAAACAACACCACCTGGTCCCGCAACACCGACCGCTTCGGCCACCGCATCCTCACCTCCCAAGGCTGGACACCCGGCGCCTATCTTGGCGCCATCGACGCCGCGCATGCCGAACACTACACCGCCGCCAACGCATCGCACATCCGCGTTTTCCTAAAAGACGACAATCTCGGGCTCGGCGCGAAGCGGGGCAAGGAGGCGGTGGAGCGGTTTGGGCTTGGCGGGTTCGAGGGCGTGTTGGGGCGGCTGAACGGGAAGGATGAGACGGTGTTGAAGGAGGAGCAGAAGAAGAGGGAGGATTTGGAGATCAAGGTGTTTACGAGTCGGAGGTGGGGCAGTATGAGGTTTGTGAGTGGGGGGTTCTTGGTTGGGGATAAGATTGAGAGGCTGGTGCAGGGAGAGAAGAGGAAGAGAGGAGAGGAGGGGGATGGGGAGAGTGCGAGGCCGGAGAAGAAGGTTCGGAGAAAGCAGGGGAAGGATGATCTTGCAGCTGCTGCTGTTGCGGATGCGTCTGAAGAGGGCTTAGAGGCTGACTCGAAATCTAAAAACAAGAAGGAGAAGAAACGGCGGAAGCAGAAAGAGAGTGATGCCGACGAAACACCCTCTGAGTCCACAACAACTACCCCCACAGCCTCAGACGAGAAGGCGGAAAAGAAGCGGAGGAAAGCCGAGAAGCGGGCCTTGAAAGAGGCACGTCGGCTTAAGAAGGCGGAACGAAAAGCAGCGAAAGCTGGCTCCGCGTCCATTTCTACCACCGGCACATCTACGCCATCTAGAGCTCAATCATCATCCTCAGAAGAAGATGAAGCTGAAGAAGTCAAGAAGCTGGCATTGCCAACCACCAATCCGGCATACAGTATGGCGGGCGGGCGACACGCTGTCAGGCAGCGATATATTCGGCAGAAGAAGATGGCATCGATGGACCCAAGGGCCTTACGAGAGGTACGCATAATTTTATACCTATCGATTTGATTTCGGTGCTAACATCACTACAGATCTTCATGGTCAAAACGGGAGCATAGAGTGTATGGGTTTTCAGAAGCATAGCGAACGGCGAATTGGGGTTAGATACGCTTTGATAGATTTTTAAACGCTACGAATATCACTTTGGCCTCTTCCTGTGTCATGATTGCAATTCGAAATAGAAAAACGTGGAATGAGAGCGAATCTCGGAATCAGACTTAGGTACACAGCATACACTGCCTGCACAGAAGTCTGTGCACCCCTGCTGGCCACTGTCTGAGACCCTTCCTTGCTTCACCAGAAATCCAGATGAGATGTACAAGACAACGCAGCGCAGTCCGGAGCAGCCCTAAATCCTTTTCCTCCGCTCAATGCAGCGCCTCGAGAGTCTATATCTTTCCGAGGCCTTTCATGCTGTACTGAATCATCCAAAACAGTAGAATGATGAGGTATTTCTGAAATTTGTCTGATTTGCATCCTCGAGAGCTTTGCGTCCTCGAGAGCTTTATATCCTGCTCGGACTTCTGAGACTATGCCGGAGTACCTCAGACGGTGGCAATCAGGCGCGCCCAGCCGTTTGTACGGGTGCTGTAGTTCGAGTCATCAAAAACCTGCCCAATCTCTGTTCGAAGTTTGAATCCTCCACCTCTTTCCCGCTATCTCCACTTCTCGAGTAACCGGCCATGGTACCGACAGGTAGAATGACTTCAATAGCACAGGCATTTCCTCTATAGGCGCAATAATAAGCTCTTCTAGGGGGGCGTGTTCACTTTCCAGAATTGCCGTGTCTCCCCAGCCGTGGAGGAAATCATCTTCGAAAAAGTCTACAGACAAGTGCTGAAGTTGGCGCATGCTTGCGATAATTTCCCAGAGAGTTTCCCAGCGTGATGTTGGAAAACCGACAGTTTTGGTCACGTCATGGCGAACGGTCTGGATGGACCGTCTGAGATTCAGCGAGCGAATGCAAGCAAGACGCTGCGGGAGAAGCAGCTGCGGGAGTTCTGCGAGCGTGTCTTGGAAAAACGGTCCTTCGTCAATGTTGAAAGTAGTGTTGGCATAAAGCAGATCTATACCCTCCGTATAACTATATGAGATTTCAGCGGTAGCCGTGAGCGGTGTCTGCCTGACGGCTTCTCTCAAAAGAAAGAACTATTCACGGAAATTAGAGCAGTGAACTTACATTTGCCGGCAGGTTAGCAGTAGTGGAAGCCGTTTTGCCCGATTGGCACCACTAGTCCTCACGCTGCCGCCAAAAAAGCACGCATGCCCAGGACCATCACACACATGACCGGAGAACTTTGAACCATCCGCATGGCAAAAGTAAATCGTAGACCCACCCAAGACGAGCCTCCATATCTCCTGCCGGAGCTCAAGGGGCAGGCGCTGGAGAAGGAGAGAAGAAGACTGGGCCGCTGTGTGCTGGGGAATGTCAGCAATTTGAATAAGCGGTAGAGTTAGGGCACGCGGTCGTGGATTGGGAAGATGTGGTGGTGGTGTTGGTGGTGGCGATGGCCATGCTATTGAGGCCATAGCTGGTAGCAATGATGTTGAAGGTTTCGGGAAGGCAGCAGCCTTTATGAGGTTATTGAAGTGCACGGCTGTGCTGCAAGACAACCTTGGCGTGCATGTCGAAGGGTGCTGCAGTTCGCTCGTCCAATTGAGGGCGTGCAGAACATAACATCACCTATAGGAGATTTTTCCACTCTCAGGAGGCCTCCAACCCCGTACAGTAGCCCCCAAAACGATCAGGAAGTATTCATAGTCTGAAACGTCTTTCGCAGGTCCAATTTAGAGCGTGTAAAAGGTGAAAGTTTGTCCCATCCTTCTTCATTGTTGCGCTTGCATCAATCATTTAAAGGGTTCAATTCAGTCTTCCTCAAAACATACTGGCAGACCCCCTCAACCGGCACGTCTGCACCGAATCTGCGCATGACCTCCCGTCTGTCCCAAGTCGCGACCCTTTGGCTGGCAAAAGGTACACGTCGTTCGTGGTTAGACTTGTGCACAATGGATAACGAAGGGAGAAGATTTAGAATTTGGTAATATACATTAACTCCGAATTTGAATAGTGTGCCCACGGAGAGCTGGGTATAACATAGCACAGCTTTATAGGTCGTTAATTAGATCGTATGATGAAAAGGTTTGAGGTGGCCTTATAAGCTGAAGTATGTATATTGTGACTGCTCAATAAACATCGAGGTCAAACAGACGTCTTGTGCAATTAGCTCCATCGGCTATATCGTGAATGCCTTCAGTTTCTCTGTTGTGGTCTTTGCCTCTTTCTATGCGGAACACCGGGAGCCATTGCGTCTGCCAGTGACATAGGGCCAGCAGCGCTGAAGCTGCTCGGACGACCCCCGCGAGGTCTGTATTGAGGAATTACCGACCTTGAGTCGACTGTCTCCTTGCCACGGGAGCAAGCGCTCAAAAGTGCGCTGACCAGTACATCACACTCCTGGCGAAGCTCCTCATATTTTGCCGTAGAAGCTTGATCATGCGCACCAATCCGTAGTGTGCCGTAAAGATTTAGCAACTTCTGCCTGCGGGCCTTATCGTTTGATCCTGCACCGCCTGTTCCGGCCACGCCTTTACCATCTTTGTCCAGTCCCCGAGCCTCAAGTGCCTCGCGGAATGCTTGTCGAATCCTTCTGCACACCCACGATCTTACAACCCTCTTCTTTCCATGAGTTGGTGTAGTGACCGACCACCATAAACCCGAAGTATCTCGTTGCTTGTAGCGCCGGACAGTCGTTCCGTAGAGGGGGTGAGATCGATCGTCAAGGATTTGGTTCCAGGCGTAGACGGAGCTATATTTGGTCGTGTAGGAGGGTATGATGGCCCGGACCTTCAATTTATGGATGGAGCGGAATGCCCCACTCATGTCGCGGAGTGACTCTTCTCGGAGGCTTCTGTATTGTGATTGTTGGAGGGAGAGCGCGTAGTGGGTTCAAGGGGACGTTGGAGGGTATAGCGAAGGTCAGTGCAAGAGGAAGCTTGTGCTAGTGTCCATGGAACCCTAGGTCCTATTGCTGTATGGGCGGCAAATTATTTGAATGTCGGGGACGGTATAACGTAGTTGCGCCTGCGCAGCATTGTTGTGTGGTGATGATTGTTGCGTGAATGAACGTCTCGATTTATCGTTTTTGACTTCACCTTCACCGACAGCCAAGGACGCTAACCCTTCTGATCACATTCTTTCAATTCCCACACCATCAAGGTGACTCCAGAGGCTTCAATTCAGGAAAGGAGAGACTATTTTCCAGGCGACAAACTGTCAAGGCTCCTCAATAGGAATGGACGACATGAAAACCATCTTCAAGTGCACCGGCGGGCGCATCATCCAAGACGGGCCCTTGTCCAAAAGCGACATGGCACCACGACGTGCATCGTCAAACGCAGCCGCTTCAACTTCGCGTCCTCCCGCCGCGAAAGCAGCCAGCTCCACCCACAAGACCTTCAAGATGACGGCCGACGAGATTGTTACCGACCCTTTCCTGCGCTCCGTCCTCGTCAAGGCCGACGAAGCCCGGAAGCAATGCCTCGTACTGCTCGACCTTCTCGACCAGCATCCCCGAAGCCCCGGCTCGCCCACGCCCAAAGAGATTGAGCTGGAGATATCGAAACAACAGCAGCTGCTGAATGCGTACCTGATGCAGACCCGGAATCTGAATCGGCGCGCCATCTTCAGCACCCGACAAACCAAGCAGACGACCGCGGAGGCCAGGCACGAAATCGATACCCTGCACCTGCAACTGCAGAATCTGTATTACGAGCAGAGGCATTTGAGGGGGGAGATTGGTGCTTGTGAGGGCTATGAGTGAGTTCGACCCATTCACTAACTGCGGCCTTTCTGTAGACTCTGGCTAATTCCCATAGTCACTCATATCAGCGGCTCCCTCTCCTCCCCGTTGAAGAGTTCGTTGAGAAATTCCCCGAGCTTAGCGACGTCGACGAAAACGCTCTGATGGTCGCACGTATCGAGCACGAGCATGCTGAGAGAGAGGAGTTGGAGAAGCAGCGGCAGGCTTTGTTGACGAAGAAGCAGGCCCTGATAGCGGAGAATAAGAAGCGGAAGGACGACCTCGCGAAGCTTGATCGGGACTTGGAAAAGTTCATTGAGGCTGCGGAACCTATTGTGAAGATATTTGAGCAGGAAAATTAGGGATGTTTCTAGATACGGAGTCTCTGGTTGCATTGCTTAGGCGTTTGGAATGGCGATGTGTTGCATTTGGGCATGATACCCGGGCGTCCGGTGCCCTTTGGTAGGCTGGAAATACTCAAAAGGTTGATGGCTCTCTAGTCTTCAAAATAATGTGTGATCTTGGCCCTACATCTGCTCTCTGAATCGAATGCTTTGTGGATATGTTTCGGTATTCCCTACTTTCACACCTTCACATCCTTCATTCTAGATTTCGTCTACCTTCAGATCGTCTACGCCTACTCCATTCTCCTGCGAAAGTTACAGCATAAACCCCAGCCTCGCGCTTTCCCCAGTTTCACACACTCGTTACTAGCCCCCGGAGCGACTGAACGGCACTTTGCCCACGGAGACGCTGGATCATAGCAGAGGATAAGTCCGAGCGCAAGGCCATAATTTTATCGCATACCTAGGTGTTCAAGCCTGTTCCCAGAGTGTAGAAATACTAGTAGGTCGCAATCTCGCCTTCCTTTTTCTCGGCGCAGTCGCGGACCCCACCACTATCTCGATGGCAATGCGATTTCATTCTTCCAAATTTTCGTCAGTCATACTCTGCGACTAGGCGTATCCCGTCATGGTTTCGAATCTATGCTAGCACGTGTGGTTATTGAGTTATTTGCCAAAAGGTGGTGTTGGCCCCGAAAGTCAAGAAGATCTTCTCGCTCGTGACTCAACGGCTTGGCACCAGCCAAGAGTTGCCGAATAGGTAGGCCCACGGGTGTTGTCGGCGGCCGAAGCATACAGTACTAGGTCATAAATTTGGGCACACGGATATATCACTGCTCCAACTCCGCTTTTGCTCGTTCGATACCACTGTAAGGAGTATTACAGTTATGCAGATATCAGCTTCGTATAAAGGTAGTCTAATTTCAAGTAGGCCAGGCTTTCCATCGTGATATTTTTTAAAAGCTTATCGGGGTACCCCTACCAGTTGCAAGGAGTGCCCAAACTTATGTCTTGGTACTGTATGGTAAGTCGGTCACGGTCGATCACAAGCTCCCAAACTTTTGTCCCAGCGCTGTATCCATGAAGCTTGTACATACGAAGGGTTAAGATACTACGTTCTAAGATATCGACATAAACCCCAAACAAGCACAGAAGAAAGACTTAAAAGCTAACAAAACCATCACACATTACAAAAGCACTGCCATCCCCTGTGCATGCTTCCTCACCCCTAGCCTGGTTGCCCTGGCGCCAGGTTCCCACTAAGGGTTATAAGTCATCCAGTTCATGAGCTCAAATATCGTGTTCCAAGGCGGGAAATATTGATGTCCATGGCCATGGCTGCGTCATTCTTACTCAATGACCATATGTCTTGGGATGGAATCGTAGACTGGTTTCCGTCGCGTAGGGGAACAGGACCCGCTATCTGGGTAGGAGCTGTGGATAAGCAGTGAAGTCTAAGGTCATGTGGGCTCTGCAGCACTCCAATATCACTTTGACCACCGCCAAATGGATTCAGGAAATGCTTATTGTTTGAAGTTGTTGAGCGTAACGGTTCATACGGCGGAGCTATGTCTTTCTGTTGGTACAATGTAGGCGTTATATATCTATCTCCATGTTGTGCAATTGGAGCTATCTTCCCTACGGCGGCGAAGGGCTCTCTGTCTATAGGTTGAATCTATGCGTTCCAATTTCCTTCGTCATCTTCCGAGTCTAAAGGCTCGGGCGCTTGTCGAAACCCGTGCTTTTCAAGGACGTGATATTTTGATGCTGGCTTGTTGGACACTATTGACTCGGCAATCAATCGTAATATTTTGAGCAGAGTTACCTGCTTCTACTTCAGGGTTGCCAGTATCAACCTCTCGAAATCTTTCACTGCTTTTTCCAAGTCCTCGACCTTCAGTGTCTCATGGGCCGAATGTGCAACGAATATACTTCCTGGTCCGTAGAGATACCTCTTGTGATCGCCCTTTAGATTTGGAACGTCTGTGCCGTAGTTGACCGTCATGGTCTCGAAGCCCTTAATGTCGCAATCGATGTCGACTGGCGGATAGCCCTCCTGTATCCAATTGATCTCCAAGGCGCCCCCTTCGTCCTCAACTTTTGCTTTTACATCTTTCAATGCGCCGATAACAAGGCCTTCGATCACTTTCGGGGTACCAGCAGCAATTCGTACAGCTATCTTAGCCATCGCCGACTCGGCAACGACATTTGCAGCAAGTCCGCCCTCGATCCGTCCAATGTTCATAGTAGTGTTGCCATACTTGGTACTCCATGGTAAGTTCTCCCTCAGATGTATCAGTTTCCCCAGAGCCTCGATAAGAGCGTCATTTGCGCTGACACCAAGCCATGGATAACCGGAATGAGCAGCTTTGCCTTCCACGTTGACCTCGAAGCTGATTATACCCTTGTGGCCGCAGACAAGCTTCGCTTCCGTAGGCTCTCCAAAAATGACTGCATCGTATGCGTGTGGGGCATGATCGGAGAAGTGCTGCATGCCCAGGCCGTACCTCTCTTCATCAACGACGAAGAGGAGTGATACTTTGTCAGAAACGGCGTCCTCGAGGGAGAGAACCGCGGTTATTTGAGCAGCAACGCTTGCTTTTGCATCCACAGATCCGCGTCCGGATATTATGTTGGATGTTTTGTTGTATACATAGGGCCAGTACGGAGGAACCTTGAAGCAGATATTTCGAGTTAGTCACACAGTCAATGGACAGAGAATATAGCTCTCGGCTACGTGCAAGATGTCTCCCACGCACAGTATCAATATGAGTCGACACTAATATCGGTGTCTTTCTGTTCTTGCCCTTGTATGCGAATACATTGAAGCGCTTTGCCCTCACTTCCTGCAGCTCCACTGTGAAGTTCTTGGACTCCAAGTACGAGGCCAACCAGTGTCCCACTTCGTCCTCGTTCCCGGATATAGACTCGATCTCAACCAGCTTTCGGTGTAAGGAGAGAAGCTCTTTGGAGGTTTCCGCGGGTATGATGCTGGATTCGGAGGAGAGCTCTTGGGGCCGCGGAAGCTGTAAAGCAGCTTGTTCAGCCGTGATACAGGCTGTCAAGCTGGACAAGACCAGTATGACTAATTTGAGTAACATAGCAGCACGTAATTGAACAGTGTTGTACAGACCAATGGCTAATGGGAAGAGTGGGAGACAACACGAGGGGTTGAAGAGGGCGACATTCCCGCGTCGCGCTAGAGCAGACCCACATCCGATGATGTGCTCTGAGTGCGCCAGTGTCTTTCACCATCCCCATATCAGATTCATGAGTGCGCAGGTATCGAAGTGATAGCTGTTCGACAGTTACTCTGTCACGGCATAAGTCTGCTGCTCTCGCAATCACTTATGATTGCACATCAAATGCGAAAGCTCGTCTGTCTCCCGTGCGTCTTCGGTATGCCGCATTCAAGCTTCAGCTCGAGCCCATTTCCAAGTGCATCGATCAAATCATGGTTCTTAAAGCACTAATCTACTAAAGTACTTCTCTATCTGCCATGGGTGTTTGTGAGTTGGCTACTGCTGGTAGGCAACCTCAAGACGCCCAAAGGAGAAATGAAATATACCAGAGATATGCTACTCCTGTGCTGCTGTCTCGTCGAAATAGTTTCCGGACGGTAGCTTCACATCGATCGAGAATGACCCGGGCCAAAGCGACGGTGCCAGGTCCACGGCAGGAAAATCTCAGAGTAGCATAGATAGAAAAAGGCGTGTACGGCTAATCATTGCGCCCTCTCCCACAGCTCGAGAGCAAGGAGAGACCGCACCCAAGATCGGCTGCTGGAAGTCGTTCTCCACTCATCTTGACGGTCTTCGTAGTCATGGAACCTCACACCATCACGAGGACAGCGGGTATCTCAGCCGAAAATGCTTTTTGTGAGTGTGATGAATTTGCGTTGTTCATGAAGAAGAAGAGGAGGGCGAGCGCCAGAGATTTCTTTGAACTGGCCTCGGCGCCCAAGTTTTTCCAGCCCCGGTTGCAGCCCCGCCAATCGCGGGCTGAGTCATGGCGTGGGTTTTCGCCTTTTGACTGTGCGAATTCATGGCATCGGATGCGGAACAATACTAACTCACCTCACCTCAAACAACAACCACCTGCGACCGCGTGTCTGTCTTACCGAGAAAGCCCCCCTCAGCTGAGACATCAACGACACTGCCCAGCATGGATTCCGACTCAGAGCACGACGAGACGCTCCAGGACTCGGAGCCCGAAGAAGTCGAGGTGAAGCCCAAGTCAGCGCTGAAGAAGTCCGCGCACCCGCCCAAGGAGGAGGAAAAGCGGCCAGAACTCCCCGAGCAGCCAGAGCCAAAGGACTTGGACCTCACGACGTTAACGCCCCTCTCGCCCGAGATCATTAGCCGTCAAGCGACGATCAATATCGGAACAATCGGTCACGTCGCTCACGGGAAGAGCACTGTGGTGAAGGCGATATCGGGCGTACAAACAGTCAGGTTCAAGAACGAACTGGAGAGGAATATTACCATCAAGCTGGGCTATGCCAACGCGAAGATCTACAAGTGTGACAACGAGGAGTGCCCACGCCCCACCTGTGAGTGGAATTTGGGCTTGCACAGGTGGCAAGGCCAGTTGTAGGCTGACTAGACTGGCAGGTTATCGAAGTTACAAGAGCGAGAAGGAAGTGGACCCGCCGTGTGAGCGCGATGGATGCTCGGGGCGATATAGGTACATTTTGTTGAATTCAACTGCTTGATGTCTTGGCTAATCAGTATATAGGTTGGAGCGACATGTCTCCTTTGTGGATTGCCCAGGTCACGATATTCTCATGAGCACAATGTTGTCTGGTGCAGCCGTCATGGACGCAGCCCTCCTACTGATTGCAGGAAACGAAACATGCCCTCAGCCTCAAACCTCCGAGCATTTGGCCGCCATCGAAATCATGAAGCTCAACCACATAATCATTCTCCAGAATAAAGTTGATCTGATGAGAGAAGAGGGAGCCGAAGCACACTACCAATCCATTCTGGTTCGACCACCAGATTCGATATGCGGATCGTAACTGACATAGACCAGAAATTCATTCGGGGCACAGTCGCGGATGGATCGCCCATCATTCCCATCTCGGCCCAACTCAAGTTCAACATCGATGCGATCAACGAATATCTCATCACAAAGATACCTGTGCCCATTCGAGACTTCACCGCAAAGCCGCACATGATCGTCATTCGGTCTTTTGACGTGAACAAGCCCGGAGCAGAGATTGACGAACTGAAGGGTGGAGTTGCTGGAGGCAGTATTCTGACTGGTGTGCTCAAGCTCGGCGACGAGATTGAGATCAGGCCTGGAATTGTCTCGAAAGACAGCACAGGGAAGATCCAGTGCAAGCCGATCTTCTCAAGAGTTGTAACGCTGTTCGCAGAGCACAATGATCTCAAGTTCGCTGTTCCCGGAGGTCTGATCGGTAGGTTTTGGGAATATCTCCCAGAAGTCGTGAACTAATACATCCCAGGTGTTGGTACTCGAGTCGACCCAACCCTCTGCCGAGCTGATCGTCTTGTTGGCTTCGTGCTGGGTCTACGAGGACATCTACCCGCCATCTACACCGAGCTCGAGGTCAACTACTTCCTTCTTCGACGTCTGCTAGGTGTGAAGACAGCAGACGGCAAGCAGGCAAAGGTAGCCAAGCTAAGCAAGAACGAGGTGTTGATGGTCAACATTGGCAGTACGGCAACCGGAGCGAAGGTCATTGCGGTCAAGGCGGATGCTGCACGTCTGTCACTCACATCTCCCGCATGTACCGAGATTGGGGAGAAGATTGCTCTCTCGCGGCGGATAGAGAAGCACTGGCGGTTGATTGGATGGGCGAACATTGTTGCGTAAGTAACCAAAGGCTTGGATGCAGTGCATTGCTAATCTATGCAACAGGGGATCTACCCTCACGCCGACGATTGATTAGGCGCTTGTCCACCAGTTGGGGCGCCTCGAGCAGGGAAAAGGCCAATGAAGTTCCTGCGGACCAGTGTCACAAGGCTAGTAGAACTGCAACGTTCAGCGCTTGGTTTTCTTCGCGCCTCTGCACCTTTGTAGCATGCATCCGTGATCCTGGATTCAGGAGCGGCATCGTGAGGGGATCTGTGAGGGAATAGACGGCAGAGACTGCAGGCATGCGGCCTCCTGGTTGGAAAAGTGCATTGCGGACGGCCCTGTGAATTTGGTGTCGGAAGCATATACTTATCAGTTCATGGAATCTGAGCGTAAAGACAGCATCGGCTCTCCCAGTCTAGAACTCAGTAATGGTGAATGAACATGTGGTAATAGCCATTGGGCCCAGCAGCGGCACCCCGGACGTTCCGAGTCTTGATGCCGGGGCTTCGGACGCATTCACATGCAAATCGCGCTGCATGCTTGCTCATATACGGGCTCTCACCCAACGCTTCACCCCAACGCCTCAACGTCAGAGCATGCATGAGGTGCCTCAGCACTACTGGAGCCATCTCTAGTCCCCCGCCATCGTTTATAAAGTGAGCAGCCCGTCCGCTCAAATGGCCCCTCGCCAAGCCATTACGCCTCTTCAGTCCACGTGCTCACACTCAGCTTCGCAGATCCCTCCGCATCCATAGCAGCATTCCAGCTCTCATTCTTTCTTCCAACGCGCCAATTCCTCCCAAACCACCCTTTACATACTAGAAAACATGTCCCAGGAACCGTCGCCGCTTCCGGGGGACATCCCTACGTCGAATCCGAGTCACATCCATCGCCCTGTACCGCGCCGCCACTTCGAGATGTCGACGCCGGCCTCCGAAGGCTCACATTCGCCCACTCGTGGCGCCTCCTCCGACTTTGTTGCCCAGCTAGACGCGAAGCTGCGGCGGTCGCGGACCGGGAGTGG
Source organism: Mytilinidion resinicola (assembly GCF_010093595.1). Lineage (NCBI taxonomy): Eukaryota > Fungi > Ascomycota > Dothideomycetes > Mytilinidiales > Mytilinidiaceae > Mytilinidion > Mytilinidion resinicola. Next base: position 694,537 of record NW_022985445.1, on the reverse strand, counting down.
CAACGGTGGTGACCTGGACGCGACGTCTCGAACAAAATCCTTCCTCAACATGACCTCGTCAACACTATTCGGGATCTATTCGGACGCTGGGACAGGGGACCGAACAGAGCCGCAGACGCCTTGGGGCACTGGGGCAGAGACGCCCGCCCGGTACGGAGGGGACCCATGGGACAACAACCCGCTGGACCAGGCAGCACTGGACAAAAAGGGCGGAGAACTGTGGGAACGACCGCAACAGAAGCAGGTTCAAGGCGTATGGGGTTACCTCCTGCTCATCGGCCGGATCCTCGCTCTCTTCGCGTTTGGAGTCGTCTACGGAATTATCGTTTCGCACCTCCACGACACGAGGAACCTTGCGCCGGTGCGGATGCAGGGCGTGGATCGGACGCAATGGCAGTACTACACCGTCTGGGGCACCGCCGGGATTGTGCTTGGTAGCCTACTGCCGTACGTGGATCTGCTGTGGGCCAGAAGTCATGTGCCGGAACAAGTGCGACGAAAGCGTGCTCCATCACGCAGCAGCCCACTAGGCGAGCAGTGGAACCCCGTTGTTCGAAGCATTGGCGCCTTCGTGGGGATTGCATTCGCGATTGTAAGTTTCGGATACTCCCGACGTGCTAGTTACTTTTAATGTTGACAGCCCCAGCGCAAACTGCCCTGGACGTCGACCCTCCAAGTCTCCGTGACTCTGGCTCTCGTCAACCCAGCACTCTGGTACATACTCGACCGCAGCAAACCCGGGCTCACTCTCTCCACCCTCGTTTCCGTCATTCTCACGTCAGTCCTTCTCCTCGCAAAGCCAGACGTCGTGCCGCCGCCAGCGGTCTTTGCGTCCAACGCAACGCGCCTGCCCCCGTCCAGCGCCGCCGTCTTCACGGGCAAGCCGAGCGCTGAAGCCCCCCCGGCGGCCCTGTTCGCCGGCGTGGTGAGCTACGAAAGCCTAGGCGTTGCAACTTGGATAGCCAGTGTTCTGTTCTGCAGCTGTATCTGCTTTGGCAACATTGGACGTCGTTTAGCAGTCCTGGACAACACACGATGGTCGCGATGACAAATAGGGCTATTGACATAAAATTTCTTTTCCAGCGATCTACGGAAAACAATCCGCTTTTTCACTAAACTGTCGTTTTGCCGCATTGGGAAAAAGGGGGACTATCAAAAAAGGCTTTCCGATATTCAATCAAGGGGGGAAAAGCCCGGAATTCATTATTTTCTGGTAAGGAACCAGGCTGGGGCTTTTGCTTGCTTTCGGCTTTTTTGAGTCCTAAGGTACGGGCGGGAAGCATCCATGTTACGGACGCAGTGTAATTCAATAGCCGAGTTTTGGGTTTTGCAACATCCTTAGCCAAAAATGGCAGACAGACTTTCCAGAAACCTAAACTATGCAGTTAAGTGCGCCCGCAGGTAATAGCACATAGGAACGACAGTCTATTGAGACTTCTCGAGCTTGGGGTACTATACCGCAGCTCGCGGAGGAAGACGATGGCCGTGACGACGAGACTAAAAATCAAGATATCCTGTGCCCCCAAGCCGACGATAGACCATCATCAAATACCCACCCCCCATATCGCCCCTTCCTCTATAGCATATATATGTGTGGGGAGAGAGGGGATGGTCATGGCGCATGTGGAACTTCGCAAGACCCACATGCCTAGCCGAGGTCGCAACAGTGCAATAGCAGCTTATGGAGGTGACTGTGCTGGGAGCTTCAGTTTGAGTGATGGTGAGGTGAGGTGGTGGTCGGGTTAACGGTAGAAAGGGTAACGGTGAAGTGAGGCAAAGTGTTGGTCGGACTTACGGTGGAAAGGGCGAGAAATCCGATAGCAGACATAGCCGTAGTATGGGAACGAACGGGCAAACGTACTAAGCAGAAGCTCAAGACATGGGCGAGGGCGGTCGTTTGTTACGATCTCTGATTTTCAGGGTCCAACCGTGAATGATACCTTATATACCTGTTATTTTTGAGCACCATCCATACTAACCAACAGAGAAACGTAGCCACTCGGCGATCCCGTAAAAAATTGCGACTCTACAGTGTAGTAGCGCAGTGGTAGTTGAGTGGTTTCGTTTTTTGCCGTTTTGTTTTGCTAGTTGAGATGAAGTTCGATTCTCGTTGGGACCAAGGGGGTTGTAATTTTTGTAACTTTTCAGCCATTTGCTGCACTCGAGCTCGGACGAATAAGAAAGACCAGATATCGGTCGTTTACTACGGCACCGTGATCTGCAGACTTTGAGGTATCGAGGAACTTACACTGATATTCATCATACAGAAAGAGGTGCTCACCTAATAGACCAACTTGATGAACTACGCCACACCATCCACACAAACCTTATACACTGACAGCCCGCTTCAGAATTCATATTGCCTTTCTAAATTCCGTTGTCTTACCTTGAAGTCAGACTCCCGACGTTCAACAGACCAGTACGGCGTCGCCACCAGATTAGAGTACCAACCGACAATTGTACCCTGTGACTGCCATTCGTAGAAGGTGCAAGGGATTGCACATCTGGTCCAATTGATCAAGTCCTGATCAACTTTGAGTGCATGGCGTATCTGTCTCTCCCGGTAGGAGTGGTTGATACGCTGCTGGCGATCACGCTCTTTCAGGTAGCCTTTCATGCCGTCCGGGCCATCCCAACGGCCCACAAACCCCCACTCCAAGAGCCGGCGAAGGTCCCAGAAGAAGATCCCGGCATCTTGGAAGAAGTTCCAATATTGGGTTCTGGTGAGGTCATGCTGAGCCCGCACAGCATCGAAATACGTCCATCCTGAGCCGGGAGAGCTTCCCTCAGGCCAATCAGGCCACACCCGAGTTGTATGCCGTAGAAATATCTGAGGCGATGCCCCAAAGTCGGTGCTGGTCTGGAAATGGCGACTGCCGAGGACTTTCCTGAGAGCTTGCCTGAACGGCTCGAGGACATACCCGAGCTTTAACGCGCGTCGTGGGAAGAAGCACTGGTTTCCTCCACATGCACGGAATGGGTTGCTCGTGGTCCGCTCCTGTTCCGTTAGATACCTTGAAGAACTCACCTGAAAGACGTCATGGCAGAGATGGTCATGTCGAGCCATCAGAAAGCGGTGGACACACGTGAGTTCGTCCACCTCTGATAACGACAAGCGGAGGAGGAACTGGCGGGTTGCTTCCTCAACTGTGATCCTTCTCTGCACCAATCCGCTGGTAAAGGGCTTGGCTGGATCCTCTTCGAGACAGGGTCGGTCAAAAAGCCGCAGTGTCCAGAGTGCGCGGGAAATTCGAAGACGTTCCGGTGTCGACAGGATGAGAGGCTCTAAAATAGCCCCTGGATTGTTGATCGCGCCGGCGCTTTGATATGTCGCAGTTGCGATTAAGTGTACGGCCTGGCCAATCTGGCTTTGGTTGGTACGAAGCTCGTCGAGAACCGCAAGGGGGTCGTCAATCCCACACAGGACCTGTCGTGACTTATTCGCATCTAGACTGTCCGCAAGAAACGTACCCAGGTTGTCGGAACGGAGGATTTTAGTGCCATTGAGGGTTAACGCAGTGAGGATGTGATTTTGGATTTGCTGAGGGTGCTGGCCTATGATGTCCCGCAAGATAGTCTCGGGGTATTTGAGAAACAAACCTTCGATAAGAGGACTTGCGTTGATGGAGTCGTACAGAGATTGGAAGTCCATTGACCCAAGAACAGATAGTTGTAAGTCGAATGGGAGGCGCAAAAAAGGAAATGAGCGACGAGCACGTTTATTGCGTCTTGTACGGCGAGCCATGATGAGAAAAGAGAATCAAACTCTGTACAGGAGTTAAAGATATTTCAGCGGTAGATAAAAAGTGAGTGGTGATATTGGTGGGGCAATTCTAAGACGTTGCAGCCTAGAGGATCTTCAATATCGTCAGCATCGTCCGTGCACATTTTCACAGACTACCAGGCACGTGCCAGGCTACGAAAAGTAATGCGTGATGTCTATCCGGCATCTTCGCGTCCTGATGCAATTCGGGCCCACGTTAATAAAATATCATACGCACCATATTGAAGCTTGCAAAAGAATCGCATTCGCTCGTCCGAGCCTCGTCGTGTACCAACCCGGCCACGGAATTTCTATGCCCACCATGCCCATAAAAGGACCGAAGCGCCAAGCACCCTACGAAGTTTTCCCTCTGAAACACGGAAAAGCATTAATAAAGACAAAGGTGCGAACTCAGATCATCAATCGGACTACGCGAACCAATGACCCGAATAGAACAGAAGAACATGCAGAGTAGAGATACTACTTCCTCCTTCCCCTTCTCCTCCGCTCGCCTCCTCCCGAACCTCCACCGCTGTTGCCGCCTCCACTACCACTGCCAGACCCAGTAGGCTTGACCACGTTGACGTTGTACCCTGAGCCCGATCCTGCTTCTTGCACGTCGACTAGCACACCGTGCTGTCCATCATCGTCGTCATCATCGCTGAGTTCATCTCGCAGCCCGCTGGCCTTGTAGCCAAGCAAAGGGTCTGAGTAGCTGCTCTGCATGCCACTCGCCCGTTGGTTCGGCACAGGAACACGACGCGGCATGTTGATGTAGTTATCAGGCACGGGTAGAGCTAAGCGGCGGCTCTGGGCATATTGGGAAGCAACCTGAGGCTGAGATGGGGGCGGAACTGATGTCGGGACCATTGAGGGTGAAGAAGAAGCCTTAGAGGGATCAAATAGTTTGGCGCGTTCGGCGACTGACTGGGCCATATGATATTGATAGGGGTCTGCATTGTAGTGCTGGTAAGGCTGCACGGGGAAGGGTACCAGTTGAGGAGGAGGTTGAATCGGAAGTTGGTGGAGAGCAGAGGGGTCAGACCGACTGCGAGCGGCCTGAGACCGGTCGGCATCGTCTGGAAACGAGTTTTGGCGGGTTGGATATGAGGACTGGCGACCCTTTTGGACTGGAGGCGTCACGTCTTGATAACGTTGAGGTGAGTCGGTGGGGAACGCTCCTGGAGCTTCTCGAGGAGGAGTTGAAGGATGGCTGCCATTCCGACTGCTGACTGATGCCGAACGGGAACCAGGCCGGGAATGAGCGGAAGTGGAGCGCGCAGAACGAGATTGGGGACCGCGGGGGTTGTAGGTAATGGGCGCATACATTGGCTGTCCATCAGGTCCTGGAATCATGAAGCCGGGAGCTGGTGCGGGTGGTGGAGCGCCGTCAAATTGGCCTGAGGACACACGTTTCTTTCCACTGCCACTCGACTTATTCTTGGCTGACTTCGGCGTGACTGGCTTCGGCGACGAGAAAATCGACGAAGACCTCCGCTGCCCATTCTTTGACCGAGTACTGCTGTTGGCGCTGTTGGGGGTTGAACTACTACTTTTGATTTTGGCAGGCGCGCGCGCTGCTGGCGCCGGAACCTGTTGGTTTCGTAGCATCCTTGATTCGTAAGCCTCCAATTCTTCCTGCGTCAAAGCCACATTTGGCTTGCCAGTCCCCCTAGCTCTCCTAATCTTGTCTAAAACTCTTTGAAATAGCACCTCCTCCTGGTCCAGTGGAGCAAGGTGCACGATTGCCCCTCCACCTTCCTGGAAATAGTCGTCTTCCTCCTCAGAATGATCATAAGCATCCCTATATGCCAGGCCGTCCCGCCCCGCAACCATCTGTTCCCAAGCCCTTGGGTCCATATCATTGAAATATAATTCGTCAGGGTTAAAAGAGTGTCTCTTTTGCATGCTCGGATCCAAAGCAACGCCGTGCAAGCCGTCTTCATCGCTGTCCAATTCTTGAAATCTGTATACGCCTTCCGCCGGTCTCTCCCACTCCCTTCTTCCCCTCCCCTGGCCCCCTGGTGGTCTTCCCCATGGGGGCATAGCGTATGGAGTTCGCGGCCGACCACCTAGACCGCCTCCTCGGAAAAAGCTGACTCGATTGGCTTGTCCATGAAAGCAGCATGGCCCAGAATCGTGACGCCGCTGGCACCAATGAGCCACAGAAAGGTGGCAAATGGCGAGGCATAAATGCCGAGCGGAACACAGACCACCAGCAGGGCAGTATAGAGCTGGGAGGTGGTAGCGCGGAAGGTGCCAATCTCGAGATCGTTGCCCCCGAGCTTGCCAATACCGTACATGCCGCCGATAGTGAGGGCGATGACGAAAAGTAGCGTCTTGTTCGTGAGCAGGCTGTAGATGACTAGCATGACGAGGACTACGGCGTAGTTGCTGGAGAAGTAGCCCAAGTTGTAGTTGACCCGGCTCTGGGCTTCGGCAAAGGTGGCGGGCTTCGAGATGCGCTTGATGTCGAAGAACTCGGAGACGGGTTTTAGGTTGGCAAACCTCGAGGAGACCGACTGCGAGCGCAGGCCCTCGAAGCGGCCGGAGAAGTTCATTCTCGAGGTGAGGGCGTCGAGCGGGATGTTGAGACGGGACATGGCGGTGTGGAAGTGCGAGCGAGAGGCTGCGGGCTGCTGGGGCTCGTCGGGCTCAATATGAGTAGTGTGAGATGTAGGCAGGACCGAGGGCTGGTCGTCGATATCTATTAAAGGGGCCATTGTTAGCTTGCTGATGGAATTCCGGAGCAGTGTCGGTTGTATCGGAAGCGTGTCGAGACAGATTAGGGAGTGATACCAGAATGTAGCGGGCGGAGGCGATGAGAATATAACGAGAGTGGCAGCCTACGAGTGCGTGGAGCGCAGGACAAAGGTGACGCGGCTTGGTTCGAGTCTTTTGTGGTGAATAGAAGAATGCGAGCAGTGCGAGGCCAATACGAGGAATTTGTGTAGGGGGAGCCGCTGCTCAGCCCCTGTTGGCTGCTATTCAGGGAGGCCCAAGCCCGGCAATCTGACAGAGCTGGAACAAAGATCCCCCACTCAGGCAAAGCCAATTTGCCTCAGCGAGGCCACGCAGCCCCAGACGAGACGAGGACACCACAGCACGACGACGGGAAGTTGTAGAGACGAGCGACCGCGGGACAGCGAGCAGCTACATATACACGCCGGCTGCTGCTGCTGCATTGCCATTCGCCGCCGGCTGCCTGCGCCATTGGACCACGTTGGACAGCGCTGGTGGTCACTCCAGACGCACAAGGGCCTTTCCATCGCCTGCATCGCTCTTTCTGGCCGAAGTCGTAGTCGCGACATCCGCCATTTTGCCCACGAACACCACGCCAACGTCGCGATGAAGCCGCACGCACTGCTCGCCCTCGTGCTGGGCCTGCTCGTCTCGCTCGCCGCTGCCTGGAGCAAAGAAGGTGCGCAGAGCTCCCCTCCCTCGCGCATTACGTGTGTGACGCCGCAGCCGCAAAGCTAACCCAGTTTTTTTTCCCAGATCACGAAATCTTCCGTCTCCGCGACGAGGTCATCGCCCACGAGGGCTCCAACGTGACCTTCTACGACCTGCTCAACCTCTCCCCCAGCGCCACCCAGGAACAGATCAACAAGGCCTACCGCAAGAAGTCGCGCGAGATCCACCCCGACAAGGCCCGCCAGGTCTTCATCGCCAACTATGGCAAGGCCCCCAAGGCGAAGGCTGGCGAGAAGAAGAAGCCCGGAGTTACTGTGCGCAAGGGCCAGCCGTCGAAGAAGGAGGTTGACGCCTTCATGAAGGAGGCCACGCCGCGCTACCAGCGCCTCACCGTCGTCGTCGAGATCCTCAAGGGCCCGTCGCGCGAGCGGTACGACCACTTTCTCCGCAACGGCTTCCCCAAGTGGCGGGGCACGGGATACTACTATGCTCGCTTCAGGCCCGGATTGGGCTCCGTGCTGCTGGGCCTGTTCGTTGTGGGTGGCGGCGCCATACATTATATCTTTTTGGTCCAGAGCTGGACGCGACGCCGCGCATTTGCCGAGAGCTACATCAGACACGCGAGAAGGATGGCGTGGGGAGATGATTCGGGCATTGCGGGCATTCCAGGGGCGAACGGGACCCCAGCCTCGCAGGGCTGGGAGACGCCCTCCAATGGTGACGAGCCTCAAGAGAGTGTTGTGATGAACAGACGTCAAAAGCGTAACCAAGAGAAGGAGTCACGGAAAGCCAAGAACGGCAAGGCCGCGAAGGGTGCAAAGTCCTCAGGCATCAGCACCCCAGTCGAAGCAGTCCTGACCTCTGGCCCCGTCGGAGCAAAAAAGCGAGTAGTCGCGGAAAACGGCAAGGTGTTGATTGTAGACTCAGTCGGAAACGTCTATATCGAGGAAAAGACCGGGGAGGGCAAGACTGTGGAGTATCTACTCGACGTAAGTGACCACCGTGTGGACCTAGGCCCCTTTCTCTCAATGTCTTCTAACACAACACGTTCAGATTGACGAAATGCGCAAACCAACCTTCTACGACACCGGCCTCTGGAAACTCCCAAAGTTCTTCTACATGCAATCTGTTGGCAGAATCCTCGGAAAGAAAGACATCGACGACGCGCTCTTCGATTCCGAAGACGAGAACGCAGAAGCGGCTACCCTCACGAGCGCAACGGCTCCCAACGCGTACGCTGAGGCCAGGAAGCGGAGGTTAGAACGCGCGAAGTGACCGATAGGTGCAGGGTCTTTGTATGATTAAGCATAGGGAATGGGCATGGTTGGGTCCTAAAAGCAACATTTGCTCTTTTGAGACGAAATAAATTTATTTCGAAAAACGGACGGCCCCTGATGACTTCTTTCACTCATGACACGTACTCGCAACTGTCACTTTGACTCACAAAACCAACCAAGAAAGCATTCGACATGATCTTGTTAGCATCAAAGGCCTTGTGTGGATACCATTACTCCAGGACGTCCAGTCTGCTGCTCCCTTTTCGTGGTATCATTATCTATACAGTATAGCCGTGAACGCATCATGCAGCCGTCTCCATTTCCCAGTAGTCTTCCTCACCATGCAAATTGCCTCATGGATCTCCTTGACCAAAGAAAATGCAGTTTTATGAAAACCCACGTACACCGCACATGAAAGACCCGAAAGCCTGAATTATTATCGACTCACCAGTGGATATACCCTTTTAGTTGTCGACACCGATATGCACGTTCTTCTCTCCCTCCGGCAGAATCTCCGCCTCCTTCTTGCCCTTCAGCTCCGGCAGCTCGAGCATAGCGTCACGGATGATGTCCAGCGCGCTCTGGATCTCCTCCTCGGTGATAACCAGCGGCGGCGCGAGGCGGATAATGTTCTGGTGGGTCGGTTTGGCCTGTTCCTAGTCAGCAGCTTTCACTTCCCATATTGTCGCTAATGCGGGCTTACCAAGAGGCCCTTCTCCTTGAAGAGCATGCATAGGTCCCACGCCGAGTGGCCGTTCGTCTTGCTCTCGTCGATGACGATGGCGTTGAGCAGCCCCTTGCCGCGGATGAGCGCGATCATCGGGCTGTTAAGTTTCTGCAGGCCATCGCGGAACCGCTGGCCCATGGCCTCGGCGCGCTCGACCATGTTCTCTTCGTCGATGAGCTCGAGGGCGCGGATGGCGATGGCGGAGCCGAGAGGGTTGCCGCCGTACGTCGAGCCGTGGGTGCCGGGCTCGATGGTGAGCATGACTTCCTTGGAGCCGAGCACGCAGGATACGGGGTACATGCCGCCTGAGATGGCTTTGCCGAGCAGGACTAGGTCGGGCTTGATGCCGCTCCACTCGTGGCAGAGGAGCTTGCCTGTTCGCGCGATGCCGGTTTGGATCTCGTCGATGATGAGGAGGACGTTGTGCTCGTCGCAAAGAGCGCGAACTTCGCGGAGGTAGCTGTCGTCTGGCACGACGATGCCGGCTTCACCTTGGATTGGCTCGACGAGGAAGGCGGCCGTCTTCTTGCCGTGTGTCTCGAGCACTTTGCGTAGATCTTCCACGTTGTTGTAGCGGATTGGTGCCTTGGTGGTAGGGTCGAAGCTCCCAATGCCTGGCAGGTATGGGCCATAGTTGTCGCGCGATTCCGGGTCAGTGGACATGGTAATAGCGGCGAACTTTGCGGTCATATTAGTATTGAAGTAGTGTACTTCTAGGGGGACAAACAGTTCGTCCGTGGAAGTTCTCCTGCACACTGAACACCAATGCCTCGTTGTCCGGAATTCCCTTCACTTTGTATCCCCACTTCCGTGCAATCTTGACTGCTGTCTCTACGGCCTCTGCGCCAGTGTTCATCGGTAGCACCATGTCGAATCCGAACATCTTGGTGACGAATTCGGCGAAACGGGGGAAGACATCGTTGTAGAAAGCCCGGCTGCTCAGCGTCAACCTCGAGGCCTGCTCTACCAGGGCTTTCACGAGTTCAGGGTGGCAATGGCCTTGGTTCACGGCGCTGTAGGCGGAGAGGAAGTCGAGGTAGTGCTTGCCTTCGGGGTCCCACACCGAGCAACCGCTTGCACGGGAGAATACTGGATCATAGTCAGTAAACGTGTCATACACTCTTAGGTCAATGCTTTTGCACTCGACTAGGCCGCTTCAGTGCCACTTTTGACCACTGGATGCCACTGCGTGAGGTGGCCCAATTGAATTGTTGGTCAACCAAGAGCCTATGAAAGCTAGCCTGGATAATGCCGTAGCAGCCTCCCATATTGTCCAGATTCTTCAAGTTCTGCTGAAGCACTCTAAGCGGTGATTAAGAAATTGTCGCATACCTATGGGCAAGGGATGGTAGTTGTGGGCTGCATGTACCGCCTCTGAAGTCATGGCTTCCTTGGACGAGCTCGCGTGATAGCGCGAGGGATCTGGAGTGCCCGTGGGATGGAACGACCTGGCCGTGGCCTTGAGAGTGCCATTTCCGTTCCCAGAGCCGTTGCTCATAGCAGCTGGAGACATGGTGAAGTTGGGGTTGTTGAGATGATATGGATTTCGTGGTGGGGTTTTTCGTGGTGGGGCAAAGAGAACAAAGTGAGTTTGTGGAAGAAGGATGAAGGAGGGACGGAGGAATTGAATGAAGGGCGAGAAGAAATCTCTTCAGAGTGGTTCAAGTGAGCTTAAGCCTTTGATAGCCAAAACCTGCGCATAGGAGTTTACTATTCTCACGCGCCGGCTGAACCTCCCGATAGCGGCCAAATGCATCGTCACAACGCGGGTCGTCTGTCCCTGCGCCAAACGACAACGCCCTCGGCGCCATTGGCCAGCGAGCAAACATCCCCACCTTTCGCATCTAGTGAAGCCATCGCGGAGGCTAGATGTCGAGTCAGTAGTAGAAGAGTAGGAACGTGACCCCTCATATGGGGATGGCATGAGGCACAGGAGAGCCGAGCCTTGGAAGACGACGAGGGTCAAGAAATGCAATCTCGATATTCTAGCACGCACAGCCGCTTTCGGGGTATTCTCCAGACTGGCGAGTCACGGGATTCTGGACATGGGATAGCACCTAGAGTACTCCGTTGCTCAGCCTTGCCGTGGTTCACAAACCGTTTTTCTGTACGCAAATATTCGCCACTGAATGGGCTTTTCTGATACAGGAACGAGATCCTTATAAACACTCAAAGACCGGTCCAATTCACGCTATCCAACACCGTTCCAGCCTGCAGTGCAGGGGTGCTGAATGACGTCCGACTTGTTTCAGAGCGATACGGCGGCCCTGCAAACTCCCGACAGCCTCGAACCACTCCATCGCGGCGCAGTGAGTTGACGAGGCGGAGCCTGGCCTGGGGTGCAGATCAACGAGCGAGACTACATAAAGACCCCACTAGCTCGGTGGAGCTCTTCGACAACTAGCTTCTTTTAAGACATCTCCTGCATCGTCTACAAGGAAAGCACTCCTTCGCCGAGTGTTGCCTGGAACTAGTACTTAGTGATTGCCCAGTCACCTACTTTGTACATTTACGACCAAGTTCTGATCATATCTAAACATCACTTTCTCAACCTCACTCTAGGACTGTCGGACATCATCTCATCATGTCTACCTCTGAGGCCTTCACTTTCCTTGAGAAAGACGACAAACAGCCCCAGCTCTTTGATGACTTCCAGAGGTTCAACTCAGGCAAGGCGACTGATATCGATGTTCAAGTCACTGCAGCCCTCCGAGCTAAGTACCCCGAGCTCTGTGTGACGAGCGTGCCTTCATCAAACTGCAACCTTCTTCAATTTGTAGGCAGTCAAGTTCCCATGCTGCACTTGGGGGGTTATCTTACTTGCTATAGGTTGCTGCCGGTTATGCCACTGCCCACCTTGACAAAGAGAATGAGCCTGTCTTACGGTGGCGCGGATTCGTAGGACCATCTCATCGAGGTACCGAGATGCCTTCATCTGCGAGCTCCATCAATACTTACTTACCTTCTAGGTGGCTCTGGACATCTTGCGGACGCGATTTTCTTCGCAAAGTACAACTATGAGTGGAACAGTAATAACTTCATTCTCTACAATGTGACTATCGGGTATGGACAGGTGCAGTACGTTCTCACGGGACCAGTTGGCGACGAAACCACGTACAGCAACTCCGCCGTCACCGACGCTCTCCTCAGTTCCATCGGAGCCTGGCTCACTAAGGAGGAGCCAGCCATCTATGTGTACGATGGCTATTGGAGGAGAGATGCTAAGCTCTGGGAGTCGGTTGAGAAAAGCAGCTGGGATGACGTTATTCTGGACCCGAAGATGAAGAAAGCCTTAAAAGAGGTCACCGGAAAGTTTTTTGACAGCAAGGACATCTACGATGAATTCGGAGTGCCATGGAAACGCGGATTGATTTTCCACGGCCCAGTCGGAAATGGCAAAACAATCTCTCTCAAGGCTTTGATGCGAACTTTGTATCATCGAGACTCTCCAGTCGTGTCGCTTTACGTCAAGAATGCCCCTTATAGTTATAACATTCGGGATGTCTTCCAGATGGCAAGGTCCATGACACCGTGCCTGCTGGTCTTTGAGGATATCGATACTGGTGAGAAGATGCAGATGACTCCGACATGAGTGAGATCACTTGCTTACATCGTTTAGTTGTCACACAAGCTACTAGGGTACGACTTGAAGCGCAGCCCTATCTTTCTGGACCTGAATTAACCGATTGCAGTCGTATTTCTTCAACGAAGTCGACGGACTGGCAAACAATGATGGTAAGCCACGCCGCGATTCGAACTAGGACTCGATCTAAACCAGCATTTCAGGCATCTTGATGATCGCTACGACCAACCATTGCAAGTTTCCAGGCAAACCCAGTCGATTCCTTGTCTGACATGTCAATTAGTGGACCAACTCGACCCGGGTCTGTCCAAGAGACCCAGCAGGTTCGACAGGCTGTATCTATTCCCCCGCCCTAACAAGGACGAAAGGGTCTTGTATGCCGAGTATTGGCGCCAGAAGCTAAAGAACAAGCCTGCCATTGAGTTCCCTAAGAAACTCACTACGTCCATGGCCGAGATCACGGACGACTTCAGCTTTGCGTACCTCAAGGAGGCGTTCGTGGCTACGCTCCTTGACCTGGCTCACAACTGCACTATGGGAGATGAAAGCGACAATGATGGAGATGATGATGGGGACGATCCATTGGACAAGTACGAGCTCTGGAAGGAGTTCAAAGCGCAGGTGAAGGTTCTCAGGGACGAAATGGGGAGTACGCTGTCTGCTGCCGACGGCTCCAGCTTTCCGTTCGGAAATGCCGCAGACTATGAGGAAATGATTCCGTTGTTGGCGGACACGAGCCTCCGGGGCAATGGAGGAGGCTCTCAGCCTTGTGGACAGCCCTCAGTAGCGGCGCCAGGATTCGGCTTCTTGGATACGAGGGGCGCGGCGGTTGACAAATCCGCGTCCGCCCTCAGCCCTCTGTCGTCGTTCAGCCCGCTGGCGAACAAGAGGGCCAAATACAACGACGGCGTGTGGGAGTGGGGGCCCCGTTGAGGCGGTCGCGCGTTATTTACACATTCGAATGCATCACGGCCGGTCAACGGCTCTGCGGAGACACTCCCGGGCGTCTGGGGGGACGGCGTACTACCGCTCCCTTGGGCTCACCGGATCGGGCAGATGACACGGCGACGTGGTACTTGGGCCGGGGATAGCCTCTCGAGTCGTTGCCCGCATTGCGCTGTTATGTATCTTTCTTGTCAATCCAGCTCAACGTGATAAGCCCGGGGAGTGCTATTTGATGATCGGTCGCTTCCGACGCCCTGTGATCTCACAGCGCTCCTGTTGCCTCCAGCGTGCGCCGTTCTAATTCCACCGCTAAAGCTTCCTTTCCTCGTGTCGCCGGCAAATCGAATGCAGCCCTACTTCAGCCTCGGGACTGCACAAAGCCTCAAATAGATGGCAGCCTTTCCTTAATTACCTGGTAACCCTTTCTCTGGCCTTCTCTGCAACGGTTCCTCTTAGCCTCTCTTTTGCTTCTCTGCTATTCGCCTTTCTCGTGCGAGAGCACCAATTCATCAAGGGAAGCCAGCAGCACACATCTCATTACGACGTCGCCATTTAAATCGCCCCAGCTCGAGCGTCCCTGCATGGCCGCCAATCATGTGAACGCTTTTGATATCAACTGCGGCAAGGCCGCGAGTAAAAGAGAGGGTTGGGAAGACTTGGTTGCATGGGATGGCGACCTTTATGATCCTCTCTTCCAAGGCGATGTCAGTTTCGCTAGCTCATGGAATGACCTGCATGTTGCCGAAAGTGTCGCCTCCGATTACCCCTCTGCGCCGCCCTCTGTGGGAGATGGATCCTTCTACGAGTACCCATTGAGCCCTCTGTCATTCTCCAGCTCCATTACATCTGGCACCGTTTTTCCCCTCTCGTCGCCACTGGAAGTTCGAAATGACAGAGTCAACGCCGAGTCTCTCGACCATTCCAACCCTCTTGCCTTCCAGCCTCAAGCCCTAGAGAATCTCGGCGGGTGGGCCGACCAATCGAATGAACAAGAACTGGAGCATGCTCGTGCAATCCCGATACCCTGTTCCAATCCTCGATCGACCGCCAGTAGCTTCGTATCCTCGTCTCCTTTTTCTGAAAGACCGCGAATCATTGAACCGGCCCCAGAGGCCGGTAGCAATCGCGCCATAAGAATACCTCAGAGGGGTCCGCGCAGCGGAGCTGGCAGCATCAACTCTCCCTCTACACCTTCCTTTGGGTGGGTCCAGTATCAAGTCAATAACAGCAACAATCGTCTCGTCCCTTTTGGTAGTGGGTCAAATGGTAGCAGGAGGCAACGCGGTCGAACGAAGGGGTTGAACCCTGACCAGCGAAAAAGCGCAGCTCTGATGCGCGTCGGCAAGTGATTTCAGTGCTACCTTGCAACGCTCTCGCTAACAACCTCATAGTGAAAGCTTGCAGTAACTGTAAACGTCGCAAAGAAAGGGTACGCCTAAAAGCTCGATATACGCCTTGCTTCGGGAGCTAACGTGAAAACAGTGTGACCCCGGAATTCCTTGCAAGTCCTGTATCGAACACTACAAAGGCGATCTTGTGAACCACCCCTGTCGAGAACGGTCACTGGCGGACCTTTCTACAGTCTTCTTATCAGGTGCGTACAGTTTTCTGTTTGAATACTTCGTTATTGATTGGCTAACTTCGGAAATAGAGCGCTTGGGATGGCATCCAACTGCCCGGACTCCGGAGTTCTTTCTCTTTCCTTCAAATTTTACCGTCAGCGACTACACGCTCACGATCCCGATAAACCTTGGCTTTGGTCCCTCCCTTCAGCGTACCGTGCGGATAGTGCATCCAAACGACATGAACCGCCTAGTGCACGAACACACGGTGTACGACTGGCCCCCTCGCAGCACCTCCGGCATGCTGTGTCGCAATGCTATTCTTCCTGCTATCCTTCCCGATACCTCCACGCTTTCCCAGGACTTAGACCATCACCTATCTCTTCTTGTAACTTCGCACTTCAAAGCGTTTCCTCTTTACTGCTCGCCTCTGCGGGTGCTTCGGGACATCTACATCCTGTATCGATCTCTTCCCTCTTCCTCCGGTCGAATTCTGCACCAGGCCTTGAAGTTGTTGGTACTAGTCCATATCGGTGGTGATACTACGATTGCTGCATCGGATCCTACTGTGGCATCTATCATTACCTGCGCAAATCTGCCAACGGACACGACAACCACGCCATGTTTCATTCGTGCGCAACTGGGAGCCGTCATGCCTACCTTGGCCCAAGAGCTGATGCGTGATGTTCTTGCCCAGCTAGAACGTCTAGCGCTGTCTCGCAAATGTACCGAATGGCCCGTCGTACTTGCAACCTTGGTGGTACTCCTGATGTCAGTTGAGAGTATCCAGTATCACGCTGCCAAGATGCCATACCACTCCTGCTACGACACCAACCCAACGCCGCTAAGAGACCGGACTAAATGCCAGGATATGGACGAGCAAGGTGTAGAAGCTATCCTGAACTTCTACAAGGCGTGCTATAGCGGGTGCCACTCCCGTCTTCGAGAAGATTGGGAAGGCGAAGGGTCTAGCTTTGAAGCGACCCGGGAAACAAAGTCCGAGGATCGATTTGTGGATTCTATGAGAGCTGCTATCCGAAATAGCAACTCTGGTGGTTACTTGCGAGAGAAGGAGAAGGCCAGCTTGGAGGACGTTACTGATATGAACTGCTTCTTTGATCGACTGCTCGCGAAGCTCCTTTTGCTTCGCACATGATTTACAGCCTGCAGGGGATCTCGCGCCAAGGCATTTTAGTGCTTGAGGCCCGTTCCATGAACTTATGACTTTACGACCACACTTTACGAAAGATGGATTGCAGAGCGATGATTCTTAGCCTTGGTTTTGGTCGTTCTGGTTGGAACTTTGGATGTTTGGGCGGTTATCGGTTCGTTTCTACCTCGTTTCTTTTCGAAGATCTGAGCTTTATTGTACTGTACTATGTTGTACAATACAGTCGAACGTAAGAAGATATAGAAACTATCGCTCAGGCAACACATACATGGGATGTTTCCATAGTGTAACTAGTTTCGCATCATTTAATTTGACTTCAATGTGCCACGAAGCCTGGAGGCCTTACAATGCCTTCCGGGCCTGAGGACGGAAAGTAATTATTTCTAGCCTCATTTGATCATCTCAAGTTTCACGTAGATCTGTGATAGCGAATAGAAACCATACCTGCGTGTAAAATGCGTCAGCGCGTGTTCCGAAGGTTTAGATCATCATATATAGACGCCAAACAAGGCGAATAACCAACTGACAAGCAGCCACATTTCCAAGGGTCGAGTCCAATGATAGCGGCACGACAACAATTATAGCAATGTAGCGCTGACAAACACTACACCCACGTGGCGATCTTGCAAATCCTCATTACAAGGGGCTTCTTCGCAATTGCTTATAGTATATAATGCTATGGACCTCGACGAAAAGATAGAAAGGTTCTCGACATGCTGACTGTAAAGATCCATGCGGCCGTTCTTATCTCCCGGGATCGTTCGTCCACTGCTTGCTCTAACTATTCAAGCGCCCCATTTATCTTCATGCTTAGAAACCTGACCACCGAACTGCGAATGATCCGATTGTTGCGAATGCTCGCAGGCGACTCACCCGATCAGATCACTCGATGACGACGCTAAAGAGTGCCTAGATGAATCTCCCGAGCGCGCATCCCCAATACGAGCCCCCGCTACCCGAGACTGGAAGCCAGACCTCTCAAGGACATGGGTCGCCTTATATGCACATTAAAGTAATTGAAGCGGTGAGGATGCCGTCCCGACAAGGATTCTCCAGGCAGCGAACGCGAAGTCGAGTCGGAGAGGGGGGTTGGGAAGGGACCAATCCGGACGAGATACGCTTCCTGACTAACAAGCGGACAGCACAAGGCTCGCTTGTATCACTGTCAATTATCTCCACACCGCAACCTTGAATTGCGTTCAAGATTTGAGAGAGTGTAGGCAAGTCAAAGAAGAAGCTGGATTCATATGAAAAATACCATGAGTACTGGGTGGATTGGTCGAGATTTTGAAGTGTGTTAGGTGCACGGCTCGCGTCCCGCACGCGGCAAAGCGGCACGCAACCGACGAAAAGCCACCACGGCCACTTCCTCCACAGCTGGGCAGCTTCGGGCCCGACTCTCATCACAGGGAAAGCAGCACCCGACACAGCAATGTCCTGCTCGAGGGTGATGGTGAGAAACCGATGTTTCGGTGACTCAACGACTGGAAGCGTTACACGACGCGTATACGAAGTGGTAGCCTGAAGCGATCGAGTCGCCCGCAACGCCCTCGAGCCTTACCGGTATGTGGCCGCCTTCCTCGCATACCCTACCGCTATCAAACAAGCTCAACAAGACTCGGCGGCCGGGGCTTGATTAACCCCCGACATTTTCTTTGGGCAAAATGAAATGACAAACGCGAGCAGCGTCGCATTGAGGCGCCACTGATTGGCCACTAGCTCGCGTTGCCCTCACCTGGCCCTCGGCATTAGAGGCGGATTTTATTCACACACTAGTCACCTACCTCACCACTCGGACGCTACATATACTGAGCCGCCCCAGAGAGCGTCATGCGTTTTCACTTTCTTGCCGCCCGTCGTCAAACTCGAGCTCAACACCAGAGAGGATGACCACGCCTGGAAACGAGAAGGAGTGGCACCTGAACGACCAGGAGGTCGCCCCCGAAAGCACAGAACACTCCCAGCCCGTGGCGACGTCACCATTGGAGGAGGTGGTCTCGGACAAGGACTTTGAAAAGGATGTGGATAGTGGAGTGAAGCGCCCTGCGAACCATCGTCGGCAGCTTTCCCGCTTGGATAGCACTACGAGTGGAACCACCGACTATACCGACGATGTGCTGGAGGCGAAAAGCCAGGCGAGCGCGAAGCAGAAGAAGTGGTACAGGCGGTTGAACGTGCTGAAATGGGGCAAGAAACCACCAGTGCCGGAGACGCGGCAGGTGTCGCGGGAGTTCCATGCGGGCTTCCTCAGCCTGATGACTTTCCAATGGATGGCGCCCCTAATGACGGTTAGTGGCGGGAACTTATTCTTTGATTACTTTCACAAATCACTGACTTTGAACTTTGCAGGTCGGATATCAACGCCCCCTCGAAGTCAACGACATATGGCGTGTCAACCCCAATCGAAGTGCCGATGTGTTGGGCAAGAAGCTAGACGCTGCTTTCAAGAAACGCGTAGCGAGCGGCGACCCAAAGCCCTTGATGAAGGCCCTCTACGATACTTTCAAATGGGAATTCATATTCGGTGGCTGCTGCCAGCTCACGTCGAGTTTACTGCAGTCGCTCGCGCCCTTTGTTCTTCGATACCTGATCAATTTCTCCGTGGAGGCCTACGTTGCGAAAACATATGGCCGGCCGGCTCCCAGCGTTGGGAAAGGAATTGGACTAGTCATTGGAATCACACTCATGCAGATGGTGCAAAGCATGGCAACAAATCATTTCATGTATAGAGGCATGATGATCGGAGGTCAAGCACGCGCTGTGCTCATCGCGGTTATATTCGATAAGGCAATGCGACTGTCTGGCAGGGCAAAGGCGGGAGGAAGGCCACCTGATGCCCCTGAGGCGCCACCGCCAGAAATTAAGCCTGGGACCCCCGAGGAAAAGAAATGGTACAAGCGGAAGCTCAAGAAGGAGAAAGAAGCGAAAGCAAAGCCGGGCGAAAAGGGAATATTAGGGGACGGCCAGGGCTGGGGCAACGGACGGATCATCAATTTGATGTCTACGGATACCTACCGAGTCGACCAGGCCTCCGGCATGTTCCACATGATTTGGACATCTCCCGTTGCCGTTCTGCTTACCTTAGCCCTCCTGTGCATCAATCTGACATACAGCGCCCTAGCTGGATTCGGCCTGCTAATGATTACCATGCCTCTACTTGGAATGGCCGTCAGAGCTCTTTTCAGGCGGAGAGTCGGCATCAACAAGATGACGGATCAGAGAGTTAGTCTGACCCAGGAGATCTTGCAAGCAGTCCGCTTTGTAAAGTACTTCGGATGGGAGACAAGCTTCCTGGATCGAGTCGACGCAATCAGGACCAAGGAAATCCACGCAGTCCAGATCCTGCTTTCCATTCGCAATGGGATTCTCGCTGTTGGAATGTCCATGCCAGTCTTTGCGTCCATGCTGTCGTTCATCACATACTCGCTCTCAAACCACGTCCTAAACCCAGCTCCCATTTTCTCTTCCTTGGCATTGTTCAATTCCCTTCGACTTCCCCTCAATTTCCTTCCCATGGTCATCGGTCAGGTCACTGATGCGTTCTCGTCAATCAACCGCATTCAAGAGTTCTTGATGGCGGAGGAGGCCCACGACGATGCTGAATGGGACTATAATAAAAAGGAGGCTATCGTAGTGAAGCATGCCGACTTTACCTGGGAACGGACACCAACTCAAGAAACAGGGAATGAGGAGTCCCAAAGCCCACAAGCTCAGAAGAAAGCCAAGGAGGCGGCCAGAGCACAGAAGGCGAGGAAGTCACAGGAAACGGACAAGGAGAAGGACATGGGTGACGCGAACGACAGCTTAAGCACAATGACGGTCGAAGAGCCGTTCAAACTCCGAGATATCGATCTTGCCATCCAACGCAACGAACTCATCGCCGTGATTGGTACTGTCGGGTCTGGAAAGAGCTCGTTGTTGGGCGCCCTGGCTGGAGATATGCGGAGGACGAGCGGAGAAGTCATCTTGGGTGCGTCGCGTGCCTTCTGCCCTCAATACGCATGGATCCAGAACACAACGGTCAGGGAAAACATCATTTTCGGCAAGGACTTCAAGCATGACTGGTACAATGAGGTCATCGACGCTTGTGCTTTGCGCCCAGATCTCGAGATGCTGCCAGCTGGAGATCGCACGGAAATCGGCGAGAGGGGAATCACGGTTTCCGGAGGACAGAAGCAACGTTTGAACATCGCTCGCGCCATTTACTTCGACGCCGATATCGTCTTGATGGATGACCCGCTTTCCGCAGTCGACGCCCATGTCGGTCGCCACATCATGGACAATGCTATTTGTGGATTGCTCAAGGACAAGTGTCGTATTCTTGCAACGCATCAACTACACGTCCTCAATCGATGCGATAGGGTCGTGTTGCTGAATGAAGGTCATATTGAGGCGGTCGATACTTTCGACAACCTCATGGCCCACAACAAAACCTTCATGAAGCTAATGGCAACTACTGCTGTCGAAGAGGAACACAAGGACGAAGACGAGGTCAACGAGGATGAAGTCGAGGAAGAGAAGAAGATAAGCAAGAAGAGGCGGAACAAGAAGCCCGCTGCCGGTCTGATGCAGCAGGAAGAACGGGCCGTCAAGAGCGTCTCATGGAGTGTCTGGACTGCGTATATCAGAGCCGCAGGAGGCATGTGGGTGGCTCCCTACGTGCTTATACTTCTGATCCTATCGCAAGGAGCGAATATTGTCACGAGCTTGTGGCTATCGTGGTGGACCTCTAATAAGTTTGGGTTCACCGAAGGTGTCTATGTAAGTTTCTTGCATCTTTTGGATAACCTATTACAGTACTAACTCTGGTAGATTGGTGCTTATGCGGCTCTTGGCTTTACTCAAGCATTTCTCATGTTCGTCTTCTCCGTTGCGGTCTCGGTCTTCGGTACCAAAGCCGGCAAGGTCATGCTTCACCTCGCCATCAACCGCGTGCTCCGGGCACCAATGTCCTTTTTCGACACCACGCCGCTCGGACGAATTACCAATCGCTTTTCCAAGGACATCGACGTTATGGACAACAACCTTACCGACTCGATCCGCATGTACTTCATGACCATGGGCATGATCATATCGGTTTTCATTCTAATCATCGTTTATTTCCACTACTTCGCCGTCGCCTTAGGTCCACTGATGGTCATGTTCCTCTTCTCAGCGGCGTACTACCGCTCGTCAGCGAGAGAGGTCAAGCGCCACGAGTCCGTTCTCCGAAGTACTGTGTTTGCACGGTTCAGCGAGGCTGTCTTCGGCACGGCAACCATCCGGGCGTATGGCTTGCAGGATCAATTCCAAAGGACGATTCGCGCTGCCATCGACGACATGGACAGTGCCTACTACCTGACGTTCGCCAATCAAAGATGGCTCAGCGTTCGGCTCGATGCAATCGGAAATATGCTTGTGTTTGTCGTTGGCATTCTCGTCGTCACGTCGCGATTCTCGGTCTCCCCGAGTATCGGCGGGTTGGTACTGTCGTATATCTTGTCGATTGTACAGATGATCCAATTCACAGTACGACAGCTCGCTGAAGTCGAGAACAACATGAATGCTACAGAACGTATCCACCACTACGGCACTGAACTGGAAGAGGAGGCCCCTCTACGCATCGGCGACGTGCCCAAGTCGTGGCCAGACAAGGGCGAAATCATCTTCGAAGACGTGCAGATGCGGTACCGCGAGGGTCTACCTCTGGTGCTGCAGGGCCTCAACATGCACGTCCAGGCCGGCGAGCGCATTGGCGTCGTTGGACGAACCGGCGCTGGCAAGTCGAGTATCATGAGCACGCTATTCCGGTTGGTGGAGCTGTCCGGCGGCTCCATCACCATCGACGGCGTCGACATCAGCACCATTGGGCTGCACGACCTGCGGTCCAAGCTAGCCATCATCCCCCAGGATCCCACGCTGTTTCGCGGCACCATCCGGTCGAACCTCGACCCGTTCGACGAGCACACGGATCTCGAGCTGTGGTCCGCGCTGCGCCAGGCCGACTTGGTGGGCGCCGAAACGACCCTGGACGACAAGACGGGCCGCATCCACCTCGACAGCACGGTCGAGGAGGAGGGGCTGAACTTCTCGCTCGGGCAGCGGCAGCTCATGGCGCTGGCGCGCGCCCTCGTGCGCGGGTCGCAAATCATCGTGTGCGACGAGGCGACCAGCTCGGTCGACTTCGAGACGGACCAGAAGATCCAGCGGACGATTGTCGACGGATTTAAGGGCAAGACGCTGCTGTGCATTGCGCATCGGCTCAAGACCATCATCGGCTACGACCGCATCTGTGTCATGGACGCGGGGCGGATTGCGGAGCTAGACACGCCGCTGAATCTATACGACATGGGCGGTATTTTCCGGGGCATGTGCGATCGTAGTTCGATAAGGCGCGAGGACTTCTTCGTAGAGTACTAGATCTTTCGAATGTGGGTTGGGAGGCGGGAGGGTGGCGTGGGCGGAGCTGGTTGGAGGCGCATAGGGGATAGCGGGCTTTCATATGTCACTGCATTACAGCACAGCAATGTGTGGCATTTGTGGGCGTATATCTGGGTTGGGGAGGTACACATTATAGTGCTTGGTTGAGTCTGCATCACTGCATACGGAGATACTCACTCGTAACTCAGCGATTGGTATACATGTCTAAGTTATAGTTGTTAATAGGGGGTTCATTTCGGGATTCGGGCGCTGGGGGATCCAAAAGATGTAGCTGGGTGTAGATGGCAGTGCAGAATAGTTCGAAGTTGAAAAGGCAATATTGATCAATCGACGCTGGGTGTACAGTGCTAGAACACAACTTTGGGCACGCCGTCTTTTTAATCTCGTCCCTATTCATGTTGTGGTGCTGAGACACCACAGGCCGACTATCAGCGGTGCGAAACTTCTCTGATTTAAGCTCTCAGGGACTTCGCATCTTCTAAAAACGTTTAGAATGCGCCGAGGCACCTCTGACAGTGGCAAGCAACTGTGCCTAGCCTTTTGATTACGAGATGTAGCACATGCGGCGTAATTCGCAGGGATGAATGCCAGCAATGCAGTGTCATCGAGGCTGGGTGCAGACATCCATGTAGGAGGTAGCTGATGGGAGCACCGAAGCAGGCTACGTGGTTGCTCGAAGGCATTATTGCGGCGATAAGAGGGCGTCATTCCAGCGATAGCAAACACGCAGGGTGGGGATGCAGGAGGCGGTGGTGGCAACGCGTGGAAGTATAAATAGGGCCGTGAGTATTGGATTAATGCAGTCTTGAGCTCAAAAGAGGCTGGTGTTTGCAGCTCCTGGAGCTCGAGCGGAGATCTCCACGCCAGTGCTCCCGAAGCCACTCAAGTGCCCCTTTTTGGCCTGGTACGACTCGCGGCCGGCGAGGAAGTTTGCCCCTAACGGCGTCTTACAGGCTCTAATGCAGGCACCGCGCGAGTAGTGGCAGACGTGGGGCCATGATCAACCGGCTGCTCGTCAACACCATCCACCCATTTCGAGCGCGTGCTGTCCACCTTTCCGCAATCCACGCAGCACTGGGCGTCGTGATGGCGCTGTGGACGCGAGACATGGACAGCCCGACGGCGCTCGAATGGCGACTCGCACGGTGCCCAGCTGGGCAATCTGGAGCACACGCAGACGCCACGGGCCGCCATTTGTGAGCGTTCATCCTCGCCTGGCTTGGCCTGGATGGAGCCACGCCGAGACCACCCCATACCACCCCATCTTGATGTGCTCCCCGTTGCCATATTGCTGCACCGGCTCCTGTTCATTCTCTCTCTTCACCCCGCTCCTTCTTGCTCTCCACGCTGACCACGCAATTGACCAGTCGATCTTTCACCAACTGCCACGCTGCGACCACCTGCTGCTCGCCCGTGCCCGCCGCCTTGCCCCAGACAGCTCCCTGCACCTCCAATTTCCACTGAGACCCAGCCTCACCACCTCCGGCTGCATGTTGGGAACGACAGCCTGACTTGTTTGTCCACCGCAAGACACTTCAATTGCTACCCGCTGCTCTTCCATCTCATTCCCACCAGCTGCCCATCAACTCGCCATTCACCACCTGCCGTCTCCTTATCCCCCCGCTGGCTTCACTGCACGGATTCGCCATAATCCCAACCGACCCCTCTGCGTCTTCTTAGCCTGCTCGATCCTGTCGATCCTCTGCACCGCCAAAATGACGGACGAGAAGACAACCTTCGGCGCTTCAGTCGTCGACACTGACTTCCCCCCTACGCTCAAGACACCCGCTCAACAGCTCCGCACCGCCAACTCACACGAGAGTGGCATCTCCTCGATCGACTCGACCCCAGCCTCCAAGACGGGCACTCCTCGCGACGACCCCGACCCATCGAACCCCTTCTCCGCCTTCTACAAGCACCCAGACGCACGTCGTTCCATGGACGACGCCGCATCCACTGGCAAGGGCCGCCTCAATGTATACCAGCACGACCTAGAGTCCGGCGTCCCCATCTCCGCCACCAGCACTGTCGGAGCTCCCAAGGTCTCGGTCGATGGCAGGGTCAAGGAGTGCACAATGTGGCCGTCGAAGCAAACACTGATGGAGAAGGCCAAGGCCCAGAAGCAGGCGCGCGGCTGCAATCCCATGCGGACGCTGGACAAGAAGCAGAAGCTCTGGGCCAAGATCTTCATCGCTCTATTCATCATTGCTGCTGCTGTGGGACTAGGCGTCGGTATCTCGAGGGCTGTTGGTGGAGGCGTTTGGTCTGGCAATGGGTCGAACAAGAAGATACCCGATGATCAAAGCTAGATGAGTGCTGTCTATGCTTGTAGTAAGTACACCCTCAACCACTCTGTCATGTCATGGCTAACAGACTCGCAGCTTTTGGTGCATAGCTTCTCGATCTGCTGTCTGGAATGAGAGCAAGTCCACGGATGGCGTCTCGCTCCGCTATGGTCATACTCAGCATTCTTGATTCGCATTATCATCATACCCTTTCTATGGCGTAGCCACCTTTTCCGGCAAACCCAATCCGCCAACGAAAGCATCCTCCGTATATCGCAAACAGACATAACGTATACCCTTCTCAACCTATCTTCTCCGCCACTCACAAGACTTCTTCGCCAAACATCCCCGGGGTTGAACTCTTCTCTTCTCTAGATCCGCATACCGAATACCCAAAACCTGCTGGTTCACGCTTCCAACCCCGTAATTCGGCAAGCACATACCACACAAATACCATAACGGCCTCAGTCAATTCTGTTTTATACACCTTTCAGCCCGTTGTCTTCAAATACCAAGCATAGGAGACAACCTCTGGGCTTTTTTCTTTGTTAATGCTTCTGGCCCCGGACTCTGTTGTGCTCTACTTTTTCTTTACTGTAAATACCTCTTTTTTTTTTTTTCCTTTTCTCCGTTCGATACCTGAAACCCTCCGATTGTAAGGAGCGTGGGCTTTTGCTATGGGCGTGGCGTTTGAAGGTGATTCAAGATGGAATGGGAATGGGGAGCACTGGCATATTGGACTTAGAGGACAGACACGTGCCGTGCGTCTCTAGAGAATTGAGAATTCGGACCGTGGGTTTTTTCTAGTCATACTACTTCATCTACTTCTGCTGTTGCTGTTTTTGACATGTCTGATTCCTGAAAGCTTTGAGCCCACCACTCTCGAAACTCTTGGACCATCCGTTCTCTCATATCCTTAAACGCACCACATAGGAAGTCGGACGAATCTGAAACTCCGCATGTTACCAGGGGATACGTTGGTCCTGACATTTCGGAATGACATGCCTTCTGGGGGTCGCCCTAGCGGCGCGTAGGATCTGATGCGCCACGTGCGAGGCGAGTGGCGGAGTAGTTGAGTGGGCGATCTGGGCAGTGCGAATTGCGATGCTCGGAGTAAGTCAGCCTGGGACGTGCGGGCGTGATGCGGTAGGTTGCGAGAGGTGAGGTCGGGTCAGGTGAATTTGCGTTAAGTCACGCTGGGGGCATGTGATGAAGGTGTGATGGGGTGGTTCTGGAGGGGTATAAAAGGGGATTGGGGGCTGGGTTAGTTTTGTTTTCTTCACCGGAGGGGTGAGAGGGTGGTGTTTGGGATCAAAAACTGAACTGTGTCGAAGTAATGGAGAGGGAGGAGCGCTGGGCAGGGTTTAGATCAAAATTTGCAGTTGTAAATCTTCATGGCTGCTCGGCCCTGGGAGGCTGGCGAAGGGATATGTAGGAGAGGTGAGGACCTTCTATAGGTGATGATGGGCATGGTTGATCTTTTATTCTGCTGATTGTCACTATTTGTAGATGGATGTGGACGCATTTGCGGTGATAGGGAGATGATAAATGTTATTGGAATTTTTGATGGTAGTCGGCGAGCTTTTGATGTCCCAACTTCTGGGGCAGCAACATGCGAGGTTGCGAAGTTCAGACTTGCACGAACCAGCCCAGCGCCATGAGCTTTTGTCGGGGACGTGTTGATCTGCCAGCCGCTCCTCTCTGCTCAAGTAACGAGGGAGCCGGAGGCGTCTCCTCACTCACGTGCCCTTACCAAAACAAAAACAAAAACCCGCTCCTCACATCAACCCATCGATATATTTCGAGTAAAATGAGCTCCCCTTGTACTAACTAGCAGGAATCTTGCCCTAGTGGCGTCAGCCCCGTATCTCCATCATGCTAACCTTAGGTCCTGTTTTTCTTTTTTGTATTGCTTGGCTAGGTCCCGTTCGATTCCCGCTCTCGTCAGGATTTCTTTTTTAGAATGAGTTACAACAAGCAATCATAGTAACAAATCTGCCGGACAGGAGAGGTTTATGTACTCCTTCACTACCGCCGTCATGTTACTCGCACGTGAATTGTGTGAATACCACCGAGTACGGGGTTGACTTGAGATCTTTGGTGTTCGTGTGAAAGAGACTCATTTTCGACCTTCCTCTTTCGTGGCGGACGGAGGATAAAATGCTCCGCCATTCCGGCCTAAGTTCTCAGGCTGAATCAAACACCTCAGATATAAACCACAGGCAACACTCCAGGCACCCTCATGACTTAAAAACCTCACCTACTGCCTAGACTTACCGTCATCCCAAGCTGCTGCCTAGCCCTTCTCCCAGCTATAAAAACACCACCTCTCCCTCGCCCAAACTTCTTGATCAGCTCTCTCTGCCATTATTGCTTAGATCATGTGTAGTATCTGTTCTTGCTCAGTCTAACCGCTGAGGAAAGCGGTGCCATGGCCCGCTACCTACGTTTAGTCGTATCTTTGGAACCCTCTGCGCCGGTCTTCAAGCAGCTTGCTGTGCGAAGTCGGGGCAACTGTGTCGCTGGTATTTGCACTGCCTCCGGCTGACGCGAAAGCTTTTTTTTTTCATTGAGTTGCTGCCTTTATGGTGGGGCTTGAAGAAGATATTGAGATGGACAGAGAGAGAAGAGAGACGGGCGAAGTTGAGGCCGCACGGACGCGAGGGCTACTAGTGGGAATTTTTCAGGGGGACTTGATGTCTTCAACACTTCACAAATTTCTCAGTACCTCCTTGCTCCCAGTTCGTTGCTACGCTATGCACGTTTTGTATAGCAACGAAATGACACTACGATAAATTAGATTTTGATTCACGAAGGCTTCGGCTCTTATGAATGTGCAGTACATATTGTACGTCGTCAGTCTGTTGAACGTAGATAGTCTACACCCCAACACATTCCAGGACACAAGGCATCAACCTCTGCACACGGCTGGCAGCATCTCCAGCATCGGGATATTAATACACGACTACAGGTTATAGTAGCGGCCGTTAGTATAGTCACGGGCCGATCTGGTGGGGCATATTGTGCGGGGTGATTGGGGACCTGAAGCATGGAAATGAATATCCGCTGCCTCCAACTAGCACCAGCTTCTAGAGCTTCCATTCGGATGAGCACATGAACAAATTCTAGAGCCCAGTACAAAATGAAGGGTCCGCCGCGTAAGGAGCAGCTCTCACGCTCACAACATCCCCCGAAACTGCTACCATCATGGCTCCTACCGGCAACCACGCGCTCATTTTTGGAGCGTCTGGAATCACAGGCTGGGCCATTGTCAATGCGATACTCAATGGATACCCTACCAAAGACGCGTTTGCGAAAGTCACCGCGCTGGTGAACAGGCCGCTGTCCAGGGAAGTGGCGCAATGGCCGGACGATCCTCGTTTGCAGATTATTACTGGGATCAATCTGTTGAAAGGGACTCAGGAAGAGCTTGAGAAGGAGATCAAGGAGAAGGTCCCGGGGGTGGAGACCGTGAACCAGGTTTTCTTCTACGGTATACTCCGTAATCCAATGCATTCCGTCTCAAGCTGACGAAACTTCACAAGCCTACAAGCAAGACAATGACAACGATACCGAGTGCCGGGTCAACGAAGACATGCTGGAGCGGTCGGTAACAGCTATCGAACACTTGTCACCGGAAATGTCCTATGTCGTTCTTCCCAGCGGCACAAAGGTTAGTTTTAGCTACTAAAAGATGTGAATCAGCAAGCTTACGAGCACCATAGATCTACGGCATTCATTTGCTAGATAAATTCCCATACCCAGACAAGCTTCCACTCAGGGAAGACTTGCCACCAATTGCCGAGCCCTACGTCAGCCAGCTTTTCTACTACAACCAGATCGACTGCCTAAAACGATTGGGAAAGGGTAAAAAATGGGGATGGTGCGAGGTGCGACCAGACAACATTGTAAGAAGCCTATCTTATAACGAAGATCTCAAGCACCTAACATGCAACCTCTAAGATTGGCTTCGTCCCAAACAACAACGCCTACTGCCTCGCTCAAACGCTTGCTCTCTATCTCGCTCTCTACCACTCCGTCGAAGGCGCTGGCGCCAAATGCCCTTTCCCAGGGAACCCCAAATCATGGGTAGCCAAGTACAATGAGTCCCCGCAAGACATGGTCGCGGAGTTTTCAATCTATGCGAGTCTGCACCCAGAAAAGACATCGGGCAAGCCGTTCAATGTTGGCGGACAGCTGGACACCTGGGAGGGCAAGTGGCCAATCATCTGCGACTACTTTGGCCTCAAGGGTACCGGGCCGGAGGACGGTTCACCACAGCCTGGGGCCTACATTGCGGAGCACCGGAAAGAGTGGGATGAGCTGGAGAAGAAGGAGGGGCTGAAGAAGGGGTCGGTTGATAGCGATATCACGCATCCTGGCTTCCAGGTAAGATGCAGACCTGACTCAATTGTCCGACTTCTGGCCACTTTACTGACGTTTATTAGTACTTTATAATGTCATTGTTCAACTTCGATCGTCAAATGGATATGACGGCTAGCCACAACGTCGGATATACCGTCAACACAGGCACGAAGGAGTCATGGAAGCTCACATTTGACAGAATGAGGAAGGCTAAGGTGATTCCATGAAGATTTGATTGATCTATAACCCTTTCCTATTTCTAAGCTCGTAGTTATCAATATGTATTCACAGACCCTCAACGATCTACCATCTACTCATCCAAAATATACACGCCGTGTATGGAAATTGACATTAGCCCGCATCCCAATAGCTTCTCTCCGCAGCTCAGTTCCTGATATCCGTCAACTTGATCATCAACGGACTCTTTTCCCACGTATTGAATGCCCGCAGCCCCGCATACTCATTCGCGGGGCTCCAAAGCGGTGCGCCATCTGCAAACTCAACATCGAAGTTCCACAGCAAAGCAGCCATTATGAGTCGGAGCTCCACATAAGTCAAGTTACGTCCAATGCAGCCTCTAGGGCCGAGCGAAAATGGCTGGGACGCCTTCTTGACATCGCTGTCGTACTTGGAGTCCAGCCAGCGCTCCGGGATAAACGTGTCGGGGTCGACGAAGTTCTTCGGGTTGTGCGATGCGGCCCACGAACTCACACAGACAGATGTCTTGAAAAGGGTCAGCGTATGCTCTGTGTTCAAGAACTGAAAATGAGGTGGACCTACTCCTTCAGGGATAAAGTGTCCGTCCACATCCGACCCCCCTTCCGGGACGGTTCTTAGCAGCCCAATGGGAACAGGCGGGAAGATTCGCAGGCCCTCTTCGATACACGCATTCATCCACTTCAGCTCTCCTACATTCTCCATGACTAGATCTTCGGGCGTTTTTACGGCATCCCTGATTTCTTTCTTGAGTTTATCCAGCATGGGCGGGTTCCGGATTAGATGGTTCAGCAGACCGCAAAGCAGCGTCGCAGTGGTTTCGCTCCCAGCAACACTAGGTGATGTTAGAATCTGTCACTACCAATCAAGGGGGTAGACTTGCATAAACAGCGCGGAATTCATGATCACCTCGTCATCAGACACTTCGTTCTTCTTCTCTCGTTGCTTCAGAACATACCAAAGGAAGTCCCTGTGCTCAGTCTTTGTCGCCATCCGTCGGAGTGCCTTTTCCCTCGAGTTCGTCAAGTGCTGCACACGTCGCTGGCGCACAATACTCGGAATGCACCATAGCAGGAACTGCTGCGACAGGGATCCAGGCTTCGCAAACCGGCGCGTAGCTTGCTCGATAGCTCCGGACTTGATACTCTCGTAGATGAGGACAACCCAATTGGCCGACTCGCTGCCCTCGCCTATTCCCAAAAAAAAATTATCAAAAAAATCAGCATATCACCCAGGGGGGCAAAAAGAGTCCCACGAACTTACCTTGCTCCAAACACCCAAACGGCTCGCCAAAACTCAGATCCCCAATGATATCAAACGTCGCAAAGTTGAACCAGGACACCATGTTCACCGCCTTGTCCGCCCGCGCGTGCTCCCGCAGCCGCTTCACAAACAGGTCCACATAGCCCAGCAGGATCGGCTGCTGCTCCATCAGCGCCTGCTTGCTGAAGGCGTGCGCCAGCGCGCGCCGCTGCCGCGCGTGGTGCGCCTCGGGCGCCATGGTCAGGTTGGTCGCGCCGGGGATCGCCTCGACGGCGCCGACGTGGATGGGGTCCTTCTCCATGTTGGGCAGGCCGACGCGGTGCCCGTAGATGTCTTCGAAGGCGCGCGACGTGTTGAAGGCCAGCTCGTTGGGCATGACGCGCACGACGGGGCCGTATTGGTCGTGCAGGAGCTTGTATTGGAAGGAGATGCGGCCGGTGAGGAGATAGTAGATGCTTGGAATCTTGGGGGAGGAGGGGGGGCTGTGTTAGTATGGAGAGCATAGTGAGGCGTTTTTAAGGGGGCTGTACTGGGGATATGCGCCATAGCAGTGGTCCTGGGTACTTGGCCAGCGGGTGGAGGGTGAGGCGGTAGATGGCTACGAGGGCGGAGTATATCACGAACTTATCTCTGAAAGTTAGCTTTTTTTTTTTTTTGGAATCTTGCGGAAGTCTCGGATTGGCATTTGTGTGGACACGGAATGCACTCACAGCAACGGGCACGCCTACAGCCAGGAGCGTGAAGCGGTCATAGTCAGCAAGAGCCATGGCGACTAAGATGGTAACGAAGTGTGATGAGAGATCTGACCCGGCGTATGATCCGCCATTTTGCTTCCATCGCAAGCTTCATATACCGAGCTGCAAAGGTCACAGGCGCACAGGTTGCTCTTGCACTAAGGGGAAGAACTACATGGAATTGGTAAAGCTGTGGCTCTAAGTGGATAACAACCAGGGGATATCGGAAAAGCGATCGCGAGAGGGTGGAGACCCCAGGTGTGCTGACTTGAAGCAGAATCACGATCCAGAGAAAGACATAGGAAAATATGCGGATGTACAGATACTCTGAAGTGCAAGGAGTCGACACGCAGCTACGAGATCAGATGAAAGCTTGTTGTTAGCACTATACCCCAGTTAAGACATCTATTTGCTAGAAGTCACGTTGCTGAAGCATCGGAAGACTAAAGGCTGTGTACCCCGCGCCTCCACGTCCCCCGCAGTGGAAGTGA
Organism: Mytilinidion resinicola; assembly: GCF_010093595.1. Classification (NCBI taxonomy): domain Eukaryota; kingdom Fungi; phylum Ascomycota; class Dothideomycetes; order Mytilinidiales; family Mytilinidiaceae; genus Mytilinidion; species Mytilinidion resinicola. The sequence goes on along the minus strand of NW_022985445.1, from coordinate 662,321 downwards.
AGACTTGATTCATGCTAGGATTGTACATGCTTTCAACTGACTCGTGCTCCTATTTGTTCCCCAATACGCCCACAATGCATGCTATGTCTTCATTACTATATTTGTAATATATGTAATACAGTCTCGTTCTATACAGATACCATTTTGCATCTACTGCGCCCACGCTGGATCCGGCCCAATAGGTGGCTTAATCCACCCTGCCTCCGCCACTGCCTGCAGGCCACCGAACCAGATATCGCCCATATGCTTATATCCAACAGGAGTCCTAGAAGACCATCAGTATCAGCACCTATGCTCATAGTGGAAGAAAACCATGACTTACGGATGAAGCCCATCAATCAACTCATCAGCTGTAACGCTGCGAAAATCCACAACCGCCACCTTCCACCCATCATCAGCCCTCTGCTTCACCACCGCCGGTACCTGCGCATTATACGTCTTAATCCTCGCCTCCGTCGCTGCATCCTTCGCATTGATGATCTGCGCAACCAGCACCACGCTCTCCGGCAGCTCCTTCAAGATCTGATCAATCAAAGTGCCCAGCCTCGCCGGCGCATCCGCGTAGGGCTCGTTCGACGGCGGGGTCCTGTCCAGATCATTCGTGCCGGCATGGAGCAGCACGACGTTCGGCTTCATGTCGAGACCCGGGCCCGCCGCCCCTCCGATCTGCGAGATGGTGTAGCCGGGGAAGCCTTGGTTGTAGTTATCGGCCATGCTGCCGGAGCGCTGCGTGCCGACGAAGAGGAACTTGGAGCCCTGGAGGTCTTCTGAGAGCCCGAGGCGGTAGCCGTCGGTGCCGGCGGTGCTATTCCAGCCGAAGGTGATGCTGTCGCCGAGGGGCAGGATGCGGAGTTCGGTGCCGGGCGCGACTATGAAGCGTTTGGGGGTTGCGCCATGCGGGAGAGAGGTGACGAGGGTGAGGTCTGAAAGAGTTAGAGAGAGGACGAGATTTAATGAAAAAAGCTTTGAGAATAGTAAAATGATTTAATAGACTACTGAGAAGGTTACTTACAAAATGATAGTAGTACTCCTACTGGGAGCACAAAACGTAGAAAGAATCTCGAAGACATTTTTGTTTTAAAGAACTCTACTGGTCTAGCAATAAAGGGATAGTTCTGTAACCTCCTCGGAGCGTCTTGCTCAGCCCATCTTATATCCATTCTCGACATGTTTGGGGCGTCCTGTATTATTACACCGCAGGACGTGTTGGACGATCAGCGGGTAATGTCGCATCCCACAGCCTTCTCCGATCCTCCGTAGGACTGCCAGTCTGCCGTTTTTAATAAGAAATTGCGCGTTTAGGGCCAGTAATCCTCCAGGAGGCAAGCTCGTAGGTGGTTGGGGATCATACGCCCTGCGGATCTCATGTAAGCCCAATGTGGCCGAATCCTTCCACCACGTCGTACGTCATAGGCCGAGTGTGGTTGGATGAAGCGAAGGGGGAGTAACACGCCTAATATCGAACATGCCAACCAAGAACTATAATTAGATATCGCGTCTCCTAATCCGAAAGACGGGGTTGCTCATCTATATTGAAGCAATATGCAAGCTTCAAACTGCTCCACTCAGGCGTAGCGTACTAACCACTTGCGGGCAGCGCTTTATATAGAATAGAAGGATCATGCGAAGATATCAGAGATATAGGTAATTTTATAATCTGCGGTATTTCTAAATTCTATTTGCAAGCTCTACAAATTCATTGTTACCGTCATGCTGTTACTATGCACCAACAGCGCCGGCGGCAAATCCTGGCACAAGACCTCTAAATCTCCAAGATACCTCACGCTATCCGCTTCGCTCTCGCACGTTCCCTCGAGTGGACTTGGTAGTGTGGTGAAGAGCACCGCGGTGTTGGATCCCGAGTGAGTCCGCATCAACTCGTTCAAGATCAGGTGCTGGGCTCGACATGGAAGATCGTTGAAGCTTAGGGGGAGGGAAGAGGGCAGGGGGAACCCCGTGGCTTGTGTCGATTTGCGAGATGTGAATTGAGGGGCGAAGGGGTCCGTAGGGACGGTAGATGGAGATGGAGAAGGGTGGTGGTAAATGGATTCCTTTCCTGGGTCACGATCGGGCGAAGGTTGATCGGTAAACATGATGGACGGACCAGGGCCGTCTTCTGTAGCTATTTTCGTCCTTGGCACTGGCTTCGAGGAGAATTTGGGCATAGATTGATTTCGCATCATGGGCGGTCGAGCTGAGGATTGGAAGTTTTGGGTTGAGGAGCCAGGAGTCTGAGGCTTACTCTGCGGGTTGCTACTAGGTGGAGCGCTTTTAGGAGCTCCACCAACCAGGGCTGTGTCGGATGCTGTAGCATCGGGGTGTGGTCGGAGAGGTGTGACTTCTGAAGTCGCTGATGACATCCCCCGGCCGGTGTCCGAGAATTTGCGGAGAATGAATTTTCGTGAGAGAAATGGCAGCCGCATACTGGCACCCATGCTCTTCGTGCGCCTGACTGGTGTAATTGGTCGTTCATCGTCAGAAGCGTCCAAATCGTAATCCGAAAGATCGTTCTCGCTGGCTGCAAGGTCTTTACTTTCAGTGTGTACAGCTTCGTCATCGCTTTGCTCTGCGGAAAATGAGTCCTCACTCTCACTGCTTTGCCCATCCACAAGATCTGCGGCTAGTCGGTGAGTTCGCATGCCGATGTTGGCGCCGAGTTGATTGATATCCGAAATCGAAGCCTTCCGTTTTGTTCTGCGAAGCATCTTCTTTAGCCCTTCAAATCGGTTTGCCTTGGGTTCGCTTCGCCCATGGACGAAGGAAGAGGTTGGCCAGCTGGTGACCGCACCGAGCAAGTCCTCAACGCGCGCCAGCTCCTGACTAGAGCTAATAGACCCAGTTTTGCCTCGCAATTTTTGCACATCCTGCCACCATTCTTCTTCCCTAAGAACTTCGTCAATCTGTTCAGCAGCTTCAGCATTCTCGCCTTCGGTGTTGCCGTTGATGATGACTTCATAGGTTTTCAGATCTCCACAAGCCAGCCAAAAGACAAGGACCTCAGCTTGTATCCTCAGATTTGTGAGAAGAGCAGTGACACGGCCTCGCTCTTCCTCCACATCCGACTCGTACTCCACGAATACAGCAACTCGTAACCGATATTCTCGTTTCCAAGAAGGCACAGTGTTGAGGATACACCCTAGCTGCAATATGAGCGTATAAGTGTCGAAATTAGTCGTCAAGACGTTTCGTCTGGACGAATTGCCTTCACCACCTGTTGATATCTCAGCTGACATCTGTATAGGCCACATATCGATGTGCTTCTTGGAACTTTCTTCCACATCCTCGCCTCCAAAATGCAGCGAAGAGAACAATCCCTCCATTCGCGAGGGTTTTGGCCCTGGCATTTCTAGATCTTGGAATCCTTTTGCCACGGCAACGTTGATTTGCAATCGGAGTAAGAGATCTTCGAGTATGGTGACGTAGTTTTGTACGCCAATAGCATTCTCTCTCCTCATAGTGTCAGTAGGTAGTCTACCATGGGGATTCGCGTCTTTTGCGCCTTTTGCGTTTCCCTTGGCAGTCTGTTGACTCTGAGAAGCTGACGTAGGCCGAGAGTGTTGAGGAGACGGGATTTCGATGAGAGGGTTCGACTCTCTTAGTTCGCCGAGGTTGTAGAATCCCATCACCACAATGTTCGGTCGCATTCCACCCAAGCCTGCACTGAGAACGATATTCCGGGCGCCCCACTCCACGGCAGGCGAGACTGCGATGTTGATGAACGCTTTGATTTTGGAAAAGTCGATATATTTCGTCCACGCTGTTTGTTGACGTCGAGCTTCCGGTACTGCTCCTCCGAAATCTTGGGTAACGATCACATGGCCTAAAACGAAAAGAGCACCTTTCTTGAGAGAGTTGCAAAACTGAATGAGCTTGTACTGCCGTCGCGGATCGTTGACAAACAATAGAATCTGGGGTCTCCAGAATTTGACGTGCTCTTGCCGTAGCCGAAGAAGATACTTCCGGACTTGGTGGTAGATGAGGCTCTGGCTCACGTCTCCCCATGGCTTTGGTGGCGTTGTATAGTGAATTAGAAGGAACAGTATGATGAGTATGGCGACACACGCTGATGCATAGTATTGATCCACAAAAAACATCGTCGCTCCACTTACGACCGTTCCAATAGCAGCCGTCAGCCAATTGAAATAGTGAAAGGATGGCCGAAAGTTTGGGGCTGAGCTGATTTTGAGAAGGAAGCAAGCTAAGTTGGTGACTAAGAAAGTCATGAGGTAGGTCATCGTAATGAAAGAAGCGATTTGGTTGATGTCGGAAAGCATAGTTAGCTGTGCCACAACGTACGTTATGAATATCGCATAGGTCGGTTCGTCCGCTTTGGCAGTACCTTGGCCAAATACAGAGAGACCTGGAATGAGGTGGTCACGAGCGAGAGCTTGAAGTAGTTTGGCAGAGCCAATTACTCCCATCAAAACCGAGAACAAGGACGTTGCGAATTCTCCGAGGAGGATAATGACTCCAGAGACATTGACCTAGCACATCATTAGTACTTGAGATACTAGCACAGACTTCCATGATAATACATACAAGCTGGATGACATTTGTGTTCCGGTAGAAAGATGCGCGGGTTATAGTAGCCGCCATTGACAGGATGACAACGGTATACGAGACGAAAGTGAGTAGCAGGCCATAGAGAGTGCCTTTAGGGATAGCTTTGCTTGGATGCTTCAGATCACCTGACATACTCGCACCACTAGGATCATTAGCACTAGAATGTGAACTATGTAGCTCTACACCGTCACTTACGCAAATATGCCGCCTGTGGCAGGAAACAGGATCCCAAACAGGTCCTGGAAGTTTTCTCTTCCTTTCAGTTGACTGCCGGCTGCTCCTTTAGTCAAAGCAGGCATGAGATTACCACGAAAGGTGTCAAGGCTCAGGCCGGTATATTGAATACCTTCTCTGCGGCTTTCGAATGGGCTCATAATCAGAGCTGAGAATGGGATGCTGAAGGTAGCTATAAGCAAGATGGCAAGCAGACCGTTACTTGCTCTGGCAAAGAGGCCGCTTCCAGCCAAACAGATACCAGTACAGGCCAGCAAAACGACTGTCGACCACAGGTACTGCCACCAGAAACCTTCCGGCATCCACTGATGCCAACCACCGGTCATTGACCCAAAATTTTCAATGAAGCAATCAATGAGACCGACGGCATTCATACTGGTGTTGAAAACAAAGCCAAGGTAGAAGACGATACCAATGGAGCCCCCAAACTCGGGACCAAGACTCCGTGAGATCAGATAATAGGCACCACCACCTCGAACAGTGCCATTTGTGGCGATGGCGGAGATGGACATGGTGGTCAGAAGATTTATAGCATAGCATGCAATGAGCAACCCTTCATACCATTAGTGGTAGCACTTTGGACTCTCAGTCATACTTACCCATCATGCCTAATACACCACCTTGTCCCAGAATGAAGCCGAAACGGAGGAACATCAAGATACTGAGTACATTGAGCGTTGTAGGAACGAATACGCCAGCAAACGTGCCCAATTTTGACGTTCCACCCACTGGCCTGGGGAACGCTCCTGGCCGTGGCTTCGACCCATCGGTCCGCTTGGCAACATCTGCAGCGTGCATCTCTGCAGTCAGAGCATCATCTCCTAGTACGGCGTCTCCTGCGAGTTTTCGGCGCGGAGTTGAAGTTCGTCTACGGCCTGGCGAGATGTGCCACGCTGAGGTGAGCCATTTGTGAAGGAAGTTTGGTGAAGTTGGTTCATCTTGCTCCTGGGTCCCGTCGTTGTGCACAGGCTCGTATGGATTCCCCGTGCGTTCAGAATGAGCAGGCAGGCCGAGCAATGGGGTCTCTTCATTGGGCGAGGGAGTCGGGAGTGGTGCTATAGAAGATCGTCTTGCCAACTGCTCAGCATCGTCTCTGGCGGTGCGTGCCAAAAAGGTTGAATGAGTCCGGGGCGGCATCCGCCGGCGCGTGTTCGATCCATCCTGGGGGGCAGCTGACATAGTTGACACCTAGTAGCAGTTGAGGCTCAACACCAGGTCACGGGAAGCAACCGTGTCTCGGCTATACGTGTCCTGGATCACGTCTGAGACAGAAAGAGGCGATGTCTACAAGGCGGAGCTACGAGTCTAGCCACACGAGAAGACATGTAGGTGAGAGAGCACGAAGAGTCACGTAAAAGGCTGTAAAAGAGTGAATTGAAGGAAGAAAGGCCGCCGTGACGTGCAAATGCTGTCGTAGTTGAGTCCTGGCCCGAAGATATCGCGAAGCAAACAGCCAATCCTGAGTGACGTCGGTCCCCCATGATCGAAGAAATCCTCGTGGAGACCCTCGAACCCCCACGCCGCTGTCAGGCCCTTCTCCAGCCCGTCTCTTGAAGCGCACGACGGGTGACCAGCACCGCCTCATGCTCTGATTCTGATCTTTGATCTTTGATTTCTCAGTCACTCCCTGAGCCCGATGCCTTACACACACGGGCCCTGAACACCACGCTCACTGCCTGGACGCCGCTCTCTGTATGCCTGCTCTGCTATCAGCTCACGCATCTCTCCGCTAATCTCCGCATCTACGCGCACAGCTACCACACTCGTCTCTCCGTTTCCTTATATGCACCCTGCAACACCGTCCATACTGCCATCCTGACCTCTCCTGTGCCCGCCAGAGCGAACACCGTACCCAGCCGTCATGGCAGACCACCAACGGCAGTCATCAGGCCAGTCCAGCAGGGCTCGGCCGGTACCTATAAACAACCCATCTGGAGAATCAAGTGCTTCACAGTCTGTTGAAGGCTCCTACGCAAGAGCAACGGCACGCCTGGGCTCTCCAGTTCCTTCATTTCGAGGAGGCGGCTCTCCAGCTATACGCCAAATACCCACACCCTCTCAACTGGGGACAGGCGAACCGTCGCAATCAGAAACCCCACTGCCAGGACGCAGTGGAACACAATCGTCCATACCTGGGCCTGGAGACTCGGGGCTCTCACATGCATTTCGAGAGTCTCTTGGTAGAGGCAATGGGAGCCCACCGCGGTTTGGGACACCTCCAGTTCGTGGCCTCTCGCCAGCAGCTTCGCATCGCGTACCAATCAGCCACTACGGGTCTTTTGATACGAGACCAGGTAGTCCTGGTCCTGCTCCTTTCGAAGACCCAGAAGTGATCAAGCGCCATCTTTTCGACCCGTCCAAAGACACAACGAGTTTATCGGGCTCTCCACGAAGATCTCAGCGGCACACCGGATCGGGATCTGAGAGGGGACGGCCTAGTACCCGTGATGAGGAGGAGTTCTCTAGTCTACGGCTGCAGGGCGGGGATGTGACTCGGCAAATATACAGATGGACCGAACAACAGGAAGCAGAGGAACGAGCTAAGATGAAGAGAAGTCAGAGCTTCCATTCTCCTCGGCCGAAAGTTGAAGATCAATCCATGGACATTGATACCATAAAGCAACCTGGTGGATTCCGGAGAAACTTCTTGCGGAGGGCAGCGGCGAGTCCATCGCCTGGACCAGGACCGGGCCCATCGAATTACGGCTCACTCAACATAGGAGATAGACCACAGCCTGTTTTCACCACGAATTTCCTCGAATTCCTAAGTCTCTACGGCCATTTCGCCGGAGAATCATTGGAAGAAGATGACGAAGCATTGGGACCTGACGAGTACTTCTCCTCCTCCGCCTACGACGAGCAATCCCATCCCGGCAGTGAAGACGACCGCGAATTTGGTGAAAGCAGTGCCCTTCTCACTCCTGGAAGACGACGTCGTCGTCGTAAGGAGGCCACGACTGGCAAGGGTAGCCCTACCGGTGCCGCTCTATTGCTCCTCAAATCATTCGTCGGCACTGGTGTTCTGTTTCTTCCGCGTGCTTATCTCAACGGCGGCATGCTCTTCAGCAACCTTGTCCTCCTTGGCGTGGCTGGGCTAAGCTACTATTGCTTTGTGCTACTTGTACAAACCCGCCTCCAAGTCGAACATTCCTTCGGCGACATGGGATTACACATTTACGGCAAGTGGATGCGCAACTTGATCAATTTCTCGTTGGTCATTAGCCAAATCGGCTTTGCTTCAGCCTACATCGTTTTCGTTTCCGAAAATCTTCAGGCATTCATTCTCGCGGTCTCGGACTGCCGAACGTTCATTGATATCAAGTACATGATCCTCATGCAAATGGTCGTTTTCTTGCCATTATCGCTCTACCGCAACATCAATAACATTCAGAAACTCGCTTTGGTCGCGGATGTCTTCATCGTTTTGGGTCTTGTCTACCTCTATTATTATGATATTTACACTATCGTTGAACAACACGGCATTTCCGACATTAAGAACTTTAATTCTAAAGACTGGACGCTATTTATCGGCACCGCTATTTTTACTTTCGAAGGGATAGGTCTTATCATTCCTATTCAAACAGGAATGAAGAATCCCAGAAAGTTCCCGAACGTCATGGCAGGCGTCATGGTCATCATCACCATTATTTTCGTCAGTATGGGCGCGCTCAGCTACGCCGCATACGGCTCCAAGACCAAAACGGTGGTCATTCTCAACATGCCCCAAGACAACCACTTCGTCAATGGCGTACAATTCATCTACTCGCTCGCCATCCTGCTATCAACTCCGCTGCAGATCTACCCTGCTATTGAGATCACATCACAACAGCTTTTCAGCCGCACAGGCAAATACAACCCATATATCAAGTGGAAGAAGAACGTATTCCGTTTCTTTATGGTAGCCGTTTGTGCATGCCTGGCGTGGGTCGGTGCGAACGATTTAGACAAGTTCGTTGCGCTGGTAGGGAGCTTTGCGTGTATTCCGTTGGTGTACATATATCCAGTAAGTTTGCTCCAGTCGGCTCCGTCTATGATCTCCCATTCCGAAACCTCTTCCGTCACGGCTTGTATGTGAGGAAACGCTAACAACGGATGTAGCCAATGCTCCACTACCGCGCTGTTGCCAAGTCTAGCTACGCAAGATGGACGAATATCTTGATCGGAGTTTTCGGCATCGTCGGTATGGTCTATACCACCGTACTTACCGTCAGGAGCTGGATCCACGGTGGTGCGCCGAAACCACCTGGGTATTGCGATGAAAGGTAGGCTATTGTTGCCATTTATTGTTTTGAAGAAAATATGGAACCATTCTTCTGGGTGTTCTGGGCGAGGCCATGTGATCTTTATCGGCCGAAGACTAAGATTGTGACATAGACTACAAACAGGACGGTCTTTCGCTCAGGCGAATGTATTCTCAGAATTCGCAGGCCCGTCACGCGCGTTTTTTCAAAGATTTTCGGAGACAAGTGTGGCGTAGTTAGGTCTGTCTTGTTTGTAATTTTATATGTTTATATTGGTATTTCAGATCGTCAATATTTTCATGTGTTTGGCTTTAATGCACAAAGACTCTGCGATAATAGACAGCATACCACTTTGGTATCCAATAAACTTCGTAGCTACAGAACGCGGTGGCCATACACTTTCTATCTCCGCGGAATCTATGAAACCGTTTCGTGGAAATTCTAGTAGATAAATGAACAGTCGTAATGAGATAGATACACACGAGGTTGGGTCACCACCTGATCTCTATCTTCTCTCCAATAACCTTAGAATTAAACCACTCAAGGATTTCAATCTTCGATTTGCATGGAGATGCTCCTTCCAGAAGACCATCGCGCACGATTGCGTCGACAGCGATATACAGCTCGACGGTGGCTAGATTGCGCGCTATGCACGCTCTGCTACCAAGTCCGAACGGGATGGAGTCCCTAAGCATTTCTGGAGTGGCATCATCCCACCGCTCCGGAATGAACTCGTTTGGCGACGGAAAGACGGCCGGGTTGTGGTGCAAAGTGTACGGTTGTAGACCGACTACCGTAGATGGAGGAAGGAACTGACCGCCTGGTAGGGTATAGCCGGATGAGGGAACGACGCGAGGCATACGCGTTGGATTGGCCATACTGAGGCGAAGTCCTTCTTTCACGATTCCCGTAAGATAAGGGAGCGATTGAGGCGATGAGTCCGGGTTTGCGAGAGCTTCGGCACGGAGCTTTGTATATCTATGCCTGTTAGCGATGAGAAAGCACTTAAATGACAGGGAACTGTACTTCTCTGGATCCTTTGCGAGATACCAGCATATTGTAGCTAGATTCATGCCCGTAGAGTCTGTACCGGCGAACATGAGGTCTTTGCATTGTGCCTTTGTCTCTTCTTTTGAGATGCCTGCCTTGAGCATTCGTGCCTGGTAGGAGTTCTCCTCCTTATCATCGCTTAATCTGGCGGCAGTCTCTTCAGTAATTCTACCCACGAAACCGTCGACCGTCTCCATACTCTCTTCTACCTGCACTTTATCCTTTGCCAATCTGGCGCTCCACGTCTCCAATAGCGTGAAGACCCAGGAAGGGAGATAGAAGAACCGGCCGACCGCAACAAACGAATCGACGAACAAACTGGCAGAAATCTTCTCCGCAGCTCCCACAGCATCCCTCTGTTCCTGTGCAATCTCTTCCAGCGCTCCATAACACTCCCCGAACAAATACCCCGTCACCGCATCTAGCGCAAAAGCTCTCGCAGCTTTCAGTACATCTGCAGACTGGCCGTGAGCTTTCGCTCCTCCTTTCGCCTGCCGCAGATACGCGATCCATCGCTTCGCGACCTTTTTGATCACTTCCTCTCCACTATCCCGAATGGCCCCAGTGCTGAACAGCCCGCTCACGCTCTTGAACCTTACGGCGCGGTTACCCCTCTCCAGCTCGGAGAATATGCTGGGGAAGCCGTCGATGTCGAAGTTCCGGTAGCAATCGGCTTTCCGAAAGCCCCCAGCGTCGGTGTAGACGGTTTTGAGAGCCCGACCGTCAGATACGCTCACTTCGTTTGGGGCAATGAGCACGACGGAACCATATTTGGCATGGAGACGGGCGATAGTGGTGGCTTCCGTGCCCTTGTAGGTGGCGTAGTAGAGGGGCAGGTTGGAAAGACGGGAAAGGAGAGGCCCAGGGATGTGGGCGTACGGTGAGAGAACAAGAGCGTGGACAACGTATGAGATCAGAAGGACAAGCAACGTGATGAAGAGAACAACGACCTTAGTAGACAAGGGGATTCCCGACTGCTGGGCTATGGAGTCGATGAGAGCCATGATGGCTAGATCAGTGATCTGTGAGTGAACAGTTGAAGAGGGAGATGGCTTTCGGAGATTACGAGGGCCTATCTGAACCTGAGCAGCTTTCGAATTGTGGAATTCCACCTATCTGCATTGAGGCGAAGATAGCGAAGGTGCAGATGTGACTCGAAAGTGGGACGATGAAGATTTTTCCGAGATAGTGCCGCATCAAAGGGACCTCTCCGTCTATAAAGATTTAATACGGAAATAGGCTATTTCATATTCGAGAGCTTCTGACTTCATATGAAGTTCCAAGTCGGGCCTTTACTATTCTTCTGCATGATGGGGATCTTTTCCATCCGCGGATTCCAGGTAGGATAGTCATGTGATAGGCACGCTTAACCGTATATGGATTAGTCTGCTACATTCTTTAATGCTATTGGAAGTACTCTATAGCTGACTTGCATTCCAAAGTTCGTGTGTACTTGGAGACAAGACACTTCTCCTCCATAGCAATCGTACATCGAGTAAACATGTGTCATTTGCTGACGAAGACCAAACGAGGCTGACTAGACCTTACCTGCCCCTCGTGCCCCTCATTCTAGAGCACGGATGGCCACGGCTGCCAATGAGATCATCGAATCCAAGTGCCTCTATGATCTTTTTAAATCAACACCACCCTCGTCCCCTCCGATAACCCCCCTTTTCTTTCTAATTTACCTGTAGTTCCAAATGAGCCCGTAGAATAGCCCACCCATTCGACTAAAATTCCTCCTCTACCCCCCAAAACCATCCACCATGACCACCCCCCGCGTCTTCATCATCCGCCACGGCGAGACAGAATGGTCTCTCAACGGGCGACACACCGGCACCACCGAACTGCCTCTCACAGCCAACGGCGAGAAGCGCATACGCGCGACCGGCAAAGCACTAGTCGGCGACGACCGGCTGATCGTGCCACGGCATCTGGCGCACATGTATGCTCGAATCCCCACATTCCAGCAATCAACCTCGACCCTCTCCTCTCGCCTTGACGTGCACCCCGAAACACGCAAGAACTAACCCCTTCTCCCCCCGGCCAGCTACGTCTCCCCCCGCCGCCGCGCCCAACACACCCTCGAGCTCCTCGGCCTGGGCTGCCCAGACCCCATGCCCTGGCAGACCAACCGCGCGTACCCCGACTCGGACGTGCGCACGAGCGCGAAGGTGGAGATCACGGAGGATGTCCGGGAGTGGGATTACGGCGACTATGAGGGCTTGACCAGCGCCACGATTCGCAAGCAGCGGAAGGAGAGGGGGCTGGGGGACGATTGGGATATCTGGCGCGATGGATGCGAGGGGGGAGAGTGAGTGATGGTTTCAGTCTGCTCTCTAGAAATGTTGTGCTGATGAGTGTTGGTTACAGGTCCCCTACAGACATCACAACCCGCCTCGATCGTCTGATCGTTGAGATTCGGAACCGATTTCACGAGCCTGCGATTGGGAAGTCGCGCAAGGAGGCGGGGCCTTGCGACGTCTTGATCGTGGCGCATGGGCATATCTTGCGGTCGTTTGCGGCGCGCTGGATAGGAAAGAACATCTCGGATAACCCGTCTTTGATATTAGAGGCCGGAGGAGTGGGGACTTTGAGGTAAGTCTGGGTTGACGATGTCTGTTGCTGTGCTGACAGGATGCAAGTTACGAGCACCACAGCCTCGCTGAGCCTGCTATTCTGTTGGGTGGTGGTTTCATGGTTGATGTTGTAGAGAATGCTGAAGAGGACGAGAAGAGAATTATGAAGAAAGGCCAGATATAATCGTATTACGGAAGTCAGAAGAAGTAACAAGAGCGAGGAGACGTAGTTCTGAAGAGACTAATTGGTCTAATGACTGTAACGTTTTGGAGTATATGGTTAAGTTGATTGAAGCGCGGGATACAATACCTCTAGAAGATATGACATTGCTCCAGCATCTATTACCTGAAAGTGTACCCACGACGTTGATATTTCTCCCATCTTGCCTTCTAGGGTTGCCTAGCGGTGCAACAGATCGGCTAAGGCGATGAGAGCTACGTCTTCCTTACACTTCAGGCAATTAATCAGAAAAACGCCCATTCAATGGCAAGAAAATGCGTAGACTATATGTCTCCTAACGCTGTGTCGGTCTCACGCCTCGCAAAGAAGGCGCACGCTTGAGGGCATCTTTCATATTCCGTCCTATCAAGTTCTCCATACTATCTTACACCTCCATGGAATTAGGGGACAATTAGGGGCTACCTCCAACTCCGCCAAGCACAAACAAAAAACAAACAGGCCCTCCCTCCAAATCCCGCGGCCAATCGCCCCACAGCTGTAGGTCGGTCGAGACATTCAGGCTCTCATTTTCGCCCACCTAGCAGCCACATCATCCAGCCCTGTTAGACTCACCTTGGAATCCACCTCTGTCCGTAGCCTAGGTGAATTCATCTCCATTCTCCGCCGATGACTCCTGGCGTACCTCAGACTCGGCGGCCAGCTCCTCCTTGAGCTTTCGAATCAGCTCTGCCTCCTCATCCCCCCCAACAGCCTTTGCTTTGCCCCACTTGACCAGCTGCTCCTTGTTCTTCGTGCTCCAAATGACAAATTCTCGGGCCGCGAACGCAATCTCGAGACAATCGCGCCCGGCTTCGTTGTCGCTCTTGAGTTCTTGGCCAAGAAGATCGCGCGAAAGGTTTTCGAGTCGCAACTCCTTCTTGCTTAGGCTAGTACCCGCTGCTTCCTGGACCAGAATAGCTCCATCCACCCCACAGCCATGGATCATTCTCAGCGCATCTAAAGTCTCCCGGAGCTGGTAACCGACAATAACCGTGCTAGCATCGATGAGTAGCCACAGAGCTTGCCTAGCCGCCTTCCATCCGTCCAGCACAGCATAACCAGCTTCAACAGCGTCCGGAATGGTCTTCTCCTTGAAACCAGTGATCCTAGTGCGCCAATTCTCGACGTGGTCTTCCGGGAGCACGAGATGATTCAGAAGGACTTCTCCCGTGAAGAAGTCAAGCACTGAAAGGAGAACAATCTCGTTCATGCCACCCTCGACAATGACCTTGTGACAGGCCAGTGTGACCGCTGTTTGCTTCTGTACTCCATGAGCCGGTGCAGGGGAGAGCTCAAAGGCGGAGTCTTCCTGGCCATCATTGGAATGCGCGTCATCGAATGCGCTAGGGATCGATTTAGTCTTTCGATCCGCAATAGACACGTGGCATCGCCAGTAAAGTGCTTTGAGCAATATATCATGATGCTCAAACGCTACACCATGCCAGATATGATCGTTGTAGGCAATCTCGCCCTGGAGGTTGTATTTGGGACGGTCAGGTAGCTGTAGGTCGGTGGTGCGTGATGATATCTCTTGGAGTTTCTGTGTGGCTTCTGCGAACGGCTTCGATGGAGGTTTAGAAGAGCCTCGCGTAGCCGCACCCGCTGGTCCACGGGGAGCATTTGCGGGAGCATAATGCTGAGGAGGAGGCTTAGTTGACGCACGGCGTGGTGGCGAAGGAGTTGCAGCAGGACGTGTTTTAAGAAGCGTTGCAATAGGATAGACCAGAGGAGCCGATGGACGCGCGCGGCCTTGTTGTGCTGGCGGCAGTTGCACGCGATAGGACGGTGGAGACTGCTGCAATTCCGTATGCGCCTGCAAGCCTGTACCTCCAAAGGCCTGATGCGCTGGTCCTTGCGGGGCCTTTTCGTGCATCTGCTGCGTCTGCTGCGGGGCCGTGGGCGGCATATGGGCAGTGATCGCACGGATGTGGGCTAGGATGGACGGCTTGTGCACCGACTTTTCATGCGCCTGCAGGCCCGCCAGCGTCTCATGTAACTTCCCACACTCCAAACATTTGTACTCTTGTTTATCGGCAAGTGAACAGTTGCCCCTTGATTGCTTGTGCTTATTGAATTCCTCAATTGAGGGGAAGGACGAGTTGCATTCCTCGCAGTGCTGGGCCAGAGGGGCGATATGGCTTGACATGTGCAAATTCAGGTCTGGCCTATTCAGAAAGGTTTGCGGACACATGGCGCAGTGGAACAAATCAGCCTCGTGACTGGTGACTGTCGCGCTGCTGGATGTATCCGGTCTCGGCAGAGAACTGCTTGACGCTGACGTCCGTAGAGGCGAGATAGTGGCAGGTGAGTTTCTACGCGCGAATCCAGTTTCGGGAAAGCCGGAACGGGCCGGTCCTGGTCGCTGCTGAGGCTGTCCTGAAGTACCCTTTGTAGGGAAGCGGGAGCCATTCGTATTTGCCTGGTACTGCGCGGGAGCGACTTTGGCGTTGGAAGCCTGTCGAGCTGGACCTGATCGCTGCTGGGTAGGCTGCGGTGAAGCAGTGGGTGGAAAATGGTTGCAATAATGCTCTTCCTTATCCGTCCTACTCGCGAAGGTCTCTTTGCAACCCATGAAAGGGCAAGGGAAAGCTGTCTTGTGAGCGTTCTGAACATGAGCCTCTAAGAGAGCTTCGCTCTGGAACCCCACGCGACAGAAATTGCACTTGCGACCCCCCATTCTGCCCGACTTTCGATGGAGCGAAATGAGAGAGAGGAAGAAGGTAAGCAAGGAAAGGAGGAAAGTTGAGTTGCTGCATCGTTGTCAGTCCTTGGCTAGCAAGATCGCGAAAGCACAGTAGTTCGACATGAGGCAAGCGTTGATTTTTCGCTGTCTCGCATACCTAGAAGAATCTCAGAGCGCGAGCCGGTAACAGGTAGCGAGTGCGCAGGCGAAGATCTTTCGAGGTTTGCCGGCCTTTCCAGCAGCCCTCAATAGCGTTAGTCAGTGTTAGCAAGGTCGAGACGCCGAGGTCAACCCCCAATAACCGCGTGGTGTCGCGGTGTTTGTGGTTGGACGCGTGAAGAACACGGGCGGCGGCGTGTTTTGACGGACGTGCCGAGGCGCTAGTAATGTGATCCGTGCACTGCGCTAAACTCGCCACGTGATAGTCAGGAGAAAACTTCAGGATCGAGGTCGACCAACATCACTCTCATTATCCTTCCAGTGGATCGGTCCGGGGAAGGGCTACGGCTTGTCCTACCCATCTAGATGTGTTCCATGCCGTTCAGGTAGAAGCTTACCTGAGCTGATAAGTATACGAAAGCGTCCTCGTAAACTGCTCGTGTTTCCACCTATAGCAGAGATTGCGACTGTATCTGCCTAGATGTTGATCATAGGGCGCGTCACCTCTCTCTTAAAGATCCGCAAACGACGTGCCCTTTATCCTCTATCAAGATAAAGGTCAAAATCCTCAATTCGTTCTCCAGAGCTAGTATATCTTCCAAGATGCCTTTTCCACCACTTTACATCATCAACCCTCAACCAGATTACTCACACACTCACACAATTATCCTACTCCACGGTCTAGGCAGTACTGCGAGTCAATTTGCAACTGATCTCTTCTCCCACAAGTCCTCCGACCCCTATCAGACTCTAGCATCTGCGCTGCCGAATTTCCGCTGGGTCTTTCCCGATGCTGGTAAGAGATGGTGTTCAGCCTCTGCGGAGTCTACCTCTGCATGGTTTGACGTCTCTTCGTTGGACAATATCAACGACTGAGGCGATCTCCAGATACCCGGCCTCAAGGAATGCATGCCCTACTTGAAGAGCGTGATAGAGTCAGAGGTCGAAAGTCTAGGCGGAAACTCAGAGCACGTAGTGCTGGGGGGGTTTAGTCAAGGAAGCGCGACAGCACTGTGGACCTTTTTAACCGGCTCGGCAACAGTTCGAGGGAAACTAGGAGCATTTATCGGACTGGGCACCTGGCTTCCTCTACCGAAGGATGCGGACCCGATCAAGAATGTCGACTCTACGTGCGTCAATATAGACACAAATGCTCAGGTGCTGATGGATACGCTGCTGCGCACGCTTGATATGGCTGGTCCTCCGTCAAAAGAAGCGATCATTAAAGCTATGCACGATACTCCGGCTTTCCTCGGCCACGGTATAGACGATGAACAGATTAACCTCAAGCATGGGCATGCGGTGCGACATATTCTCCAGGCTGTTGGTACGCAGGTCGAGTGGAAGGACTACGTTGGAGCTGAGAGAGAAGGTCACTGGATCAAGGAGCCCGAGGAATTTGACGATATCATTGCGTTTGTCCAGCGCCAATGTAGAGGCGAATGAGTCTATTCATTTCTTATTTGGATAGCAATCATTTAGTTTGCAAAGTCTCCATTCTCGAACGGAACTCAAGTGTCATCTACCCAGTCCACGTGTATATCTCATTGCCAAGACTGGGCTTGAACAACAACCACAACAACCTCACCTGAGGTCGAATTTGCAACAACTTGTTTCCTTTACGATACTCACTTCTTGCTACGTGCCTATGATACTCATAGTTGGCGATTTCAATTGTCAGTTGGGTATTCTAGTATGCTCGGGCCAGTCATCCTTCAACGACCCTGTCTCGCCGTTCCTGCTTAGCCTTTGGAGGAGCCCAATCTCCACTTTTGACTTTCGGGCCGACTGAACTGTTTCACTCGAGGGAATCTAGATATGAGACGATGTTGCTGCAATTGTGCTCAGGATCAATCAGACGGACGCGGCAGAAAGTGTGCCTCCTGTCTCCAGCTCTCAGCCACAGGCGATCGAAATCAGACAGACAAGAAAGATCAGGCATATCCAAAACCTCCGATAGGCGTCGCCCAAGGCAACATACTCAACCACAAATCACCTGGCCAGTACACTCCTAGTCAACCTTTTGCTGTAATATTAACGTAAGAAAGGGACACGTGGGATGGAAATTCCTGGGACCTCCAGAAGATGGTTCCAAAAGCTGCGGACACAAAGAAGTGGTTTGAGAGCACTTTCAAGGAAATAGAGGATATGAATGGCCGGCTACACCACATCCCAACTGACGAGACTTCAATTGATGAGAAGCTTTTACTGGGCTCCGAGATGTCTTGGCTGCAATCTCGAGTACGAGTGAGCTCGCTATCCCATCAATGGTTTGCTGCTTCGAGATACACCTTCTCCGCTGTTCGTTCCATTCTTCGAGACAGCCCTTGGGAAGTACTCTCTAGTGCGTGCGACAAGTTGTACGATATAGGTGCGGAAATTCACCGGCTCGAAAGACGTCTCGATGATCTGTTTATGATATCAGAGCTGAAAGATTCACACCCACTTCTTCATCATCTGGAAATTTACAGATATCAAGCCCTATCACAATTTGATGACAGACTGGCACCTGTTAGAGAGAAAACGCAACAGATCGAAGCTCGCAAGGGATCGATAATGTTTGCTCAAAGGTCTAGCTACGCCACACCCCGTTTGGAGTCGCGTTATTGGCGCTATCAAAAGGAGCAGGACCAGCTCTTTAAACAAATGTCAAAACTCAAAGTGCTCCACGAGATTGCCACGTCTCGACTTCTCGAACAAGAAGCAGCTCGAAATCCCCGCTTTGCGATTTATCTTGTCGCGAGTATTATCTCTGCGTTTTCATTTATCAGCACTTGGAAATCTATCGAGAATCATCCCTGTCAGGATACGCAATGGCATCCGTAATCCCAACAGGCGTCATTAGGTAAAGAAAATTCGTGACCGCATGTATGGTATTGCGCAAGTCCTCATGGATAGCAAGACAGAGACCAAAGCACTTGTAAAACAGCTTGCAATGATTGCCGAAGTAAAGCTCTCACGCATGTCGGACGCTGATGTACTGAAAGAGCTAGAACCGGCGAGGAGAATACTCGCGGATGTGCAAAAAGGGCAGAGTGCGACGTGGAAAAAGGATCAAGCTACTATCGATTCAGAGCTAGGTCCTGACTCCCCAGTACAGCATATAGCCAACGGCAAACTTGTATCAGGATGGGACATGAAACTGTTCACTCTCCCTGCGCAGTCGACCATGGCGAGCAGGGAGATGAAATACCGAAAGAGGACAGAGGACGGCTTCGAGAAGACAGGAAATTTTGTAAAGGGGAAGAAGACTACAAAAGAGAGGTTGGAGGAGTTTCTAGCACGGCAAGGCTCGGGCTGATGCTCTTTTGCATAGCCACAAGAGAGGAGTTTGGTTGCGAAAGATGTTTGACTCTGAAAAGGGTCCCTCAGACTAATTTCGCACGGGCCGAAATAGGAATCACTGTCTCTACACTTGCTCGACACCGCTGTTTCTTAACCCCAATGTGCACCCTACTCGACCCACTCTGCTCACGTGATCATGCGCCGCTGTGGCTGAGTTCGGCTCAGGCCCGGCTCAGCTTCGGCTCAAGTCTCCTCAGGTCTGCTCACCCTTGCTCATCCTTACTCACCGGCTGCGGCACAGTCTTAGATGTACCTTACTAAAAACTATGAAGTTGTAGCGAAGGACCTTAAATCTATCCCCGGCGTGACCGGGTCACGAATTAGGGCCATATACCGTTTTATAAGCCTTATAGGCTTAATATTACGAACATAATAACTACCTGCGAGGTCGTAGAGTACCCGCGGCCTAAGGGCTAGTAAGACAGAAGGCAGAGCAGGAGGCAGCCGCTGACTTAGGTATACTAGGCGCAGCCGAAGTTATAAGACTCGGATGGTCACATAATAGCTCGCAAGATCTTATAACGAGCTAGCAGGAGACAGCTTATAAGGGCTCGCGAGGACCTACAAGCTAGGTATTTCTTAAGACTAGGACTTTATATTTAAGAATACTTATTTCTATAGACTTTAAACTTTATAATTAACTTAAGATTTTATATTAGACTTTGGGTAGTGTTAACACTACCCATTCAAATATATACGACAAAACAGTAAAACTAGGTCGTGAATACTAAGATGCAGTCAACTCAAATGCTTGTGAAGTCAGGAGACTTTGCGGCTAAGCCGAACTAGTAGGAACAAGGAGAACATCAGGACTGCTTGCGGTAATTGATTTTAAACTTCGTTGACCAGCCATATTTCAGCATCCTCTATCTGCTCTAAAACAATCCTCAAACTCGGTCGTTGGCGCGCCTGCTCCTCAGTCCTTGCTAAGATTTCACTAGGCCCCTTGCTATCTTTGCTGTTCCGAGTCCTGATCTTCTGCTCTACAAACCGCTTTGCACTCCGTACCTCCTCCTGCCACCACCTCTTAGCTGCCTCCTGTGTCTCCTTGGGACTCGCGCCCTCCAGTTCTCCAGGCTCGCTCAACCGCTCCACAGCATAATATTTGGTGCCTCTGCGCGCAATAGTCCGAAACTGCTCGTCCCATTCTGGCGCACCCGCCGTACATGCGCGAATACAGGCTCTCAACTTCGCAGGTGTATCTCTAAATTTCGGAAAGGGCGGCGAAGCCTCTTGCTCTCGGAACATGTCGAAGCCGATCCCGCAATTGACGCTGCTTGTGCCCTCAAAAATGCACCACAGCAACTTTCCCAGCATGAATACCTGGGCCGCTTCGCGCTCTTTGCCCTCGAGTGCCAGCCATGCGGCACTGAAGCCCTGCGTACATTCGCGGTACCGATCCGCCTGGGTCGGCAGCTTCCAGCCTGGAATAAATGACTTCAAGAGTGCCAGGCTCTTTACACGCACTGGTGGACACTCTACTCGCGCTGCGATATACTCAAGATACTCTATGTAGCGCACTTCAGGCGGTGACCATGAGTACCATCCGCCGCGCTGCTCGAGATCAATAAGCGTGGCATCAAGACCTTCAGTGCCAGGCGAGAGGAGTACGTTGTCAGGCTTAAGGTCCGGGTAGAAACCGAGCGGCGAATCCTTGATGTGCAGTAATGCTTGAGCAATTTGGCGCGCCCATCTAAACCGGTCTCTCAGCATGGATGGTGTGCTCAATGCCTCTCTAGATGATTCCTCTAGTGTCTTACCCAAGCTACCAAGCGGGTAGAAAGGCAGGATGAAACCGCAAATACCGATCTTGCCCCCGAACCGGCATTTCTTGGTGACGACATACAGCGGTGCTCCAATGATATTGGGGTGTCGCTTTAGCGTGAGCAGCATCTTCAGCTCATGGTACATGTACTTTACGTCCTGGACAAGCGACTTGAACACGAGGGTCTCTCCGCCGCGTCGTGAGGGGATCTGCACAAGCGTGATGGATTCGTGTGGCTGGGCTTGTAGCTGTAGGTCGGCGTAGTCAACGACATCAGGCCAGCGTGCCGAATCCAGATGCCAGATGTCCTGCAAGGCTTTGACTGAGAACCAGTTCTGCTCAATGTTATAAATGGGATGTGGAACGATCTCCATGCTATCCACGTTTGCCCGGATATCGTTCACAACGATACGGGATCCGAATGGCATGTCGTAATACAGTGTCTCAAACCCAGAAGTACGCGTCGCCCAGCTTTGCAGAGCACGCAGTAAATGCTGGCAGATCTCCAATTTTGCAACGCGTCTCCCTCGTATGAATGGCGCGGATGTAGAGCGCAGGTTCTCACGCAGCTCGAACGGATGATCTTGCTGGCCAGGGATGAAGACATCGATGCGCAAAGGTGGACGTCCAAGGGCAAAAGTGGGGTAGGCGAAGAGACGGGTGCCTTCTGGGTCGACGCCGTCTAGACACCAAGATGCATCTTTTCGAGGCGTTAGGCTCTCAATGCGGTTTTTGGGATTATTGAACGATGTGTCCCAGCTGATAGTTGAGCCGGCAATGTTTTGGCCAAGAACGCGATCCCAGGATTCGATTTGGCTGTAGATCGCAGTAGGGTTTAGCACATGGTCACGCATGACCGTTGACGGCTCCATAATCGAGGTTAGATTTACCGCGTCACACTAGTAGGTGAACGATATTTGAGCGAGACTGACTCGGGCCAAAAGTGCCATAAGTGACTTAGTTCTTCCCACAGGATGTAAGAGACACTACATATTACCTCCCCCGCATCGATCACCAACTCATTATCGTCCGGGGATTGGTGTCGAATGGCGACGGCGCTCGACACGTAAGGGATGGGCACTGCTCCGCTCATGCACAATTTTACCGGTCAGCCGCAAACGGACAGCAGTGCCGCACAATGGCCCGAGTTAGCTATGCAGGTAGGCCCGTGACAATGCTGGGTTGGCTGGCAAGAAGCAATTGGCAATCGATATCCCTTGGCATGTCGTTGCCTTCTTTCCCCGCAGGTGTGTATCTGAGATTTTCATGACTAGCCTATCACCTAGTTCTACTTACTAATAGCAAATGGATTGTGAGACATCTTGGTTTAGCATCAAGGGAAGGACTTACGGTTCTTTCAAGCCTCTGTCTAATGATATCACTGTACTCTATAGTTTTCACTCGATTCTACCTACAAATTTGACGTCAGGGGAAATTCACGATAGGTAGATTCTCGTAGCCTCTTCGAGGTCGGTCGCAAAAACGGGAGTAGGCAATTTTTGGTGTCCGATACATCTACAGACAGTACCTGGGCCATCATCCACATAATAGGGCCGTAAATCGAAAGCTGAAACTTAATCGGTCCGGACAGTAAAAAGAAGATCCGAAAGCAAGTCTAGCATGAGCCCATAATAGTTGAAGAACCTTACAACCGTAATCAGCCTCAACTCTAGCAGGGGTTAGGAGCTGAGCCTCTCCGCAACTGTAAATGTCAATCTGGGCAATGGCACAATATTCCATTGTTCCTCGACCTCGTTATCCTCGAAAAGGCGTTCATTCCCCTCCCGTAGCACACGCGGAAGCTTCCATGCTAGTGCGTCATTTTTCAGCCACAGGCGCACGAGGTAGCGACTCTTTTCTGGCTCATCCTCAAAGGCTTCGCGAGAGTGTAACAGCCCGTGATTGTTGATGAACGTCAGGTCGCCTGGTAGGTTTTGAAGCACCAATTGATTTGCGTGCGCTGTGGCTTCGAGAAAATCAAGTGCTTCACGCTGGTAGCGCGTCAGGGTCGGGAAGCCCGAGGAGCGTGGAACGTTATCGAGGCCTATCAGAGGCTCACGGGCATAGTTGAAGATTGCGTGGCCGCCATGGTAGAAAAGAATAGGCCGCATGGTTCTCTCGATCAACCCACCGGGGCTAGCTGGTGCGTTAGCTTTGCTTTAAGACTTACGAGGAATTGGATTGAACCCACCTGTCAAACGGCCAGTCAGGTCGAGCAAGTACCTCCAGAATATCCGGTCTGACGGCAGCTATTGCATTGTAGATTGACAAGGATGACGCAATGATATGATTGCCCCCTTTTGCAGCACAGCTCTTCGCAAGAAGCCCAAGAATGTCAGGGAATGGATCCGTATGGAAAGTCTTTGCAGATGTTAGAATTTTCTGAGGTTCAAACAGGGTATCAAATTACAGTACCGAAGCTCGGTTAGAGAACCTCGTGGGCCTATCACTTTGAGATATGGCTGAAGACTTCGCGTCGCGGATATGCATGAGCATATTGCCTTGGTCGTCTTGCTTTGCCCTCTTCTCACCAATGTAGCTCGCAAGTCCCAAGAAGACTAGGATTCCGTCTTCGCGGGAGTAAAGGTCGAAATCAATACCGCGAATAGTCACAAACCCTCTCCCGGAGTGCACTTCCTGGGCATGTTGACGCAGGCTTTCTCCAAGTGTAGGAAGTTGGAAATTCTGAGGGCTGATCTCATGTCCGTCCAATCCAAGATCTGATAAGATTTAGCTGCGTATTGGTTATTTAATCGCTAAAAGGACTCATTACCTAGAAACTTATTCAAAGCAGTGGCTACCTCTAAGTTCTGAGATGTGGTGACTTCAAAGATATAGTCCTGTTCAGATCGGAAGGTGGATGTATTCCACGCCAGCTTGGTATCGAATGGTACAGGGCCTTGTCGCACTTGCACATGCCAGCTACCAACATTCTCCTTGCCAAAGGGATTGACTGCCTGACGAGTTGGTTCGATCCATATCCTAGGAGCCATAGGGTAATGGCGATGTGGTTTTTGAGTAAGAATTGATACTGATTGTAAGAGGTGGTTACTGTTTAACCCACTTTAAAAACCCTGTTAACTTTACTCGTCTCCGATGCGTTCAATCAAAGGATTGGGGGGATTCAGCGATTTTGGGTACGTGCTCATGATCATGCTATAACCCCTCTTCTAAGAACGCTGGGCGGTGAAAGGAACAACCGCGACGATTCGCTCAATTTGCGAACTCGTTGCCTTATATCGAAGGACCAATTGCATCACAAGACGTTATCAGGTTTACGCCCCGAATGTTAAGACAGATAATTAGACGTGTCAGCCGACTCCGTCCAGCCAGATCCAACATGCAGCCGCTTCGTGCTGTAGAAGTTGCAGATTCCAATACGTAGGGTAAAGCGCTCTAGGATCGCCGTTTCTGGTTCGGTTTTGCGGTCAACATCCATCACTATTCTTACGCTGCCGCCATGACGCTAAATTGGTTGAGGAGCTCTCATTGGTTTGGAACTCACCTTACGCGGTCTTCGTAAGGTTGCGCGTCATGATATCAGTCTCACGTTTTCATCCATCTCATACAGCGGCCCACCGCGACTTTTCTTAGCCTAGTAGACGGAAGAGAAAAAGAAACAGCCGACGAAATTGACTAGGGTGAAAACGCATCTATGGGAGTAGCGTCGTTGTGATCAAAATATGCTCTAAATCCCTTGATTTTTTGCTGCTAGCAGCGGCGCTGGACCAAAAACTGGAGCTGGTGGCCAAGGCTGTGCCGCCGGCGAATGCTCGTGAGTGTCTCGTGGACGCCATCGTTCCTCAAAGATTTGGCTAGTAAACCAGTAGGGAATTTCATAATTGTGCGATTGGCCAACGTTCTTCATTTCATCCGCTGAAGAAGCTGTCAGCAGTTATGCATAAGTCTGACATAAGATCATAACTTTCATGTCATCGATACCTAATAAAAGAATTCAAACATACCTTTTTGACGAGCTATATTGCTGAGCCAAGTCAATAAGTCGACTTGTTGCTGATCAAGTTTCGCCATGTGCTGAGCGTCCTTGGATTTCCAATTGAAGTCGTGGCTGAAAGGTATGTTGCCTTTGCAAGACCAGTGGAAATAGGCGAGGATGGCCTTGGAGCCGGAGTGTATGGCCCGGATCAGTGACATGTCGAGATATAAGACCTGTTGAGCGGCGTGAATACTAGTACTAAAAAGGCTCTGATTTGCACTGCAACACTTACTGGTGCTTCCCTCTTCGCCGAAAAAGCCCGCTGAAATGCAACACCTCGTTCGTAATTGTGTAATAGGACGAATGTTACGAGAAAAATCGTATACCAATTGTTTGAGTTGTTCTCTTCGATAAGCTTCTGGAGGGTTCTAAGCACCTCAAGGCGAAGAGGTCTCAGAATACGGTGCATGATGATCGATGCGTATTGGTAGTCGATATATGGTGGTGGTGAAATCCAGTCTGGTGAACGAAAAGGATTTTTTAGTTCGCCGGCACCGAGCTTGTCGGCTCCACAGCAGCGCCACTTGCCTTCAATAAAACGGCATGCGACCCAAAGACGAAGGGCTTTTTGAAGCACCTCTACCTTAGGTGATTGTTAGTCATGGCTTGCCGCGAGTCGCATTAAGTCAAAGCTCGTCCTTACATACAGGTTTGTCTTTTGAGAATGCGAAACTAATGGCAGAATGAAAAACTTCCCAAACAATTTGATCACTTTCGTCCAGCAAGGTGCCCAGGTACGGGACAAGACTCTTGTCTAGGAACTCTTTGAAAGCATTGGTTGCCTTGTCCGCATCGGCAATGGCCCATGGTATATGATACATTGATCTTCCCTTCAGGTCGACGGCATCAATTTCTTCAGGGGGTTCAAACTGGCGAACCTCAAGGCGGCATACGGATTGAATATCTTGCGTGATTTCAAGAACATGGACCTTATTATCCACCCACTTTCGGGACGTCTGGAGCATGAAGTCACCGTATTTTGGTCCCGTCATTGGATGGTGTTGGTAGAAAGTATATGGTCCAACTCCAGTTCTAAAGAGCACACTTTCGGATATCTTATAGCGGAGGCAGCCTAGATATCTAGTTCTGGGGTGGGAATTGAGACACGTGAGACAGGGATGAGTTTCATCTTCAGGATTCGGGTCGCACTGGTGGAGTCAGTCATGCGTTTTAATGCCCGAGGTGGGGGCGAGAGGAGGAAGGCATACTCTAATACGCTGGGTATGACATCTAATACAGGAGGCCAGCTGCCTAGTCCTGTGTGTTTTTAAACGCACTTCTCTAGAATATGGCTTCCTCCGTACTTTTGGTATCATCGGCGTCAAAGGCGTGTTGGAGGGCGTGATGTTTGCTGTATTGCCGCCCCGCAGTCTCTTGTTTTGGGGCATCGGTGCCAACTTTGGAAGAGATGAGGTAGTGTGAGTAGTTGATATAACTGGAGGGATTTTGATAGTCTCCTCAAATTGTTCACCCGGGGGACATGAAGGATCGGCGGTATGGGAGGGAGTTGAAATCGCAGGCGGGTCGATCGGTACTAGGGCTGAAAGCGAGTCGGCCGAGTTGAAATCCACGCACACTGTCGCCGCCGTTGACAGTGGTGGGTGTATCTGGTCATTATCTGAGGGGTTGAAAGGAGACGCTGAAGTAGTATTGGAAATGCCACTACTCGAAGCAGAGAATGTTTCGGCTGTGGGGATGCCAAGACTCTCATCTCCGTAGATCCAACGGTAACTCGCTAGGTCGAAGTCGTACGTGTCATGATCAGTAGGCTGCCAGTCGTAGTGGTTCTCTCCTGTTGGCTGAATCTGCTGCAGCACATCTTGCGGAGTGTGAGTCTGAGACGAAGTGCGAGACAAAAATGGAGAGGGGGTAGCATCGGGTTCCTGTGGCTGCAGGAAATGGTCGCCTCCGATATCATACACGCCCAGATCTGTTATTTCGATAGACGTGCTCGGGACGTGTCCCACCGGAGGTCGTTGTTGTATTCGATCGACCGAGGAATGAGACGAGTCCTGGCGGCGTTGTTCTCTCACAAAGTCTAGAAGAGCTTCTGGTCTCACTCCCAGACAGCTCGCAGCATGATGGATAAGTTCGTTCTCGTCGCTGGCTTGCGCTCTGTCTACCATTTGTGTGGGGCCTCGGAAGGACGATGGCGACAGGTGCGTTCCAGTAAAGCAATCTCTAGAGATGAAGAGGTTAAACTCGGCATGATTTAGGGAAGAGACGGATGGAGTGAGCAAATTATCTAATCTCTAAAGCGACTTGACGTGGAACTTGAGTCAAACTGTGATGCGATTCGCTCCGCCTCATCCTCGGCCGAATCTTTGCCAGCCAATGGTCTCGCGACCGGCGAAGAACGTGGGATCCCAACATGCCAGCAAAGCCGATAAATGAAGCAGCCAATCGGAGGCTTGCGAACGCATACCGATCTGAGAGCCAATAACATCCCGACCGACGAAGAACGCTTTGGCCTAGATGAATCCACAAATAGAGTAGCCAATCGCCAGCGTTCCCTCTCACCGGTAGTCTTGGAAAACCGATGAATGAACTCTTCAATCAAAGGCTACAACGCATGAAACCCGATAAGGAGATTCAGCGGTTGTTCCGCTCATTACCAGGGGACCCGGTTTATTCCAAATCGTTATATAATGCCAAGATAGGCTAACTGTCATACAAAGATGTTTCCAAAAATATGTGTTATTTCGCCAGTCGGCATGTAAAAGGCTAAATCAGGGTACGTCTTGTACATAACGCATATTATCACCTGTCATACAATGTTCTGCGCTCCAAAAGGTCACCTTTGGTCAGTGTCTTATTACCTCAGGTTGCCTCAGCCTCCCCAAGCCCATCCCCTACAAATATAAAGAGGCAGACTTTCCAATGTTCAGAATCCGTAAACAGTCCAAAATCTTCCTCATGCTTGTCCATCATGATACTTTCCCTCCTGACACGCTTGCTTCCATGGGCATCACATGAAGCCTCAACTACGACCCATAATTCCAATGTCACGGCCATACCGAACCATTCAGCAGCGAAGTTTTCTGCCTTTAAGTTCGTTGAGGAGGTCGATACGTCAGTGTAACTGCCGATATTAAGCCCTTGTGTATATCACTGATACTAGACTTTTGCTTCGTAGATGGCCATATTTCCAACAGGATCCTTCCGCGTACAAGAAGCACATGAGAGATTTCTACTACTTCATGGTAGATGGCTACAGTCGGCCATTTGGGTATATGCACCGCGAATTTATACAAGGTCTATCATGGTCGTCCGAGTGGAAAATCGACCCAGATGATCGGCTCCTCACGCTTATGTCGAGCGATGTCGAAGGCCGCACCAAAGCTATGAACGAGACGCTACGTGCGAATTACAACGAAAAACGCGTGGTGCGGAAATGGTTCAACGAGAACTTCGCTCTCGTTGCGCCTAACGGTGACCATGTGCTGGATATGGACGGCGGCGGCGTCGATTTATTCGGGATCGTCACATGTGGTGTACATATGACTGGTTTCGTGCGCACTAAATCTGGTCTCAAATACTGGGTTCCAAGACGATCGTACACCAAGACGACATTTCCAGGCCGGCTTGATAATTTTGTAGCCGGGAATCTGGGTTCCATGGAGAAGCCAATTGACGGTATGATCCGGGAGGTCTTTGAAGAGACAGGCATTCCTAAGGACTATACCCGAGCGCACATCAAGGCCTGCGGCACATTGACATATCAGATGTCAGTCACCAACGACGGTCGGCCGGGTTGTCAGCATCATTCCCAATACGTGTATGAGATGGAGCTGTCAGAGGATGTTGTGCCTCGGCGGCATGATGGCGAAGTAGAGAATTTCGAGCTCATGTCTTTAGAAGATGTCCAAGCAGCTCTCATGAGGGATGAGTTTACCCCAAATCGAACCTTAACCTACGTTGCCCATTTCATCCGGCATGGAATTGTAACTGCGGAAAACGAGGCGCGTATTGTTGAAATTTGCGCGCGATTACATAGGAAGCACGACCTTTTTATTGAGTAGATAGGGTGGAGTAGGATTAGTGCTAGTAGTCAGGGTCTGAAATTTTCGTACTTAGATGGCGATAAGAACCTCACTATGCTTCTAAACTGGTGTACTGGACTGAAAACCTTGGTAGTATTAGGTAATGTGATATGCGACTAAATTTCTGAGGACAAATAGATGGCTTTCTCTACGTAGGACGGGGGCGTTGCAAGTTTATATACACAAGTATGCCAAAGGTCACGTGATTACAAACGCGTGCCCATGACCATGGGCGGAGCCTCATATGTAATCAACAGACAGCGAGAAATACGTAGTAAATATTTTGCCGTAACACCTATAAGAAACCATTACTGCCCTTAGTATAGGTGTGATATTGTTCAGAACTCGTTGTGGCGTTCTTCTTGTCCGTTAGCCGACTTCAAACCGATGAGAGGCGCAGCGAATCATCCATAAGACCGTTTTACGGTCCATTTATTTATATCGCCAGCCCCTGTTAGAAGATTCTACCTCACAGCTAACTGTTGCTTTTTCTGGAATCATACTTTGGTCAGGCCGCAAAGGACAGAGCGTAAAACCGTCGAGGAATCACGCGTGACGCGACCGATGAAGAAGTTAAGGACCGATGTAAGCAAGGTAACGAATCGCGCACGAAAGAACTGTTCACCTGTCGCAATCCTAGTACTCGACGAAAGAAAATACCGGCGTGATTATGGCCATAGGATAGCTACGAAACCGATGAATGCAACCATCAGTCCCGATCCTCCATAAATACGAGCCTCACCCCAAGCGAAAACCGATGAGGAGAACGGTTGATGCCGATACTCTTACGACTGGCAAAGTCACTGTGGTTAGAAGGACGGCTTGTTTTGCTAGAGAGCCTCATATTTAATAAAGGAATGATTGGGCCGAAGAGAAACCAACGAAGGATGGCCGATGAGGCAAGAGAGTCGTTCCCGATTCCCACGTCTGCGAATACCACCTGCTCACGGATGACAGAGAAGGAGGGCCCTAGATGTGCTCTTCTATAAAGTCACCGGCTGCCCATCGTGGAAGGATCATATTCCAATTCGAATCGAGAGAAACCGACCGCCAAGTCACTCACGATATTCTCCAACGCAATCGTCACGTCGATATTCCTTACTGGTCATCTGACATCTTCCTCCTCTGCCTATTATACGAAGATCATGGCTCCTAATACCGAGTCAACCATGGACAAGACTACTGATAAGCCATATACTTCTCTTCTCAAAATGAATGGTTAGTTGAAACTCTGACGCTCTTAAGATTCCAGCTCGAAATTTGATTCTGACCCTCGGCTATAGATTTTCCCCCCGGATCTCTGCCAAAAGAAAACGGCAAGAAAGTGGATCAGTGGTCGACCCAAGCCGTAAGTCGCCGTAATATAATGCCCCAAGGGATAAATTATGCTTATTAACACGATTAGGTCCCCAGCAATAAAAGCCTCCAGAATGGAGACAAGACCGCAAAGACGGGGAACGGGTGCCAAAGCAACACTTCATAGGAGCTTGCACAACTAATTCTCAGGGAGGAAATCACACCATCGTAATAAAGTTGTTTATCTTCTAGAGCTATGGTCAAGAATCTTTCATTCTGCAACATATAGGGGGCTTGGTGTTTGCAATCTACACCATTATTAGCATTAATAGATCTGTTATTCTTATAACTACAACCTGTGTGTGTCCTAGCGAACGTCTTTGTATGTTTCGACTTTACTAATCAAAATATTCGAATAGTAAACATTTGGACCGTAGATAAAAGTCTAGCCTGCGACCATATTATGATTTTAATAAGCCACTTACTAATAGTTGCAACTTAACAATACTTGATCGTGTATAATCCAATAATAGGACTGCTCCAAAAAACTTATAATGCTAGTGCGAAGTTTAGGAATATTAACCTAATCCGAAAAATATAACAGAAAGTACAATATCCCAATATACACCCAAGAAGTTTTCTTTCCCGTTCAGGGAACTGAGCTGCTCATGCTCCAGCCTAAGTCGTGGCTGTGCTGGAGTGAGCAGCTCGTTGGAACACGGTTTTGGGCCCTGAATTCAACAGGGAGGGCTGAGATCGGGGTCTTCGCCCTGCTCGGAAGGCCCATTTCCAGGCCCATAGGCCTGCTAAGTTCCAGTTTTAGGGCCCCAATTCTTGAGTAAACCTACCCTCGATGGAAAACAGCTTAAGGTTGATCTGCGCCACTTTATTTTCCATGTAATAGTAGAGTTATAAGTGGCTAATAGGCTTAAGTTAAGTTAAGTTGCTAATTAGCCTTATTTAGACGGATTGCTTGTTCGTTGCTTGCTTACTTGTTAAAATGCTAAGAGGTGTCTAGAATTGCGACTAACATACTTTTTCAAGCTGCAGATGCGAAGGGGAGGCCTCCGGTTACCATCCGCACTAGTCGTGAAGAAGTTCCGAGCTAAAATGCGTGCACAATTGAAAAAGTCGTAATCCTTGGCATGGTGGAGAGGTTCGGGCGCCCGCGCGCCGCCCGCCAGGCTAGCTTAGTCAGCCACACAAAAATCAAAAATTAGCATCAATTCCAGCAAATCTGCTCGCGAGCTCGTACACCACAACAACCAATTTTAATGGGCGCCATTAACTACACACCCCCTTTTCGTTAATCGCACACCCCCTTTCCTCTATTCGCACACCCCCCCCCACCTTGCCGTTTCACCGCGTTCCTATTGGCTCGGAGCAGCGCGCCGGAGCTCCGGGCATTTACCTATACATCACGTGAGGCTACACGCGAGGCCGTACGTGAGCTCGTACGTGGGGCTATACAAAATGGAAAGGCTATACAACCTATCCATTTTACGGTTCATTCTTTCCATTTTATATAGCCTTGTATACGGCCTCACGTACGGGTTCACGTACGGCCTGGCGTGTAGCCTCACGTACGTGAGGCTATACAAAATGGAAAGATTGAGCCGTAAAATGGAGAGGTTGTATAGGCGTTCCATTTTGTATAGCCCTACGTACGAGCTCACGTACGGCCTCGCGTGTAGCCTCACGTGATGTATAGGTAAATGCCCGGAGCTCCGGCGCGCTGCTCCGAGCCAATAGGAACGCGGTGAAACGGCAAGGTGGGGGGGGGTGTGCGAATAGAGGAAAGGGGGTGTGCGATTAACGAAAAAGGGGGTGTGTAGTTAATGGCGCCCATTTTAATTGTTCTAAAAGTTACGGGACTACTTATTCTAGTAGTGGGAAAGCAGCTTATAGAAGGGCTAAAAGTTTGGAAGCGTTGGTGATAGTGGAATCTATGAAAAGGAAACCCCAGATCAGCGTTAGCTTAGCGTAACGTAGCGAGCTCGTATAACAACGTAGAAACCCAGAACCGCCCGGAAAACGTGTTTGCCGTAGTTTCCAACGTTTATCCAAACTTGCACTAATTTCCTATTATGGCTGGCGTCCTCTATTGTTTCCAGCCCGTGTAGTCTGCCTGTGTAGTTTCCAGCTCGTGTAGTTTCCAGCCCGCTACTCCAAGTCCTCCTCTCTACGACGCTTCTTTAAGCGCGCAGTTGTACGGCCAGAGGCCTCCAAAATTAAACTTAATACTTCCTGCATAGATATTAGCTTATAGTTAGACATAGAAAGAGAGGAGGGCGTATTCTTAACTCTCAATTAAAAAACAGCCTACTCTTCTCCTACTTGTAAAATTTACTCATATCATCAAAGCCCTTCTTGTACCTCTCTGCATCCAGTCTATAAAATTGCAGCACCCGCGTCGGATAACAACTTTCTAAGAACATAATCGTCTTCATACATTACTGTCTTATAATCAGTCTATCTTAAGAATATAACTGTCTTAGGACGGGACTATCTTCAGAGCATGACTATCTAGAGAACCTCCTCATCTTAAGATGCCACCGTTTTAAGACCATGGCTGTCCTAAGAACATGCCGTCTTAAGAACATGCCGTCTTAAGAACGTGACTGTTTGGAGAATAGCCCGGGCCTATTATAGAGCAAATTTACTCGAGACCTGGGGGCCTAGAAATTGAAACCTGGCAGGTCTACAGGCCTTCCAAGGTGGGTGAGGATCCCTATCCCTGTCGAATAGAGAGCCCAGATTTAGGGCTTCAGTCTCAACTCAGGATTCGCTCACCATAGCACAGCCACAGCTTAGGCTGGAGCATAAGCAACTCAGTTCCTTAAACAGGAAAGGAAACTGCTTGGGTGCACATTGGGATATCGAACTACCTGGGTCTCCACCCCATCCCTGATCGCGGCTCCGCAAGTTGAACTTTCGCAGTCTTGCTCTCAATCCGCCGTCCCACGCCGATGGCCGCGATGGGATCTGATACAAGGCATAGCCATGCGCCGTCGTTGTTATAATAATCGGTCCTCAAGATCGCGTTTACATGAGAGCAGCTGCGAATCGTGGGATAGTATTGAGCAAAGTCGATCACAATGAGGGCGATCTCGACTGGCAGCTTGAGGTGTACCAGGTACGACCGGACAAGCACGGTATCGCGGGGTGCGACGTGATGGCTTTGATGTTCAGAAGAGAGATTCTCGTCCTCATGGCCGTGATTACATGCAAAGCTGATCCTGCCGACGGTAACAGTATCTGCAGTATTCTCGGAGGCATCTTCGATGCTGCAGCAATGGTTCCTGGACTTGGGCAACCGCTTGCCGGCTTCGCAGGTGTCGCGACATCGGCGGCTTGCGCGTAAGGAGTGGTCTGTTTGGAAGGGGACTCTCAATTCTACTGTGCACCATTGTTAGTGGTGCGCGAGTTGGTGCGACGGGTGTCACTGTAGACATTTTTTGATAGCTTTCTTGTATTTATCTTAACCTTGAATTTTGTTGTCTGTCGACTGTGACTTCTCCGTTGGGGCTTGCCTTCGAATCCGGCTTTCGCAAGTACCTTATTGCGAGCGCAGCGAGCATATCTATTCGTTCCGGTGGTTTGTATTCCAGAAAACCGTAGCTTCTCATTGGCTGGTCTATCACCACCCAGACGTGATCTACATCCCCCGGTTGCTACATAGCTGATATTTCTGCCAATGGTGATACTGACTTCCAAGGCACAACAGTGCTGGGGGGTCCTTCGACGAGTTGACGATAATTCGATACCCCCAAAAACATGCTTCGCTTTCTTGACCGAAAGACGACTTTCTATATCTTGACAAGTTAGGATTCAGAAAGTTCCAAGGTTGAAGTGCATACTACGAAAGTGACAGATTTATGAGGTTATTAAAGAGTCCCGTACGCTTCCCATACCTCAACCACCAAAGCCCTTGGGCATTTTGTTACCCAAGACCCGTCCGGAGCGCATTGAGAGTTCAGCTTTCTAAGAGAGAAAGGAATACACTATGAGAAAAGCACCTCTACAAAGCTTTCATTTCCTAATCCCAGATAGCATACCATTCACAAAGAACGACAGGACGCTGCGCGATAGTCCACAGGCCCTGATCACACACCCTTCCCCTTCTCTACTCCCTTCAAGAGGTCCATCCTACACGGAATCGCGTCGCTCCTTCCATTGCACCAAAGCGCTCCCGGATTGCCCCCGTCATTCTTGTACTCACAGTCCATGCTATCTAGCTTTAATGGGAACGTACCACCAGGCCACGGCGGATTGTCGACCATCGCGGGATCGTCTACCGTTGGAGACTGGAGTATAGCTTCTTTGTCGCTTTTGCAGAGGGCGGAGACGCCAACGGCGGTGAGAAAGAAGAGCCATGAGTTTGTGTTGGAGATCTCGTCGATGTAGTTCTGCAGGATGATGGAGAGGGTTTGCGTCGGAGGGGGTGGTGTCGTGGGTTAAAACGGTGCCGGGTCGGGGGCCGGGGCTGAGAATTGGTTTGCTCCAGCGTTCTTGTGGTCCTCTTCTGTGGCTCCATTCCTGATTACTCTTATGTCGCTGCCCGCTTTGCGTATCCAGCTCGACTTGTCAGTTAAAATGTAGTCCTTTATCGCCTGAACGCGTTCCTTGCCAGTATAGGATTCACCCCACGGAGGGGGTTCATAGTTCAGGTATGCTGCGATGACGCCTGCAACAAGCGGGGCGGCTGGATCCATTCGTTAGGACGGTTATGGGCGGGTAGTATGGATAACTCACAATGTGATGTACCCTGCTCAATTCCCTCCTTTCCGTCCTCCTTTTGCTGACCGGCAATGCCGACGCCCGGCGCACTAATGGTAAGTTGAGGTCCTGTTTGAGAGAATATGGGCGTGCTACCATCCGCATCAACCGCACCAACGTTGATGATTGGCGTATCCGGGTCTTCCAGCACCTTAGGTAATTTGTCAATCGTCTTGAACAAATGCGCCAAGTTGCCTGATGACGAAATGAAAGGCACACCCATCTCAAACAACCTGTCCAGGTAGACGCGCATTTGGATCGCAGCCGGGTCAGTCTCCGCCTTTTTGTGGTCCATTCCAATTTTCCACCCGTGACTGCAAGTGACCACAGACTTTGCGTAACTTTCCGGTCTGCTTTCCAGATGGGTGGTGACGGCCTCCAATGCCAGGATAAAATCTGCCATCTTTGCGTCCAAGTTTTTGAACTTCGACGTCATTTTCACCGATACAAGAGTCGCCGCTTTGGCAACACCATACTTTCTGCCCAATGCTTGAGAGGACACCATGGCGCCATGTGATATATCGCTTCCGTCTTCATTTTCTTTCTCCCCGTGATCCTTTGAGTGCGCGGTTTGAAACGCCTCAATTTTTTCGAACTCATGGTTACCGTCATTCTGTCATGAGCTTAGCTGCAGTCCTCTTGGTACGACTAAGGCATATCGGACTTACAATTCTGACAGTGTAGGCTGCGCCCGTGTCTATAACATAGATATAAGTTCCAGCCCCTGCGTTCTCGTTGTATACGAAGTCCTTAAGCTTATCATCTTTCATTTCGCTTGGAATCATGTTAGTGGTCTTTGATATCGATATCTGCCTTAGGGGACGTACCTTGGCTGACTTAATATGACAAGATGTGCGGAGCATTTGCTTGTTTGGTGTAGGTCAAAGCGCGTTTGACACGGGTATATCGCTTTTTGACGCTCTTCAACGCCCTTCGAGATAGCCCGAACTCATCAGGCCTCACAGTCTCTTGAAGATCAACATGTTCATTCCTTGTGACGGCTCGGTCGGGAATAGTAACATAGTCTTCGCCTAACTGGGCTTTGATACCCTCATACGCTTCCACAGCCGCCTTCGCTTCACTGGTCAACTGGATATTGCCCCAACCCATGACATGGCCGGTGCCAGGTTTGTGAAACGGATATATCTTTTCGTCCGTGTTCTCGGCCTTAGACTTCAGAAACTCGAATGCTGCCTTGGCCTGTTCATCATCTTCGGGATTTGCAGCAGTGACAATGTACCAGGGGTCACCGTGTCCGGCTGCGCTGTATTTGGCTTGTGCGGTCTCCTTGTCCAATGAGGCCAAGGGGTATTCTTTGAGTGCGTCTGTGGTAGCATCGTTCTGGAGCGAGATTTTCCATACGAGTTCCTCTGGATCAAATTCAACATGATTTTCTCCATAAATTCCTTGGAGGAAATCGTGTGCTTCGAGAAGCTGGCCGGGATCTTGAGAGTCGGTAGGATAAATGGTGAGAAGAGTATCGCGAGAAGACAAGGAATTTGAAGTTGATGAAACTTTAGTGCTTCTAGCCCATACGTTAGTGACCGGAACTGACAGGGCCAGTCCGGCAAAGACGAAATATGAGTAAGAACCGCATTTTTCATGAGGAGAAAGATAGATGTGCAAAGATCGCCGTACTGATATGTAGTGGAACGCTAGTCGACCGGTCGACTCCTTCAAGTATCCTCACCTCTGGATGAACACGTATCGTGATGTGTCTAGTCCGCCTTGCACATTGCGTAGGAATAGAAACGTGATAGAAATTTGAAAATAGCATCGTTGGTGGCTTGATTGAAACAGTCCTACGCCCTTGGATTCCGTGGGATTGCACAGGCCAAAGCGACTAGCCCTAGAATTACTTGTGGATTCAGAAGAAAGGAAGCAAGTTGAAATAAGGCAGTGCAATCCCACAGCCTGCCTAGAGGAAGGAATGCAAAAGCGAACCGATGTTGAAAGGCTCAGGCGTGCTCCAACGTACCCTTCTGGTGTGGCATCCATGATGTCTTGCTGAAACTGGCGTCGACACAGCCCGAGCGAGAAGCACGAGATCACTAGATAGCTAAGCGGAGATGAAAACTTGACAGATTGCTAAAGAGGATCGGGGATATCAAGAGAGACACTGCCTTACTGACGCGACGTCAGGCGTTAGGCTAGCTAGAAGACACCTTCCTCGCCACACAGGATTGTGGGCTTATTACGGCGTTGACAATCCCCGCACGCAGTGCAGAATCCTAAGTATAGTCTTGCGAAGTACTGCCTTATAGTCTGCTGGCGCAGCAGAGGTCCTTGAAGCTCGCCGCATCCCAGTCTCAACCCTCCCTGTCGAATCCAGGGCCCAAAACCGGGTTCCAACGAGCTGCTCAGTCTCGGCTCAGGATGCGCTTACCCAGCACAGCCACAGCCCAGGCTGGAGCATGAGCAGCTCAGGTTCCTGAACAGGAAAGGAAATTGCTTGAGTGCACATTGGGATATTGTACTACCTGTTCCAAAACCTTCAGATACCTGAACTTCCTTAAATCTTCTTTCCTGGTAACTCAAATTGTCCCTCTTCCAAAACCTTCAGATACCTGAACTTCCTTAAATCTTCTTTCCTGGTAACTCAAATTGTCCCTCTTCCAATGAGATCACCAGCAGTGCCAACCGCGGAGTCTCTCCTTCCGTGGACGCCGAAGTGGTACAGCACTAGGTCATCACTGACTTCTCACTGCTCGTGCTCTACTCTTGGTCACTCAACGCCACTGCAAGGAGTGCCCTAGCTAGAATGTCTTCGGTCACGCAAACGGTTTCACTATCTCCACTGCGTAGAGTTCTACATCGTATGTCGAGTTTCATACGCCTATCGAGATACCCCAAGGAGATACAAGAGTACCCAAATTGATTTCATAGTACTGTATCTCCAATGGCCATATACTTCTCTGGGCTTCCTTTCACTTCGGTGATCAAGTTCATCAGGAAATGGTGACTCGTGTAGTATGATAGCCTCCAAACTACAAGCGCAATGATAGGCCTACCTATGCAGCTCCGACTTTAACGTTGTCTCAGCACCCCTCTCGATCCAAAGAAAAACCCCCGACCCATCATCACCCGAATATTCCCTCAGTAACTTCAGCTCCACACTCCAACGCATTCCACCGCATGATTCAAGCCCCCAAAAGCCTATATCAACTCAGCATCCCTCTCATCCCATACCCATCCCAACCAACACACTCAATTTACTCGTCCAACCAACCAGACCGCTTCCCGCCTCCCAAGTGCCGAGGTTCCCCCCAATATCCCAGGCCAACAACCATGCAGCCACGCCGCCGTGAGACCGGATGCGCCACTCCCTCGGTCCCCAGATACAGTTTCCTCCATCCCCGCACCATCGCACCATCGCACCATGACACAAGGCACCACGGCCGCCGCAGTCGAAGCATCAAGCCAGCAGTCGCACCACATCGAGCGCCGCAAGCGGACCCGCTGCTTGGGACGGACCCCCTTATCCGATCCGCACTGGTGTCGGGTGCACGGAGGTTCCAGGGATCTCGTCCTCGTCCAAGACAGCAATTTAGCCTTCACGCGCGGGGATACGGATGCAAATATAACACTGCGAATTAGTGATGCGAAACATGTCTCTCGCTAGTTATACGGTTCAGTCATGCTTAGCTGACCGCGCCACAACCGCGCATAAAGTGGCAGCGAATCGCACACGCAACTCGCGCATGCGTCAAAAAGTAATGCACGCTTGAATAGTTTAGACATGGAACAGGTCTGCATGGGCGTAGAAACGCACGACACCCGTCATGAATCATTTGTAATTCTCATTCGCGCGCGTGCCTCTTGCTCTCGTAGTTTAGTCTGGCTCGGAATCTGCACGTTACCCCATCCCTAGAAAGTGGTATACAGCTGGTATAATCCAAATCGCCCCTTTCCCCCACCCTCCTCGCGCTCTCTCTATAATCATACACATAATCGAAGTTTGACAACTCGTGAGAGCGGGAGCCTGATAGCCCCGGAAGATCGTCTCTCTCTTTCTTCCCTCGGAAATAAATGGAAAATACACCCTGGTATACAAGGACTTCGCGCGGCATAAGAAGCCTGCGGCGTGACGTATATTCGTCCATGCTTCCTGGCTAATGTGTACATTACATCGCCATGCCTGACTTAGGCAGCCGGATAAAATTCGTGGTTGTTGGTTTGTGCGTGCGTTGGCGTCCGTGTTGAAAAGAAATGATTCCAAATGATCTCAATCCTAAAAGGCTATGAAGGAATAATAGCCGGCTCTTGCTAGGCTTCTATAGATCCTTCAGTATACACCTTGAAGACCAAGATAAAAGAAAAATGACTCAAATGATCTCAAATTTCGCCAAGTGTGGTAGTCCGATCGGTCGATCCTGTCTGTCGACGAAGTTTTCCGTAAGCCCTAGTCCCCTATGCGCCGTGATGCACCGAATTCAAACTCAACGAATGCGCCCCGGTCACCCATGTTCTTCCTCTTATCCCAGCCCCTGGGTGAAATCGAGTGAGTTCGTAGAGTTTCGCGAAATGCAAACGGAGAGTAGAAAGGCCTGTGCCAAAGCTAGATCTCCAAAACAACGCTAGCAAAATTGTCTGTGTTTACTTGCGTTCAGATGCAAGAAGACTTGCAATAAACGCGCTTCATCTATTAGTTCGGGTGATGCTTAGTGTTATGGTCCTGAATAAAAGCCTGGCGGGTGATTGGCGTACTGCAATGGTGGGCCTGTCTCTTCCTCTACATGCCTGAGATGTGATGGCTCCGTGTACCAGGGGCCACCCATTGGGCGTCCATGGGGTGAATATTCGTGGCCGGAGCTATGGAGCGTGTAGGGGCTCCAATTTTGAGGTGGATAGCCGTAATTGTGACTTGTGTGGGCTAGTAGTGGTGCTGAAAGTGGTGCGGTGGTATCGGCGTGAGTCGCACCATGTGCATGTCCGGCACCGGTGTCTATTTGAGGGGGATAGTTGTAAGGTGATGCTCGGCCGCGATAGTCTTGTTGAGAAACAAGATGCTGATTGTGGAATTGCGGCGGTACTCCCTCGATGTGTCCATAAGATACAGATCTTGCAGGCTGCACCGATACCGGCTGAGCCCAGCCTTGGGCATCATGAGGCGTACCATAAGACATATTCGATGTCGTGCTCATAGTAGCTGGGGTTTGACCGCCGGACATATTGGAGTCGCTGCCATAAGTAGAAGGGGCTGTGGATGGAGAAGCTCTCCAGTAACCGGCCGAAGATGGTGTTTCATCAGGAGCAGATGAGGGAGGCACGAACCCTTGGGGAGGCCATTGGTTGTCCATCTGGTGCGAATATGGAAACGTGTGTGATCGTAAAGGCACTATAAATTTGATTAGTGGGATTTAAGATATTTGTAGGTGTCCAACACATACCCCCGCTGGGATTGGAAGCACTTTTGGAGTCAACGTCGACTTCGGGTTGCATCCTGAAGCCTGCGCTAGCTGGGTTCGGCGAGATGGTAGTGAAGGGACGATATTCATCAACTTGCTCGCTTCGCGTCATAGCAGCGCGAGGAGATGAGGGAGTCGACGTTGGTGGTGCTGTAGAGCCACCCTCCACTTTTGCGAGGGCTGGTGGTTTCGAGTCCGAGGGATTTGTTTGTTCAACAGGATAGAAGTTGCAGTCCTTCTTCAGTCGGATACAATTCGAGCAACGCCCCCCGGGATCGTCGTTGTTCTGCAGACATCGTATTTTCCTCCGACGGCAGTGCGCTATAAAATTCGAGTCAGTCGTTGCAGTATAGAAAGGGTTTGGCGCAAATGTGCACTCGGTGTTGCTTACTACAAGCAACAGACGTTCGATGATATCCAAGCTTGTTTCGACGTTTGTCCGAGTTCGGCGACAGCTCCCCAGAGTTCGTCAGAGCGGGGTTGTGTATGTGAGGTGTTGATGAAGGGCGGCGAATCTCGGGGAGGCTTTTGCCTTTCGATGTTCTCTTCTTCTTGTTGGAGTGCGAGCGGGAAGCTGCAGTGTTTGGTGGTCCAGAAGTTGCAGTGTCTGAGTGATCTGCAAATCCCGATCCAGGTATGGCTTCCGTCTCGGGAATCCCGATTCCAGAACGCAGTCCAAGTGAGTCGTAGGACATTTGGATGCTGAGGTCGGAGAAGAGCAAACTCTGACTTTCGACTCTGGGATGCTTCTTCGATCCGTCTTCTACTCCGACAGCCATAAGAAAGAGTTTTACCGTGGTAGTTCGCCGATATCGAAACCCGGAGGATGCCGGCGCATTGAGTCTGGTGTTGCTTTTGATGGTGGAATATATCGATATAGCAGCACCCAGGAGGTTGCAAGATTGGCAGTTGTAGAAGAGATGGTGGAACACAGAGTTCGAAGTCCCAAACGGTAGAGCCCGCACTGCGCACTAGGTCTGTTCTACGGCGGGAGTTGCAGGCGGGGGCGGTTGCGGGCGATCAACCAGACCACGGGAGTTTAAGGCGCGCTCAATGCAGGTGGAAAACCGACAGCTAGGGCCTCGACGGCGAGGTACCGGGTCCGACTCCTCGAAGTGCAACAAAATTCCAGAGTCCACGAGGCCAGGCGAGGAGACGTCAGCTTAGCTTACCAGGAGACAGGAGTGGGGACCTGGCCTTCATCAGGGATCCCTATGTGCACGCCTGCAGAAAAAGCAATCGCAGGAGCAGACCTGTGTGCCCATTGCAGTAGTCGTGAAAAGATAATAAAGTGGCGACTGGACTCTGGTCCCATCCTTCATCCTGGCAGCATGCTCCAGGACCTGTGGGCGTGTGCGAGGACGCCAGATTGGCCTGCGACCCTTGCCGCCGGGCTTGCAGCGAAGCTGATCTTGCTCGAGG
This sequence comes from Mytilinidion resinicola, assembly GCF_010093595.1. Lineage (NCBI taxonomy): Eukaryota > Fungi > Ascomycota > Dothideomycetes > Mytilinidiales > Mytilinidiaceae > Mytilinidion > Mytilinidion resinicola. The sequence goes on along the minus strand of NW_022985445.1, from coordinate 620,537 downwards.
AGGAAGGAGGTGTAGATGATCCCTGGAGGATTGGTGGCCCCGTTGGCAGCCAACTGATGTGCGGGATGGATGTGCGCCAACAGCACGCTCCATCCCCTCGCGATGGATCGTGCGTGGAGTCTCCATCCATGATGCTTTCTGTCGCAGACAGGCCCACCCTTTGACGCTAGCCCGGCCCAGCACGCAGCCTGCTACGCCTCATCGTCAGAGGCTGGCACGCGCGCTACGGCGCTTTCCGGGGCCGAGTGCTGCAGCCAGACGGATGGCAACGAGCGAAAGGCAGGTCAAAACGGCGCAGCGTTTCTTTCCCCGCGGCGCCTTGTCCAGGGACGGCCACCTGCTGGCAGTTGGCATCAGATCGTGCTGGCCGCGCTAAGGCCGCGGGCTTGCGAATAATGGGAATTCTGAGCGCGGACAGGGAGCTCGAAGCATCGGGGATTTGCATGGTCGCAGGAAGCCACGCGCGCCTAGCGGACCAGCGACACTGGCAATCCGTGAAGTTGTCGATGCCCTGGCGCTGTGAGTGGGAGCTGGTTTGATACGTCCAAAAGGACGATTACTGAGGGCCCAATCCACGCCGAGGAGGCCGTCTTGTTGCTGCTGGCGTCGCACCGTACTGGCGCGTGAACAGAGCACGCAGGGCCCTGGGGCCTCGGAGCTGGCTGCTGGCTTGTCGCCTTCATCTTCGCACGGCGTCCTGCGACAACGTGGCGTCGAGGTCGTGCGGTGTGTCGTCCGTGGTGCAACCCTTTCTCCACACTCTTCATCTCGGTTCTGACGATCACCGGCTTGCTCACGGCTCCACTTGGCACGCCCAAGGTTCCACTGCTCCGGGGTCGCGGGACGTGCTGCCTTGGATCTCGCGCATGCATGACGTTCGCATGCACGCTGCGATGCATCTGTTGGGCCGTGTGCTCGACGAAGCACAGTGGAGCCCACCAATGGCTTCCCTGCAGAGAAGCCTGCCACGAGCAGAGGAACAGTGGCACAGTGGCACCACACCAACCACAACCCGAGTACGTCCTGCTCTTCGAACCCAACGAGTGAGCTGACCGCACCGCTTCGCTCCGCTCCGTTAACGTTTTTGTCCACGCATGCACATGCACATGCACGACACCAGGAGTGGGTCGTCCGCGCGCGATTGGATAAGCATGCTTCCTTTTTGGCGCAACGCAACGACTTGCCAAGTGCAAGACACCCCACGTCGATGACATCGGCCTAGTGCACTGCAACTGCCTGCAGTGGAATTGCACCTCCTGGACGTTGCAGACGCCATGCCGCCAAGGCCTTCTGCATGTCTCTAGCCTCTAGCGCGGCTATCGACACTTAGCGGGTGCGTGACTCGGTAGCGGTACCAAAGGCGTACCGGGTTCTCGGAGCTTGTTGAGATACTTGCTGGGCCGGCTTCTGTCCAGAATCTGCCATGATGTGAAGAGCTGCTCCCACTCTCGCGCCATTCGGCATCGCAATCTGAAACATGTCGTGGCGGGCCGATCGATCCCGAATCTCCCGGCCAGCCCCAGAGTCAGGCTCATCAGACGCAAATCCCAGGGGCCGTCGGCGAGGCTGTTGAGGCGTGAAGGATTCGGCCAACCAAGGCGCAACATGTGATGAGCTGTCTCGGAGCGCATGGTTGAGTGCCTAGGTATGTAGTGGTACTGTGCCATCGCTGACATCGGCGCTGAAAGAGGACAGTACTTGTCTAGAGTCGCGGAGGCGGTGTTCGCACCGTCTTCCACACAAGCATGGCTATTTAAGCTTCAGCCCGCGTCCGGCGGAAGCAATACGGCGACAGGACTAGCGTGGTGATGGCTCCAGAAATATGCTGGAAAACGACGTTACACCTTCCGCACTTAGCCAGCTCCCGACACCGCGTCTGATGTCCTCTCGGTTCTTGAGTTAATCCAGACCGCACACGTTTCGTCCCTTGGTATGTCCTAATGTGTCATGGCGTTACGTTACATGCAAACTCTGCTTGCCTTTGCTCTTTCTGGCTCGTCTTCCCCGACACGTTTTACCGTGTCCGCAAATTTGCGGGCTTGTCTGATCGGTGAGCACACTCTGCCCGACTTGGTTACGCTTCTGGCCGGCCAATAACGAGGCCTCGGAATTGTTCGTGGGGGTGTTCGTATTAGTGCTCGGAAGGATGCGCGCGAAACCAACTACTGCGAAATTCTGAAAGAGGCTTATTAGCAGTCGCCATCTAGGGGTAGAGGGGTTCGTGGCAGGTAGGAGCGCCGCAATACTCTAGAATATTAAAGGAGTGGGGGTCTGAAGGGTAGCTGAAGCAAAAAGCGATGCATTGATGTTGGGTGGTGGTTGGGAACTGCGACTCCAGATTGGGCGGCGGAAGGATCACGTGGTTTCCGTTCACGAATTGCGCGAAACACATCACACATTATGAGGAATACGAGAGGCTTCGTATGGGACAGGGTCACGTCTTTGTAAAGCTTCCAAATTAAATTCATTCTATCATCTTAGACTGCTGCTTTTGCAGGTTTCTCGTTGAGAGCTTTCCATTGAGCATCTCTCTTTTGCCAGCAGCATAAAGATCTGTACAACACGAATAAAACCATGCCTTCTCAATAGGTTGTACGAGCTTTCTGGACCCTAGCTATCAAGACAGCCCGCTGTTAATCCCAAAAATGACGCTCTTCAAAATTCCGCAGGACAAGCTTCCGGTTCACCCGTCCTTCGACAACACCGGAAGCGCTACCCCCGTCGAATGATCTTCCCAGTCGGGCATATCACTTGATCCTTCTGGAAAAGTCCATTGCCTTCGTCGCGTTCGCCAGCTGAAGGATCACAACGTCCAGATAACCCCCGTCTAACGGTCGCACGTCCCGATTCTCCGCGCGACTCCACCACCCTTGCACCACGAGGCGCATGGTGCACAGTGGCTGGGATATTGCTTCAGAACATCCGTATCCAGCGCTCCGCGTACGTCTGCTGACCAACTACAGCTCCACGAAGACACAGGAAGGACCCAACGCTCAATGAATCCACTTCCCCGCCACGGCGCCACCAGAAACCTCATACGCCAGCCCACTCGAATCAGTGCCAGCGCAAGGAGTTGCCTCCGCCGGAAAACCCCCTGTTGATTTAAGCTAGCCTTGAGTCGGAGCACGCCATCTCATGACTTACTACGCGACCTTAGAATGAGCATCGCATACGGACTTGCGCAGACATTGCCTTTCATCGTTAGAACAGGCTGGCCTTGACACCATACGGCACGTCGAGTCCAAATTTCTCAGTGAAAGAAATCTCGAACCTAATGTGAACGACATAACGATGGAATTGAATGATCATGGGTCAAAAAGGTCTAAGCTCCATGCGAGCTCTAGCGAGACGCTTCGTCAGAAGATGCTCCCAGTTGAGATCTTTCATAGCTTTCCATTTCTTCATAATCATTTCAAATACTGGCGAAAGAAGGTCAGCGCGCAAGACAGTTTCATACAGATGCTCTCCGCCTGTAAGATGCTTGGCTGAAATCCGTCTCTGGGTATGAGCAAAACCTGGATGTCATTCGCGAAGCTCTTCTTCCCGGACAAAAAGCGTCAGATTTGCACAGGTAAAACGCAAAAGAAGACCACAAGGACATCGGCATAATATTTTGCGGTGCGCAGTCCATGGTGTCTCTTGGCCTTAGAAGGTCATAAGTCGGGCACACGAACATCCATCTGCCTGGGACCTCTTTATGCAAGATAGTATTTCTACTAGGCCTGTTGTACGGGAAGTTGAGACATGCTTCCGCTCCCTCTGTGCTCGCCATGGCCAACAACAATCATCATCTACTACGGCGCCCCTTGTGGATGGCTTGTAGGCCTCTAGAGCCCAACGACATCAACAGTGGGTGCCCAGTAGACGAGAATGTTGACGACCAATTGCTTGATTACGTCGTTGTCGTCCCACAGAGCCCTCATTCATGTGATAAAAGCGATCTTGGAGTCTGTTGTACACACTGGCGCCGCATTCCCACCACTATCATCTTCTCCGTCGGAAACATCCTCAGCAGTATCTCCGCTACAAGATAAAGATGTTGAGGTTGACATCCTCTGGAGTTGATGAGGCGTGCTATTTCTCATATTCATCGACTGGTGCAAGGCCATATTCGACAGTCCCTGGCTCGTCGAAGGGCTCCTTCAGCTGCTGCTGCGACCCAGCTGAAGTGCTCAACCTTCGTCGAAGAGACCGACGAAAGCGAAGAGACGTTGGGAAGTTCGTCAAGCTGCTGCTACTTCAGAGCCGAGTGCACTTGCGGGCAGGGTGTCACTCTGGGGCTCTCAAGGTCTTTACAGATTATCGGAAGTTTCATACTCTGCTGAAGCACTTGAAACGGTGGTGAGCGAGCGTGCCCAGACTTCCGGCAAGGCACTATACAATCCCGATCGGTCGAAGGTATTTCATAGCCACCTCGAACTCAACCGCATCAACCTTCACAAACTTTTGAAAACCCATGGGGCACCCCATACAGTGGTAAACGATTGAGTACAATCTCCTAGAAAGGCGCTGTAGTCTCACCGCTATTCTGCAAGACGCGCTCATAATGATGCAAGTGAAGCAAATAGTAGAGCCAGTGGCTTGATCACGTAAGACCGAAGGAGAGCTTTTATGTACTTGGAACAAATCCAATGTAGGTCATCTAATATTTACGTCACTCGTAATAACAGCATCTGCATTACACAAGTACAAGTGTAGCGAAATGCGCCAATCCGTTTATAACACCTAGCAGAGATCTCTCCGACCCGGTTCCACTGCCTGGGTGTCAAAATGTCGTGGTCGCGGAAAACCAATAGTAATGAGGGTTCAGAAGGAATCGCGGTCGTAAAAGCTGGGTATCTTCGTATCTTCCATCCGATGCCTGAGAATGCACTGCCCGCACAGAAACGCCAAAGAAAATCATGCGCCTCCCAAAACCCAGGTGCCAAGAGCCAGTATTGAGAAGTGTGTGCCGAAGTAAGGGTAATGTCTCGGGATCGGTCGTGTCATCCGGAATCGGGGCTGTCCCAAAGAGCCGGGTTTCCTCAAGTTCAACATCAAACCCCGCCACTTCCATACTCTGGACTTTAGTCTTAAGAATCTAGCTATAACACAGCTGCTGCTGCAACCAGGCAATCTATCGCTGAGCTTTGACTCGGGGTCGTAACGTCTACAAAGGGCCCCTGCCAGTGCGGACCGACCAAACCGCCGCTCTGATCGTTCTTCCACAGAGAATCGGCGCTCGTCTTGATGACTGTCGTGTACGCATCTTTGTGCGAAGCCTTCTCCAGGATGGCGAGGTTTCGAATGAAAATGCCCTTGAATTGGGCCAGGTCGTTATCTTCGTTGACACCGCCGAACTCAGTCAAGATGTTGCCCTGCCCATTTGCGAACTGTGCGAGGGCGCCAGCGGCAAGCTTATGGGCTTCGTCGATCCAGGAAGACTCTCCTGTAGCTTTGCTCAATTCGACTAGGCCGCCGAGGATGACGCCTTGGTTGTAGGTGAAGAACGTGCTGTTGTCTTGCGCCTTGCAGCTAGCATCGACTCCATCGTGGATAGTGTTGTTGGCAGCGATGACGCCAATATTCGAAAACCAACTCCACGTGGCATTTGCCCAGGAAAGGGCGGCGTCTTTCTGACTGGACACGCGATTGGCGAGGTGGGCGGCGACAGAGAGGAAGAGCTCGTTGGCGATGGACACAACGGCATGCTTGTCTTTGCTCCACCATATCCCGCCGTTGCAGGGCGTACTCCATCCGGTGGTCATGTCGTCGAAGATGGCGATTGCGGCGTCGAGATAGTCGTGGTTTCCGGTGAGATCGTATGCTGCGATCAAGGCGAGAGCCCACCAGCCTTCGTCGTCGTAAAAGTCGTTAAGGAAGGTTGTGCTCGTTGCGCCTTCGTTGTTGTTGGGTGCTTTGGCGTAAGTGTTGGAGATGATGTCCTGAGCGGTCGGCTTCCACGAATCCTCAACCAAGGCGAAATTGATGACCGCTGTCAGAGTGTTTGCACTGTTTTTTATTAGGAAGCTGAGGTCGTAGTGCTGGGATCATTTTACCTGTTCCACCAGAGACCATCCCTAGAACTGTATCAGCGAAGGTTCTTGTCAGAAGGAGCTGTATCCTTACCAAAGACCAGTGGTAGTGTTGTACCACTTATCGTTCATAGCCTTAATGGCAGTCTCAGAGTTATCAGCATAGCTTGAAGCAGCTGTCACGCGAGATGGGTTGTAAAGGAAGAGAAGTGGGAGGGCTGAAGCTAAGTACTTCATGGTTGTGTTAAAAGGAAGAGGAGCCTGCTGTGAGGTATACTGAAAGATCTGAGCAATATGGATATGTCAAGGCTACGAAAGATAGGCGCAGGAACTTGATTGAGCAGTAGAGGAATGCAAAAGAAGAAGATAGAGAAGACTTATAGCTATCGAGTGTGACATCAATGCACAGCCAACAGAGTTGCTCCAGCGACATGCTGTACAGAACAGGTCAGACCGCCGCGATTGCTGGCTGTGTATCAAGCATGACCTTGAAACCGCTATACACAAGAAACTTGCTTAGGACTAGGAGAGATGTGTGTTCCTCTACTCTAAGAGGTCAGAAAAGCCTCCGGCGTGGAAATAGCAGGGGCAGCTCGGGCAAGTGTTCGGATAGGCGCCCGAGGAGGAAGAGGCACAGGCACAGTAAGACAAGGCATGCTTTGGGCGGCCGGGTAAGGCCTCTCGCCCTGCGCCGCCTTCATATTTTGGCCAGCAAACTGCTGTCGGATGCCGCGGGCAATCGAGATGGCCACGAGGTAAAATTGCGATATCGCGATACCTTGAGCCATATCACCAAGACTGCATTCATAAAGCGGGTCGGGAGATAGGCTGGAGTACCTGGTGAGGTTGCTGAAACCAGGAGCAAGCTGTCGTGGTTCGAAGAGGACCAGTCGTGTTGTTTTCACGCCCCCCTTTCAAAGCACTAGGTCGGGACGTTCTTAGTGGCTACCGAGCAAGGTACAAGCCTTCGCCCAGCCTCATTGCCGGGAGATCCATGCGGGCGGATGTATGCTATTCCAAGGTTCTCCATAGCACACGTGGTGGCAAAGCTCAGCCTTGAACGGGCTCGGCCACAGCTTACTTCATAGTCGGTCCTGTTACGACTCTCAAGCAATTAGCGTTGCCCGGCCGTCATGTCGTGATGACTTCGCCTCTTTGGGGCCTCCAGCCTTGCTGCCGCCTTATGGCGCCTCGAGAAGTCCTTCGGATCCTGCAGATGCTCTACTATGCTTATCACCCTTCCAATCTAGCGGATCCTACTTTCGTACTCAGCCCATATTCGTCTCAGGACCATGGGTGTTCTATTCTGTGCCTTGCTCATGGGAGGATTCGGTGTTGTTATCCACCATATTGTCCCAGGTGCGGCATGCCAACTGCTTACGCGTTGCGATTCTCGTTCATAAAGTGTCTGTCACGAACTAGTGTTCATTAGTGCTCGTGAAAATGCTACTCGGAGACTATGACTGCGTAGAAATACTGTCTCGTAGACCCAAGAGTATTTCTATACGTTCAAGAGGTACCTCGTACTCCTAATTTAATTCAATTTCCTTCGAAACAATCAAGGAATGGTATCTTTTCTTGGCTTCTCTATCAATCACTACAAGTTCGTTTGAATGCTCTACCTCTTTGTCGCAGTACTTTGTCACATTCATAATGTCTGGAGCCATGCGCAAACGCATATTGTCCTTTTGACACGGCTCAAGCCCGTGGAACAACATCTCACGAAACCATGCAAGTATGATTATAGAAATTTCGGGTGACTATTGCAAAGAAAGTCGTCTTCCTAGCCTGGAAGGTATCGTTACCCAATGGCCATTAGCATTTACCAGTTCTCGGCAGCATACAAATGTAGTTCTCGAAATCACTACATATTAAAAGACGGAATTGCATCAATACCTCATTTTATCGCACCCCACTTCTTATCAGCAACTTGCTTGGGCTCAGGCAATGAGAACTCCCCTCAAGTATAAAACACCTACTTCTACGTCGCAAGCTTGGTCCTATTACCTTCCTTCTTCATCACACCCAACCTCAAATATAACTTGAACCATCTGTCGCACTTATTCTAAGTGATGCACAGGCAGCACTATTTGCAGGTGGACATGAATCATTGAAGAGTTGCCTCCTCACTCTTCGGTTTTCTTGGGCAGAAGGAACTCTCCTCAAAAAATACGATTCGTTCGAACTCCTCACCTCTTGCCCACCCTTTTCTCCGCAAGAGCCACTTCTCGATTTCGATCCTAGTAGGTGGTCGATACAGAACCTCTCATTTGAACTAGTCTGATCCTACAACAGCCACGAAACTGTCGCCATGCCTACCATGCTGGGACTAGCGGCATCCTCTCACTTCGTCCCGGGTGTTCGCAAGAAGCAAGAGATCATCCCCGTCAGGATCATGGGAAAGCTCGCCAAGAGCTACAGTATGGATGATGTCAAACGCATCCTTCAACACTTCAACGTTCCCTATGGCCACACTGACCGCACCAACAAGGATTACCTGCTGCGAAAGCTCGCTATGCTCGAGCGCACCGAGAACGTGACGCGAGAGGAAAGACTCGCAATCTTGAAGATGCCTCTGGACCCCAAGTTCCCAGTGAGATACCAAGAGATGGATCTGGATGGAGTGTTCCAGGCCTCAGCTTTTCCCAATGGAGTTGGTCCCGCTGAGCTTGTTCAATCCATGGGAAGAATCCCGAAGGTCAAGGCTCAGCCACGCGCCTGATCTCGAGGTCACTGCTCACTGCGCCGGACAACAGAGTAGACTCTAATCATCTTGAGCGTAGCCTACCGAAGAGCGATTCGATTTATTCACTATTTCCCATCTTCTTGACGACTCACGATATCTGATCCACCACTCTCAGCAAACCCGGGTCTAGATTGCTTCGTCCTCATGGGATTTCCTTACCTGCCTTTTCCATGACCCCCAGATTAGCATGCCAGTATTTTGGGAGGACGGCAAGCCCGCACCTGGTCTTCGGCGATTCTGATCTTCCGCTTTCTCCCTTTCGGAATGACTACACAAAAGCAAGCTCATTACGATTCGACTTTGATTTCCTTTCTCTTTTCAGACACCATTAGGGCTATGCATAGCGCTCCGAGGCAAGGCATTTCTGGATATTATGGAAACATGGGCTATCATCCATTCTACTGGACTTTCTTCATCTTTCTTCATCTTTTTGCGGCTTGACTTTCTTGATTTTACTCAGCGGGACACTTACGACGGCGTTATCAGAAATGAGCTACCTGGAAGCGTGCGATTCGGATCACCTTCCGTTCAATGCTTCCATATTCCTTATTCTCTAAAATATCAATCAACAAAAACAAATAAATCCCGCTGGTGACGACAATCATGGCTCTTAGGCACCTGTGAAAGAGCTACTCCTTCCTGGCATACAAAACAAAGAAAGTTCGGAGCATCACGAGCAGCAAATTTCATGAACATTTGTTTCTCGCTGATGCCATCGTTTCTCCAGCGCATGTCATATGTCACATGCGAGAGAAGTCGGGTAGTGAATAGAGGAGGATGACGTAGCCGACAGGGGTTAGGCCTGCCGTGACGATGGTGGGAAATCGCGTTTGCCATGGCATTTGCCCATAGCCAATCACGATCTGCATGAAAGCGCGAACCGGATTCACCGAGAGAAAATTGGAAGGCCGAGATCAAAAGCGATGCTGCCGTGGTCTGGAAGACTTGAGCAGCACCAAGAACTAGTGAGGGGCGGCGGGTAGGTGTGGCGTAGAGGTGGGGCAGCAACAAACAAAAAGAGGAAGTGACGTAGGGCTTGCTACTGACACCTTTCTATAAAACGTCCTCCTCAGCTGCTCGACTACTCTTCTTCATCCAACTCACTGCCCAACTTCAACTTCACTTCAACAACTCAACCCTCTAAACCAAACACTTTTTTACCAGCTCAATACACCATGTCTGACCTCGGGTGAGTTCTAGTGTCTTTGAATCGCTAGACCTCCACTGACAACACCCAGCCGCAAAGACCTGAGCACCCAGCTCGGCGAGAAGATCACTCCCGACTCGCAGAAGTCTACCCTCGACCAGACCAAGGAGACCATCACCGGTGCCGCTGACAAGGCCACTGCCGCTGTTGTCCCAGGTCAGTTTGCCCGCCTGTCCTCTATCTCTTGAGCACATTCACTGACTCCAAACAGAGGGCGAGAAATCCACCACCCAGAAGCTCGGCGATGAGACCCGTGGCACTACCAACGATGCCTCTGCCCAGGGCAAGACTCTCCTCGACCAGGCTCAGGAGACCGTCGCCAACGCCGCTCAGTCGGTTGCCGATGCTCTGAAGAAATAAACGTGCTACTCGGCTTGGACACTCGGGAGAGGTTTCTGCGATGGAACTGGCTTGAGTCGACGGATAGGATGATCAACAATGGCTTCCACAGAACACAGAGGATAGACCCCGGCTTGCACTATACCCCTACCTCATAGTTATTATGACAATGACGATGACCTGAACAACTCTACTTCATTTGTATTCACCTCGTGAAATGTGTTGTTATTGTCCCATGTGAAACGGTCGTTGATGTTGTTTACATATCTGCTTTCTCCCTAGGCTACGTCAAAAGCCACCACCCGTCGGTAGGCAGGGATGCTGTTTGGCTCTATAGATTCCTGATACCATATCGAAGCAGACAAACCAAACGCAACGAGCGAACAGACCAACGGAAGGACCTATGCACTTAATTTGTCAAGGAGATTACTCTAACCCACCGCTCAATCTCGCACATAGTCAGCACCCAGGAGGAGTAGTTCATTAGCAGATAATCTGACGAGAGTGTTTGACTTGATATATAAATCTGTGGGTATGTTGGGTCTTACAAGTCTTCATCCTCAACCTCTTCAATCTCCACATGTCGGAGCTGTCTCTCAGCTACATGCCCTTCGCTTTTCGAGTCCCGTATCTTCCCCTCTGCTTCTGCAGCTATCATCAGGTGCTCTGCCTCTTGTACTGCTGCCTCAGCCGCTCCCTCTGCATCTCGATCCACGGTCCGGGCATCCTCCATCTCAATATCTCTCAGCTCTCTCTCAAACTCGGCCTCAATAGCATCCAAATCCATATCGGCTTTCCCCACTGCTCGGTTTGCCAGCCTATGCTCTGCTTCTTGTGCTCCTGCCTCCGCCGCCTTTCCGGCAGCTGCATATCCCTCCTTTTCTAGCTTTTCCAGCTCTTCTGGCTCAAGAAGCCGTCCTTGAACACCACCCTTTGCCAGCTTGAGTTTGCTCTGAACAGCCGTTGGAACAAATTTGCTCGTCGCTTCCTTCCTAAGGTCCCGTAATTGTGGTGCGGATTCGTACACTATCTTCGCGACTGGCTTCGGTGGGAGTACATGTGGTAGGCGGGGATCTCCAAGAGGTGTATCATTTGCGTTGTTGTCCGGACGAGAGACGTGACGGCGTGGGAGAGGTGGAGGAGTGTCCCTCGGCATGGGTATGTGTCGAGCGTCTTCGTCTGTGTCGCTGCTCGACTCCCTGCCACTCCGCTCGCCGTCCCTCCTCCGCTTGCCTAGCACACCACCTCCCCTCGCTCCACCTCTTGCCCCGCCTCTACCACCTCTTTGATCGTTTCCGTCTCTCCTCTCTTCACCACTCCCGAAACGCGGCGCCTTGTCCCCTAATGCCTCACGCGCCTTTTTGACTGCTGCAGCCTCCTTCTCCAATTGCCCTAGTCTCTGTCGATCATGTGGTCGTAGGTCTCCGCTCTCCCCCCGAGCCTTGAGGTCCTCAATTTCGCGCTGCAGGCGCTCCGGGTTGCGTTTTGCGAGCCGTTCTTGACGCTGGGCTTGGACCTGGGCCTTTCCTTTCTTGAGCGCCTTTGCCTTTTCCGCTTTGTGGGCGGCCTGAGCGGGGTTGACTGATTTTTCTTTGGCCATGGTCGTAGTATGTGCGGGTTGTTGTAATTGAGATGATCTGAGGCCCAAGGTGAACGTGGAAAGATGATGCTGCCAAGACAAATTTAAGGTGTGGTCCGTGCACCACATCTAAGTCGCGTGTGGCGTCAGAGGTTCCAAAGGTTCATCAACATCAACCTCTGCTTCACCAACCGCCTCAACTTCAGCAAGCATGTTCCTTCCTCGCGTGCTCCTGAAGAAGGGCATGCGCCCTCCCGCGAAACGCACCCCCAACCCTCCGCCGGCCCCGGCCCAAGCAGAAGAAGGCACCGCAGACCCGCAAGCCGTCCCTCCAACGCGTCCTGCAACCCTACAAACTTCCGAGTCCACCGGCCCCGAATCCACTCAACAAACAGGTGGCCAAGCTCCTGACAATGAGGCTCTGCTGGTACGCGGAAAGCGAAAGCTTGATCAGACTCCACTGGCCGAGGAGACGACAACCGTACCAAAGAAAGCCAAGGGAGATCAGCCTAGGAAGGGATCAAACTTCACGCCAAAGCAGAAATGGATTGTGAATGATGACTACCTGAAGGAGGTTACACTTGGGATTGAGATCTTCTTCTCCGACTATGCGCATCGAGATAGCACAAGCTCGCTCAATAGACTCCAGAAAGTCATCGATGGAGAATCAGGATGTAAGTTGCCATCCTCGTCCCTTTTAGCTACATGTTCATTCATCATTGACCAAGATTTGCCTGCATTCTTTCTATTTAGCTCATTTGCTCAAGCTGCTCTAAGAGAATGTTGCTGACTCGATCAATCCTTACCAGACATCCATTTACAGACCTTGATCAGCAGTCGCTTGCTGGATAGAATGAAACCATATGCAACACACGACATCATCCGTCAGGCTCTCCAGTCCTTCCCGTCAGACTACGTCGAGATAGCCCAGGATGGTCTCCACGTTCGTCGAAAGCCATCCACATACCCACTCCCATTCTTGCTCGACGAAGAATCAGCAGCCATCAAGGAGGAGGAGGAGGGCCTCAGCTTCTGGGACAGCCATACAATTTACGTGGAGCCAAGTAACCCACTTTTGTGCGTCAGGCCTACAAGCGTTGCGGCATCGCTCTTGAAGAACGGAGACCTCTCAGCAAAATTGCTTCCGATCCAAGCAATTCAAGTCCTCCGCCCGAGCTGCGCATTCGTTGTTTTCAGTGGCTCAATCACTCTTAGTAGCGGGGAGACGTGGTTGGAAAAAGGTCTACCTAAGGATTGGATTGTGATGAGCAAGTAAGTTGATCTGTCTCTTGATACTCCTTTCAAGCGGCGAATGCTAATCAACCATAGGGAGGAGCACGATGGACGGACGAAAGAGTACAAAGGTCTTGTAGATCATGACAGACAGCGACGGGCCAAGGCAATCGAGCACAGTAAGATACCTTCCGAGGCGCGTTTGCAGAGAAAAGCGATAGCGAAATCTAAACGAGAGCAAGCGGAGAGAAGGGAGGCTAGGGTCCAGAGAGAAGCGACGTACACCGTTGGAACTGTATCTGATGCCTTGATCGCTTTTCCCGACCGCTGGACGTTCGTTCGCCTCAGCAACATGCCTTGGAGACTTCCTGTCCAAACAATCCTCAAGCTCGTCAAAGACATCTCGCCGCGGCCCATCGAATCCTTTATAGCGTTCCACACTTACGGTAAACTTTTCGTGATTCTCCAGTTCGCAATGAAGGAAGATGCGGAGGCCATTGTGAAGGCCTTCAACGACAAAGTCACGGCCTTGAAGGAGACGGACGAATTAGGGAATTGGTTGCATAGACTCAGTTCAGAACATGAGCCTAGAGCCTGGAAGGATATTCCGGACAAGAGCGTATTCCTGAATCCTTCTTCAACGGATAGAAAGAAGATTCTGAAGAGAAGGGCGAAAGCCAAGAGGGAAGGCACTCGTGCAAAAATTCTCAATCTTGAGGAGGCAAAAGCCTGCTGGGACCAACTGCAGCGAAAGGCGGGCATCACCTGCTCCGGAGCTCCTGTTTCGGACTGAGATGCTCCTCTTTCGGGTGCTTCTCCTTCGGAATGAGCACGATCATCACTCCCATTGGATTATACCAAACCTGGCTAACATAATGACGAGACGACGCTACTCAAGGGTGTCCTGTCGGCGTATGAAACTGTTGGAGTGTCCAGGATGAAAACTATGGGTCATGACCGGGTTGTATCGTTGTATAATAAGGGTTCCTACTTACTGAAGCAGCACACAGACTCGAGTGTCAACGATATGTGCATACTGTTCAGCTACTATTCGTGGTAGTTCAGTGCATGTGTCAGGACCCAGTATTCGGATTTCCATCCTCTATAAATGGAGTAGGAAAAAGAAAAGAAAGTATTACCTGCTGTCCAATCACACCTGCTCGCAACGCTGACTCGAATACTCCATCAATCAGACAACACACTAACCCCATGTCCCCAGCGAGCCGTCCCCACACCGCGTCAGCAACTAGAAGACGTGGGGTATCAACCGAGGCTACCTCCTCTTCACCATTCCCAAAACGCATCTTCGACCACACCGCGGCACAGGCGATCGTCCCCCCTCCACCCCTGCAGAGCCTCAGCTATGTAAGGAGTTAAGTCAGGCCCTTACGGCCCTGCATCTCTTGTCAATTGCCCTAGCTGTTCGTGATACGCTGTGCTTGTTTCCTATATCTCCCATCTCCACCAAGGGTCGTGTGCTCTGGCAAATTACGCGCCGGGCGCCATCAAACTTAAGTACCTGTTGTTGCCGTCGTCATAGGTAGACCGCGTGTTTGCGAGCGTGTCCTTCAGCTTAGATTTCGGGTTCTTGGTCTGAGGTAGATTCCTAAGGGCGCGAGACTGATTACTTGATTCCTTAATCTGGGTATCGGCTTTCGTGCTGGCCGAGGAGAGCTATGACGACTATTGTGGAGAGAACTTCTCAAGGGATCATTTACAGGGCTGCGAAGGAGTATCCGATTCCGGATTTGGATGTGTTGAGTTTACTATTTGGTGAGTGAGGCAATAAAGCGTTTCATTCATCTTTACTCTGTCCAACTTCACTCTCTCACTTTCTGTATATGCATCTCTGTCCCTCTAATATATTCCAAATCATCAAAACAATCATACCCGCGGGATCTCTCACTAATCTGCCCCAGACTCCCCCCACACCTCCGCCAAACCAGACACCCCAATCCACATCTCCGCGGCGAACCCCTCGCACATCCTTACCGTCGCCCGCGCTCGCCTCCTGACTGAAGCCACTGCCGCAGCTCTCCGGAACCATTTCTCCATTGGCGCATCAGGCCCTAACCGGGACGTCGTCTCGGTCATGTCCACAGGGCACCACCTACTTCCTGTGCTGGTGTACGCCGCTATTGCGGCTGGGGGCGTCTTTTCGGCCGCTAGCTCAGCTAGCACATCGAAGGAGCTTAGTGCGCAGATCAAAGAGGCTGGGAGTAAGGTGCTATGTTGCGTTGAAGCTACTAAGGAAGTGGCGGTGCAAGCGGCGGAGTTGGCCGGGTGGGGGGAGAATGGTGGTGGACGGGTTCTGGTTATGGGTGAGGGAGAGACGTGGGGTTTGAAGGCTGTGGAGAAGGGAGGGGAGTTGGGGAAGGAGCTGGTGGATGAAGGGAGTAGGTTGCCGTGGGAGAAGATTACGGATCCAGCGGCTTTGGATGAGAGTATGATTGTGTTGATTTATTCGAGTGGGACGACGGGACTACCGAAAGGTACGTACAGCTTCTCTTCTTACTAACTTGTATTTTTGGGGCTGGAAGAGATCACTTGGACAGATATCAGACCAAAGATCATCGAGCAATTATAGTCACTAAAATACCACAACAGGCGTGCGATTATCCCATCGAAACCTCGTCGCTGAAGCTGTCATACCCGGGGACATGTTTAAGCAGTACATGGTCCAGAACAAACCAGACTTCAAATACTCAACGCTCGCCCATCTACCCACCGCTCACATTGCCGGCATACAGGGATACTTCATCAACCCCTTCTACATGGGCGGGCCAACCTACTGGATGCCCAAATTCTCGTTCTCAGAGTTTCTAGAATACAACAAGGTAGGAAAGACTCTCTCGAACTAACTCCTAGTTGCACCGGCTGACTTGAGCGAACCCTAGAAATACCAAATAACATTCTTCTTCACCGTCCCACCCATCTACCTCCTCATCGCCAAATCCCCCGCCGTAACCGACCACTTCGACTCCCTTGAAGTCGCCATCAGCGGCGCCGCGCCGCTCGGAAAGGAGCTCCAACACGCCGCCAGCCAGAAGCTCAGCCGCGGCAAGACCTTCATCAGCCAGACCTGGGGCCTCTCCGAGACGACCGGCTCCGCAACCGTAATGCCCTTCGGCATGAACGACGACACAGGCAGCGTGTCCCCCCTCATCCCTAGCATGCTCGCGAGAATAGTCGACGAGGACGGCCGCGACGTCGAGCCCGGGAAGCCCGGCGAAGTCCTCGTGAAAGGCCCCGTCGTGGCGAAAGGGTACCATAACAACGAAGCCGCGGACAAGGAGGCCTTCGTCGACGGCTGGTTCTGCACAGGTGATATTGGCGAGTTTCGCAACGGGCTCTTCTACATCGTCGACCGCAAGAAAGAGCTCATTAAGTACAAGGGGCTTCAAGTAGCACCCGCTGAGCTAGAAGCTCTGCTCGTGAGTCATCCCGATGTCCTTGATGCCGCGGTTATTGGGGTAGACAGCGACGACGGCACGAACGAGGTTCCGCGCGCGTACGTGGTGGCGGACGAGAAGAAGATTAGTGCGGAGAAGATTATGTCGTGGGTTAAGGAGAATGTGGCCAGCCACAAGCAGCTGAGAGGCGGTGTGGTTTTCCTGGATGCGATTCCAAAGAGTCCGGCTGGGAAGATTTTGAGGAAGGATTTGAGGGCGCTGGTGAAGAGGGAGCAGGGGGCGAAGCTGTGAGAGGATGGTGATTGACATGCTACCTAGTCACGTGTTTTCGCGAGGTGGGGGAGTGGGATAGTGAGGGGTAGGGGAGCTGCTATTTCATGCATAGCATTTATATGATATATGCCATACTAACGTACCCGATCGACACGTGTCCCTTCGTACTGGATGTTCATATGAAAGCTTGTGGCTTGTTCTCATACTCGCGATAGTGGCTGCTTCTCCATATTGCTTTCAAAACCGCCTTCATTCTCACGTCCAGCAATAAGCAACCCAATAATAACTCCTTCGCTCCAAGCACATCAAATTAACAAGAAACTCAACACTGCAGCATTTACTCCACAGTAAATCCTTCGCGTCCACTTAGGCAATAACAGCGAACCTCGGCGCAGAAAGTAGATCCCTGCACTGCCCTGCTAGCACTCCACCTCACGTCAGAGAGCTGAACAGTTAACGAGCTTAGCAATCTCTAGAACGCTACACGATTCGTGTGCTATCATCAGCAGGGGGGCTGACGCCAGCGGTGTAGTGGGGATTTATTTGAATGCGGGGCGCGCGGTGGGTGGTGGAACTATAAGTATGAGCTTTGTCTCCCTCGCTACAGCTCCGATACGACCAGCAAGCAGCAACTTCAATTGAACATTCGGAAGCTCGCTCTCCGACTCGTACATCATGTCTGACACTGTCTCCGTCATTGCGTTCATCACGCCCGCCCCGGGAAAGAAGGAACAGGTATGTAGACGCTCAATTGACACCCCCGCCTACCATGAACCCAAACCACTAACTCACGAACCAGGCTCAAGCCGGCCTCGAGGACCTGGCGGCCAAAGTCAAAGAGAACGAGCCTGGCGCGTTGCAGTACGAGTTCTATTGGGACGAGAAGAACGGCCAGTTCGTGTTCATCGAGAAGTCTGTTTGCCCAAATATCCTAGAATTATTGCTACGCCGATGCTGACCAAGCAATAGGTACAAGAACCTGGATGCTGTCGCAGCGCACCGCGGGCAGGTCTACTACAGCGAGTTGAAGACGAGGGCAGAGGCGGAAGGGCTATTAGCTGCCCCGATCGATGCTAGGGTCATCGTCCACGCTGGAGGGTTTACGAGGTAGATGAGATGATGAGGGCAACACTGGTAGCTTCAAGGTTGATTTCAAGAGAGTTCTCTAGCGGATATCAAGACATGATGAATAAAATTCCTTCTCCCCACATTCGGTTCTAATTCGAGATAATTTTGCAGAGGATATCACAATCTGTTCTTACCTGTCAGATCTTTGCCCTCTATGCCCGTAGTATCCCTTTAAATGCGACTAATGTAGTATTATGTGACTCTCTTCACGCTCAAAGAACCTACGCTGCCATGCTCTAATGTAGTGAACTCGCCAGCCTCAAGTCGCTTCTGCCATTTCGACGATTCGTACCGGGCGGTGATGACTGTCATTCTCAACGTTGGCTCATCCGCAGCCGTAAGTGGTGTCGCGGCTCCCGAGGACGAGGAGGGTGTTGCAGTTCCCGAAGCTAGTGGAGTTACATTTGCAGAGTCAAATGGTGCAGGCGTGAAGCTCCAACGTCCAAATGCCCAGTTCAAAATATACCGAGAAGGAGCACCCACAGCCAGGCCAGCTGCAAACTCTTTTGGTTTGTTTTCCATGGAAGACCGAGGAGCAGATGAGGCATATAAGATCCCTTTGATCCGATAGATTTCATCTTTGGAAGCTTCTTCGAGCAACTTCTCAAACCTCGCGAGGTCGATGCCCAGCCTCTCGGCCGGCGACGACAAGGTTACCGACAGGACCTCGACTTCGCTCTGATGGTCGTGATCATGGTGGTGTTCATGTTCGCTGTCGACCAGTTTGGCCAGCTTGGCATCCAGACCAAACACTATGTCCTTGTTCACCCAGCCCTTGTCGCTCTTCGATCTCGGCGTCGGTGGATCAACCTCAAGGTCCAGGATGCGATCCTCACAGTCTTCGAGCTTGCGTTCGTCGACAAGCTCCCACTTATTCAACACAATCAGATCGGTATACCGGGCCTGTAGTTTGGCCGTAAGGCTTGTGTCCTCGTAGCCCTTCCAGTTCTCGACATCAATAACGCTCATGACTCCATCCAGCACATATCCTCCGGTCTTTTCGGCAATGCGGTTCACCTCCATTGCCAAAGTGGCTGGAAATGCGGAGCCAGAAGTTTCGATAATAATACGGTCGGGTGTTACGTCGCGAGAGAGGGTTTCCAGGGTATCAGAAAGCTGGCCGACGAGGTTGCAACAGATGCATCCGTTAAGAAGCTCCTGCACGCCGGAGATGGCAGAGGACGAGGCGAGCTGCGAGTCGACGGCGACATCACCAAACTCATTCTTGAGGAGGGCAAGCTTGTAGGACTTGGGTAGCTGGGGGATGAGGTTGAGGATGAGGGTCGTCTTTCCCGATCCTAGGAAGCCAGTTCTGAGCTGTCAACGATGCGGCGGCTGGCGGCTGTGAGACACATACATGATGGTAACCGGGATTGGGCGAAGAGGAGCCATAGTGGAGCATGCAGCAGGTCGGCAAGTGGAGGACGGGCGCAAGACAAACGGCTCAGTGTTGCACTCGGATAAGGCATAGTATGGTCTGAAGGTGGTGAATGTGCTTAGGCGTGAGCTGCTTTTTCGCTTATCGAATCTCTAGCCGCGGGGTTCTTCTCGATCTCGGCCTGTGCCCCACCATCCATTCGTCGGAGTGGCCGTATGCTCATACAGCCAAGACCGCGTTCCAAGACGTGAACCCAGAATGATGCCGTGTCTGGCCACTTGGGTGCTTGCTGCCCAGAGCAAACCATGGAAAGCTCGTGCCCGCCGGCGTTCAAGGGCGTGATCAAGGCTGCTTCCCCTCCTGACGCAATCCTCTGCTCCTTTCACCATATATAAACACTGCTTTCCTTCAAATTCTCACAGTATTCAATCGACACCCTCCACACCACCACCTCATAAACACCTCACAAATACCATACCTAATCAATCAATAACCATGGGTTCGTGTTTCATATCCCCTCCACTCATCAGCTCCAGCGGCTAGGTATAATCGGACTGAGCTAATTGGTGTAGATTTCGTCAACAAGTTTACCGGTGGCGACAACCAGAACGAGGGTCAGGGCCAGCAGCATCAGGGCGGCCAGCAGCAACAAGGCGGCGAGCAGAAGCAGGGAGGCGGTTTCCTCGGCGGCATTGGCGACAAGCTCAACAGCGCAGCCGGCGGCGGAAGGGAGAGCGAGAAGAACGAGGACTACTTGGACAAGGGTGAGTTCACACTAGATTAGTATCTACCAAGCCATTGCTAACGCCGCACCAGGTGTCGATTTCGTCCAAGAGAAGTTTCTCGGAGCCGGCGACCAGAGCAACGAGTCGGCCATCGAGCAGGCCAAGGACGAGCAGATCTCCGACTTCATTCGCAAGCAGTACAAGAACACCACCGGCAGCGATTTCCCCATCGCAGACAAGTAGACCAAGTTCAAGATGGCGGTTCAGACTCGCTCAGTCTACCTTGTCGGGCAAGGCGCTTAGACGATCATCGATTACACCCTATGGCGTTGACGATAGCAGGCCAACCTGCAAATCAATGAATTAATACACAAGCCGCCCTCGTGTCATCTTATTCCCGTGGTTGTTCGTGTTGATGACTTTGCTCTCGTGTCGCCCATAGTTGCGTGATTGTTCTTTACTTCTTGACTCGACAGCTAGCGACCAGCGGTGAAGGTATTCCGAACCATGTTATCCATCTTGAAACTCTTTTACCAAGCTCTCCACGCACTCCGTCAAAGCATCCATAAACCGGCGCTGAACTATTCGTCCACCTCCAACAGCTCCGGCATGGCGGCCAGCGCCCCAGCCAAAGGGGAGGAGCAACCGTCGTCGCCCGAGAGGATCTAACACAACCAGTGCATCCAACGGGTCTTGTCCATTGCCCAATGGGTGTAGGAGGCCGAGTCTGACGAAGTGATTACCCGACGCTCCGATAGCTTCTACCAATGGCAAGGAAACCAATGTTGTAGTCGACGGTGAGTGGGTAGACGGGTTATGACATAGGACGAGGGCCTGGAGGGTCGGCGAGATAGCGTATAGATCGGGTAGAGCATTGCTACTTCGTGTCAGTGGATAGCTCTAGAGCTCCTCTAGCATGAGAGCTAGGTGAAAAGTTATCGGAACGCACCATAGTAGATCGTAATGTAATTGGCATACTCCCTGAACACAAACCACAAAGATAGATCCGCCTTCAATATGGTTTTCGAAATTATCGTGAGGCTGTAGATGGCTGCCCAAAGGTTTCCTCAGCACGGGCGAGCTTAAGATGTTGGCAATGCCGACGGGCCAAGCCTTTGCGGCCGGGATGATGTCAATCGCGTCTAGCTCATCCTCCGTCCTGGTGCGTTTCAGCTGGTCGAGAGGACGAGGAGTATGGGTTTCGAGGGAGCTGGCGTCTGGCACACTACTCGCGGCACGTTTCCGTGATTTGGTGAAGGAGGGCTGCATTGTCCCTGGTAGGACGGAGCTGCCCACTATGAAGAATTAACTGATTAAGTAGAAATTTTGTAGGCCCACGGTGAATAGCAAGGTGCTATTTAGTCGAGGCATGTGGGAGATGTTCGACGCGATGGTAAATAGAAGTCCATCCAGGAGATCTCGCGACTTAGATCCCGGCAGAACGGTTTCTTAGCGACGTCAGGTGACCACCACGTCTCTTACGCTCGACTTCACGCAACACTTCGCAGGCACCAGTAATCTGGATAGCCTTAGAATATAAAGATAGAAATGCGCCGCCGGCCTTTGGGCCTCCGCACCCCGTTCCCTCACCACCACCTCGGCCTCGACTGCGGCCATGGCCAACCCTCGCAACCTTAGCAGCCTCCAGGCCAAAGTATGGAACGGCTCCATCCCGCTGGAGATACGCCTGGCAAGTTCAGATTGCCGAAACTACGATGAGTCTGACCCGTATCTGGTATTGGAGTCCCCGTTATCATTGTATTGTTGAAAACTCCTTGCTGAACTGGAGCCAGGTCATGTGCCCACGCCTGTCTTATATTCCCCTCCTATTGCCACGGCTTCACGCATTCTTCTCTCCTTTTCTCATTGACCCTGACGTGGCACCTTCGAAAGGCTGGCTTTCCTTCGAAGACGTCCCATTGAAGTGGCATTACCCTGTCGGGCTACTCTTCGACCTCTATTCAGGGATTGATCCAGCAACTGCCCCAGACCCAAATGAACCTAATCCAGAACCTCAGCCGAGTCTATCTCCAAGAGACTTGGAGGCCGAGTCCGCTGTTTTACCATGGAGGCTGACGATTCGCTATACTGAGTGGCCTAGCAAGCAATTGATCAAGCTCGACGACAATGGCAAAGTCATGCACGACGCCTTCATCAACAGCGTGAAAGAGGTAGGAAGTCACACTTACTATTCCAACAACATGTCAAGCATGAGACCGTTCTAGACTAAATGCTCGAACTAACAATGACCAGGCCGACTTCCTCCGCAACGGCACAGCCAAAGTCGTCATGTCCCTCAGCAAAGACGACTCGACCCAGCTCTGGACCTCAGTCCAAAAGATGAATCTCGAGGGATTCAACGCCATCAACCAGAAACTCCTCAACCCACGAGGGAGTAACCTCCGCCACATTCCGATCAAGCTCTATCTCCCGCATGCCGCGCCGGACAGCGAAGAAGGTGCGCCGGCGCCTGGAACCGTACGAGTAGTACAAGCAATCGTCAAGCCACTGATATCGAATCGTAAGGCTATCGCCAAGTGAAAGATCACTTCTGCAAGCTAATGCGGATCGACCAGGTCAGGCTCAAACCCTCGGAACGGCTCTCAAGTCCATCCTGCCGACCCTGTTTCAGAGTACGCGTAGACCGATGTTGGCGCAGCCAGTCCTACACGGGGCTGCGGTGCCACTGAGCGCGAATGTGCACGACCTACTCCGAGCTGCAGCATACGCTGATGGATGGCTGCACGTGGTGGTACAGATGATGTGATGAGCGTCAAGGATGTGGAGGCCCTCACTAAGCACCTAGGGAGAGATCGACCTAGTCCACTACATCGATTATCTTTAGACTTGATGGAATATAATACTATCAAACTCCTCCTCGAGCTAATCAATCAGCCACCATTTCGGCTCCACATGCTCCCCGCTAATCCACGCCTTGCCCTCATCCCCACCCCCAAAATCCCCCGTCCGACTCGTCCTCTCCACCCACATGGGCTCTCGGTACTCCAATTGCGCCACTTGCTTGAAGCTGAACCGCTTGCTCTTCACAGCCGGGTCCTTGGTCTTACCCACTACTTCAGCCAGTATCCCCTTTTGCTTAACATCAAAACCGCGGTACTCGTCGTGGAAGAACAGCGCTAGCAGAACCACGAACGAGCGTTTGACAAAGGACACGGATCTAGGCCGCCCTTGCCCTCGCGTACGTCCTTCCTCCCGCAGGAAAAACCCTAGGCGGTATACCTCGCCTTCGCCGACGTCAACGAGGAATCTTTGCATTGAGAAGTCGAGGTTGCTAATGGATATTGCGGGTAGGAAGGTCATGAGGCCTTTCCCAGTAGGATGCAGGTAGCTTAACGGTCGGGGTATCATCTCGGTATGTAGGTTGGCTGGCGATGCAGGTATAAGGTCTGGCACTGGCAACGGGACCATGCCGTGTGGTTGCAGGAAACTCGCAGGCGCCCATCGGAAGCCTTTGGCGACTAGCCGTGGACCGGAGCCCCAGAGGACGTTTGCTGGGATGGCTGGGAGTAATGAGAGGAGGGTTTCCATCCTTCGCCCAGACGGTGACTTCAGCAAGGGCCCAACGTCTAGACTGAGATGGATGGCAATGCAGACGGTTTCGTCTTCGGGTCGGCTCATCGTACGTTTGCTGGCTGTGGTCATCAGATTCTGCATTTCTAGATCACTATTGGACGTTTTTGTATCGGAAGGGTCTCGGAATAAGACCCTGAAGGAGGCGGCGGCGAACAGATTTAGAGAGTGCGCGATTGAATCTTGGAATTCGCCCTCTAGCACGCGCTGCTGGAGGCCCTCGAGCTCAAATACAATATCTTGGCCCCGAACGTAGTGGCGAGGGGCAAGGGCGCTTTCATGATAAGTCCATAGACGTGCATACCAGGCACTGATTGAGAATCGGGTCATGATTTCAGCGTAGCTTGCGTTCGATGGCAGGCGTTTTAGGTCAGCGTCCAGGATGAGCACGCCATGAGCAGAGCTGTAGATCTCGTGCATCTTCTGGACCGAAAAGTCTCGTAGATTCTGACGTTGTGGTTGCGCCGGTATGCAGAGAGTGTCCAGCCAAAATGGTAAGTTGGACTCGTTCGATATAAGTTCTATGCTCTCTGCCAGCTCCATCGCTTGGCAGGTAGCGATACAGTTCGACGTAGACGTTCCAATTCCGTCTGCCCAGACATGTGAAATGGCTATGTATTGTGTGTCGGCCATTCCGTCGTCATCGTGAATGTCGATGAACGGTCGTCCGTTCTCATTGGCAATCCTCAGAAACGGAATCCTCCCCCGTTGCAGACAGTCAACAATCTGCACTGTCGGTGCTTCGAGTACTTCGCATTCACATCCTTCTCTTGTATGCGAGATATCAATGCCTGGTATATATTGACTTGCTGTACACGATTGGAACGTGCATTTTTCATGGTTCTGCGACGTTCTTATGGTCCCTAGAGCAAAAGCATAGGCCTGTGTGTCTTCCGGGAAGTTGTTTGAGAGTTGAAAAGTAGTAAAGGGACACCATCCAGCTTGATGCATTCGCTCTTCGAGTAGCGGGACTCGGCCTGGCTGTCCTAATTTTAAGACACCCGGACGACGACCCAAAACATGTTCTGAGGCGATAGATAGAGCGCGAAGCAGCAGGGCTGCACAAAAATGAATGCCTTGTAGCTGTTCGGCGTAAGGAGAAGGTAAAAGGCCATGTGCAGTGATCAGTTTAGAGAGCGATTGGTTGATTGTAGCAGCGTCTTTGAGGACACCGGATATTTCCGCCAGATGGGCCGCCTTGTTGATGATTGGAGAAGTGTTGACTTGGATCAGCCTATCCCACTGCTCCAGGTATTGAGTGAGTTCAGCTGTTGTAATGTATCTACCGCCATCGAAGTCGCGACGAACAAAGTCTTCCAAGGGAACCTCCGCGTTGATGACGGTCGCAAGCAGGCCAAAGAAGAGCCACGCCTGTAGGAAAGCAGTCAATTCATCCAGGCCTTTTTGGTTGAGCGTCAGCCACTTCTCCAGGTCTCCAGGATCCAGGAAGGCATCGTAAGTAAGCCATAGCGAGAAGTCCCACCCCATACGCTGAGGGTAGCTGGCAAAGTCACCGCCATCGAACCTGGGGCCGGAAATGTATGGTATTGCAATCGGAGCTCTGCCGCCTTTGACAGGGAGGTGCTCCATCGCAATCGGCCCGCAACGATACGTTCACAGAGGATGGAGGGGATGGCGAAGGTCTTGGGATAGGCATGTCTCAGCGCACGGGGTATATGCACCCGCCCGGGTTTCGTGCATATAGTTTAATGCATTCTGCAGCCATGTGGCGGCTACAAAAGAAAGGAACAACTTTATCGAGTGGTGGCGTTCTGGAAAGACGATAATGTTGGATAGAAGGTTGGTTAGTATTAAGTTTAATGCGGCACGGGTGGGTAGTGGTGGCAAGCTTCAGTCTTGTTTGTGGGGATGCGGCGGAATCAACAAGCAGGCACATGATTCGCTAGGTACGGCAGATGGTGCAAAATGGACAGTATATGCTAAACGAGTGTAGTTATTTTTATACAGCATAGAAATATATCTAAGGAAAAGCGACCAAATCTATCAGGGCAAGCCACCGCCGTCTATAGTCTATTTTTAAATTATGTTCAGAGTCCCAACAATGCAGTCGCACCAGGTTCACTAGAGACGTAGACAATGTCGTGGCTGTCAGTGAAGCCATTGAAGCGCGTAGCGGAGCATTTAGTATATGCTAAAAATGCCGTTAGAAGAGTCTTTTGTAGAAGTGTCAAAACGTGTGGACTTACCTCCCATGTCCTCAAAGTAGAGCCAATCCCCTACATCTATAGTTTCGGGGAAGGTGCAGGATTGAGAAATGACGTCTATGCCATCACAAGTCGGGCCCCAGATGGAGTACTCGGTGACGGTAGGAGTATCATAGCCAGAGCGCCGAGTGTCATACAAGAATCGATTGCCGCAGTTAAGGACAAGTGGCACCGGGTTCTGGTGATCAAAGATGATACTGGAAAAGTTTCCGTAGACTCCATCATTGAGGTACAGCATGTACGATGTCGTTCCTAAGGTCGCATCCGCAACAGTACGGCGTGCAATGACATGGCATGCAATGGTGAAGGCTGTAGAAACGTAGTATCGACCAGGCTCGCCAATGACACGGATGTGCGGTGGGAAATACACATCCAAAGCTTCGGAAAGCACCTCGGCCATGGGTTCGAAAGTGTCTCCGCAGAAACCTCCACCAACGTCCAAGGTGTGCATCTCGATGCCGATCGAGGCAGCCTGACCGAACACGAATCTGGCATCTTGAACAGCCTTGAGGAATGCCTTGGGGTCAGAGGCACCGGATCCCACGTGGAAGGCGACACCAACAACGTTGAGCTCCAATTTCTTAGCCAACTCGAGTAGGTCTGCAGTGCTGTCAAGGGAAGCACCGAATTTCTGGCTCAGACGACACAAGCTGGCAGAGTCGTCTGTCAGGATCCGAAGAAACAGCTCTGCTTCAGGGAAGAGCTGCTTGGTCTTGTACAACTCATCGGCATTGTCAAACGTCATCTGCTTGACTCCATGCTGGGCGGCATACCGAACGTAAGACTTCGTCTTGCAAGGTTGCGCGTAGATGATGCGGGAAGGATCGATGCCCATCTTCAGGACCTGTTCAATCTCCGCCTTGGAAGCACAATCAAAGCCAGTGCCGAGCTCGGCTAAGAGGCGAAGGACTTGCGGATCCGGGTTACACTTTACAGCTTAAAGTAAGTCAGTTCTGAGCGTTGGCCATAACTTCGAGACTGGTAGGCTTACCATAATGCGGCTTGACTCTTGGCAAGTTCTTCTTCCATCGGATGTGCTGACGGTAGACCTCGCCGAGGTCAGCGACGAAGAACGCATCCTCTTCCCCTGCGCCACACGTATCCTGATTAACAGATTCTACTCGAGCTTTCAAAGCATCTCCAATCAGATTGCTTGCAACATGACCGCCATGATTGTCGGCATGAACAAAGTTGGCGTCTACAGATGAGACTGTTTTCAGACACGACGTATATTCTTCAGCAATCGTGAAAGCAGAAGGTGCCATTCCCAGGAGACAAGGCCCAGGGATATAGGAATTGAATTATCGGCTTCTCAAGAGCAATGTTATGGCGGACGGAAGCTTTCAAATCCGAGACTGGTGTGGCGAGGGCCCCTCGATTCTTCCTCAAGGAGGAAGAACCACAAAGAGCGGCTATTCGGCAGCTTAGGTTGGGAGGAGACGAGGGGTTCGGGTTGATCAAGGTCGAAAAGAAGACGCTTGAGGTCGATGGAAGCTGGCAACAGGCGGGGGAGGTTGGGTGTTGATAATATCGGGGTGTGGGCGAGCAGAGGCAATTTGAAGAATAAAGCAGTGACTGGCCAACGGGGCCGTGGTGCGCGGAGTGCCTTTGCGAAGACCAAAGGCTGTCTGTAGAAGAGTGTCTGACTGGGGAGTCAGTAAGGTAGTGGACGAGAGTTTGGTGTAGTAGATGAGGAAAAGTCGAAGGACGAAGGATGGAGGGGAGCCTTCAACGCGGAGAAAACCTTGGAAAATCTGTGGGCTCGACGACACTAAACGAAAGCGGTCGACTGACCCAGATTAAGTTTACAACACCCCTACAATTAGCGGCAAATATCGGACGGCGAGCAGGTGCTGGCGAGACGGTGGTCGGAATCGGATCCAGGCGCGGTGTGGTTCCTTGGGTGCGAGAGGAGCGGTGTCGAGATATATGTAGTTCTCGCAGGAAAGACGCCGTGCCAGTGCCAGGACCACGATGACGGCCGATTCTAAAATGCCTCAGCCTGTGCAGCACCCCTGGACAATCTGAGAATCACCGCCTGCTCAGCAACGGCGGGGCCACGCTGCCGTCCCGAGCAGTGAATGCCAGGCTCGCGGACGACGACGGCGCATCGGGACGGCGATGCAGCAACAAGATGACGTTCTGCTGCACGCTGCAGGCGAAGGCATGCGGCTCTCGGCGTATGCATGTGCTCAGGGCGTGCGCCTGTGTGGTGCGTGGACGGCTGAGAGGGAATTTTATAGGCTTCTAAAAGCCATACGACAGCCTGCCCTCGTATCGCCGAACCAGGGCCTCCATCAGAAGAAATTATTTTCGTAGTTAGCGAGCCACATGGGAATCGCTCAGGCACACTTTGTTCGCCGGGCCAAAAATAGGGCATCCTAGCATTCTATCAACGCCAAGGTCCACTGGCTTGTTGTTTTCCAGGTTGGTCACCATTACCAAAGCAGCAATATTCGGGTGTCATACTACCGTACTATCACAGAGTCCACGGTACTCCTAACCGCTTCGTCCTTGAGCACCTCCAAGAGGTCACAATGGCTCACAATGCAGTGATTACCCTTGAGCTCACGCCTACCTACAACGCGCAACCCACTAACATCATGACAGCCTGACGAGACTCTCGCGCACCTCACGAGACTCGGTCAGAAGCCCGGGGTGCAAAGTACCCTCATCCTCTCCCGAGAAACTGGCGCCATCGTCCGTACGTCCGGCTTGATCTCCAACAGCAAATCCGCCAACCCAAACAGCACCCTCCCTGCGTCTTCCGAAAACACAAGCGACGGGTACAGCAACGGGAGGAAGGAGAGCGGTATACACAGTGCTGAAGACGTGGCGCGGATGGTGTGGACATTCATCAAATCGGCTGGGTCGATGGTGGAAGAGCTGGACAAGGAAGATGAGGTCAAGCTGCTGCGATTGAGGACGAAGAAGTGCGAGTTGATAATCGTGCCAGGTATGGAGACTCTTCAAACGTCGCTATGTCAGCGGAATACTGAAACCATTACAGATGTCAAATATCTCCTCGTAATGATCCACGACACCCCTCCAGCTTGAGATATATTATTCGTCCAGCCGCACGGATCACTTCAGGTTGGGAGCAGGCGTTTGGCATTATACCCTTGAATCATTGGCGTTAAAAGGTCAAAGAATGGAGGCACGTCCGGCCATCGTAAATACAATTTTATCGACTTCTACTGCGCTCTCCGCTGTCGTCGAAGATCATGTTCTACCAGTGAGCTTCGGATATCTGAACATCCTCAACATCAACGCCCTCTTTGTACCATCGCTCGGTATCGGTGATTTCAACGTCATTTCCACTCATCATCCGCTTGCGCATCCTGCCATCTTCGGCGAATGTCCAGTCCTCCAACCCGTAGCACCGCTTCCATTTCATGCCATCATGAGAGTCCTGATACTCATACCAGAATTGCACCGCAATCTTGTTGTCCGTGAAGGCGAACAGCTCCTTGCGAAGTCGATAGCTCTTCTCCTTTTCCCACTTCTTGGTGAGGAAGTGTTCGATGGCTTGGGTGCCAGATAGAAACGACGAGCGGTTCCGCCAGATGCTATCCGGAGTATAGGCTTTAGCGACGGTCCTAGGATCCCTGTAGCTGTTAGCAATATAAGAGTAGGTTAAAAGAGGAATGGCTGACTGGGTATTCCACAAGTCCTGCGCCTTTTTGACTTTCAGACGGGCTGTCTCTGCGGTGAACGGCGGGTTTAGCGACATGATCGTTGGTCTAGAAGCAAGTGAAAGACTTTATCTGACAAACGCTCCAACGGTCCGGCTTTATAGATGTAATCTATACTGGCTCGACCCGCCGCCTGGACCGTAAAGAACGTGGTCGCTGAGTCAATATTGGATGATACGCTATAAGCCCGCGGATTCGCACGAGAGAGTCTCACGCTGCTTAGGAAGAGGATAGCTGACAGGGTTCGAGTATTTGTCAATCGGTAGCGTGGGACCTGCTCACTTGGGCTCTTTACCAGCATTTGACAGGGTGTTCACTAGTGCGAGACCCCTCCGATCGGCCGTCCTGACGCAATGCCCGAGCTTTCGAAACTGTACCTTGATGCCCCGCTATCAAGACAAATCACCACCGCAACTATATAGCACCTCATAGCCGCTCTGCTTCCAGGAACACTCACACACAAAACACACCAAGGCGCCCAAATAAACCAATCCAAAACTTTCCCACCTCTCAAATTCAACTCAATCCTTAACAATGGCTCCTCTCAAGGTCGGCGACAGCTTCCCGGACGGCGTCAAGTTCGAGTAAGGCTACTTGTCCCCCACGCAAGCTACATCCTCATCCGTGTCCGCGGCCGGGGGACTAATCCCACCATGCTGCTGCGCCCTACGGGTGTACATGTGGAGCTTCCTACGGAACAAAGCTGACGTGTTGTGTACAGATGGGCCCCAATCACCGATTCCGACCCCACCGCATGCGGTCTGCCACAGGAATATGATGCCAGCAAGAACTTCAAGGGCAAGAAAGTGGTCCTCTTCAGTGTTCCGGGTATGTTCAATGAAGGCTAATTCCATATGGGAGATATCTAATTACTTACAGGTGCCTTCACTCCTGGCTGCCAGGCCCGCCACCTTCCCCCATACATCCAGAAGATTGAGGAGTTCAAGAAGAAGGGCGTCGACATTGTGGCCGTCATCGCCTCGAATGACGCGTGGGTGATGAATGCATGGGGCAAGGTGAACGGTATCAAGGGAGACGACATTGTGAGTACAACCCATCCACGTCTTACCGCTTGATAAGACAGCGCTGAGTCCTTCAGCTCTTCCTGAGCGACACCAAGACATTCTTCTCCAAGGAACATGGCTGGGCCGCAGGTATGGGCGATCGCAATGGCCGCTGGGCTATGGTCTTCGATGATGGCAAGGTTATTTATGCTGAGAACGAGAAGAGCCCCGGCGAGGTCAATGTAAGCGTCCTCACTGGCATTCAACCTCGCGGACCGATTGTTTAACACGGTGCTAACCTGAGGCTAGGTCTCCGGCGCTGAAGCCGTTCTTGCTAAACTCTAAGTGGGTGCGGATGCATCGACAACGTCTAGCAAACTGTTCAAGGCTCGTATAGATCAGAGCACATAGACCCGGCCCATAGTCTTCGGTCATGACTCGGCTTTCGGGATGGATGGCATTTTTATGAATACCTGCGACCTCTATAGCGAATATATAGCAATTCGATCACGAAGATTGAAACCCTTGCTCGTTTGACATGAACGGATGCTGTTATTGCTTCGTGAAATCAGCACACTCGCAAAATGCAAAGAATTAGGATATGTAGCGTCGCTGCGAGCCGCTCTTTCACACTGAAGTATCCAGAGCAGTAGATACTGGACGATTCTCATTCTCTCACACACATAGAAGGTCACTGAAGACTCTCCTGCCTTGGCGAACAAACCATGGGGAGGGATATTGCTCTCAGCGTGTGTGATGAAGAGGAGCGGAAATCTCTTCGCTTTGGATTTCGAAGGTCCCTGCGATGCCAAGAAATGCTTTGTCATTCGCACTAACTCTAACGTAATCCACAAGTTAGTGGCCCGCACAAGCTAGTGGCCC